>NW_022196915.1:90930550-90957671 GCF_008632895.1 Mastomys coucha | reverse complement strand
GTCTGATTGTTCTGGCAGCATGTGTATAGTAGAGGATTGCAATTTGATCATCAATAGGAGAAGAGCTCCGCCCTGTGAAAGTTCTGTGCCCCAGTGTAGGGGAATGCCAGGGCGGATAAGTGGGAGAGGGTGGGGTGGCAGTCATGGGGAGGCAACAGGGGTTTGTTTTTGTTGCTTTTGTTTGTTTCTTTGTTTTTTGGAGGGGAAACTAGGAATGGAGAAATTTACATGTAAATAAAGAAAATATCTAATAAAAAAAAAAAGAAGAAGAGGAGAAAAGGAAAGAGCTTTCCTGTTTTGACTGTGTGAAAACCAAGGACTATGAGACCTTTCTCAAATTCTCATGGCCCCTGGGATCCTATTTTCAATATTGATTGTTTCTTCTAGATGAATTGTCCATTAAGTAGAACTAGCACGTTCTTTGAAGGAATAAAAAAGGTGTCTGGTGAAATTAAATATGTAATTCTTTACATAATCCCATTTCTCCAAAGTTTCACAATGAGCATGGTGTTAAAATGGGCAAAGGATATATCAGTAAGAGAATTTACAATGGGCAGAAAAATTCTTGCTCCCATTGGATTGGACCCACTGAGTTCTTTAACTTTCAGGGATGGTTGACAGCCTCTGCGTACTGTTCTGAATCACTAGCCAAACTCTGGGATGATCAGAAGTCAGCAATAACTGTTTTGTTTCAGGTCGGAGTTGCATTTGTTCCTGAGCACCTTAATCCTTCCTAGAATTGATATTGAAAATAAATCCCTGCCTATATTTCTTGAATTAACCCACAGAGGCCATGTAAAATAACACCTTCAGGGATTGAAGCACATCACAGAATGGATGGAAATCTCTCTGGGTTAATTAAAATATGCAGGGACAGTGGAGGGTGACTTTGATAGCTGCAAGTTGCTATTATCCTACGGCAGCAAGCAGATTTCACTTCTAGGCCTCCCGTCTAAGTCAGTGGCGCATAGATTTCCACTTCTCCTCACTTAAAACGATGAAGTTTTAAGCATGGAAGGAAATTTCATCTACAGAAGGATGCAGTGCCCACTTATGAACCTTCTTTAAAGATGTTTATTGTGATAGGAGTACTAGTTGAGATATTCCAGAACATCACAAAATAAGCATTGTATTTAGCCCACACTTGTGTTCTTATATTTGGCAGGAAGGGTGAACACAGGAGTTCTCAAATGTGATCTTTTTGTGCTGAATCACGTTTCATGGGTGAAGCACCACTGTATGTTGCAAGGTGTTCAGAATCATTCAGAACTTTCACTCGATTGACACAGGTGACACTCCCCTTTCCGTTGTGACAACCAAATCCAGACAAAAGAACATCATGGTGTCCCAGACGTTTCTTTAAAAGGGAGAGGTAGCAAGAGACAAAGGTAGGCAAACAGTAATCCTGGAGGTTAATCCATCAGAGTCAAAACCGCTGTCAAGAGAGGTAAAATTTCCAGTCTAGTCGTCCTTGACAGCTACTTCCTCTTGAAAAGCTTTTCTTTCTCATCGTGACTGTCACCGGTTTTAAGGAATGCAACTGTCTGTAACTCAAGAAAAGTGAGGTGTCAAATTAGGAGTTGTTTAGATCTCTGGGTATGGCCTGGAAAGAAGGCATGACGATAAGTGGAATTACCACGAGCTTTAGGTTTTGTAATCTCTGGAGACCTCTTTTTCATTCCCCTTTGCTTGCCCTGTTTTTAGATGCCAGGCTTGTGTATGGTTCAGACTAATCCAGCTTTAGTCCATTCCGTGATTAATCCCTTTAGAAAAGATGATTAAAGTCAATCTGTGTATAATATCCTGCAAAGGTGATTGGAGTCTTGGGACTCTGTGAAGACAGTGTCTTTTCAGTGCTCATGTTTTCTGTCTTGGGCTACTATAATTTTGAATAGAAAAATCTAACACAATCTTAAAAAAAAATCCAGAACAGCTCCAATGTAATGCAAGGTGGAAATGTGGAGGTGTTAGAGACACTTTGTGAAGCCACCGATGCAGCTAAAGCCCTCAATGTAATCATAGTAGGAGAATCCACGATTTTTATTATGAACTTGCCAACTGCTGTCTAGTGTTTGCAGTTGAGAACTTGGACTTTGGAGGTAGAACCCCCCATGCTCAAACTCACTCTTCCACTTAGCAAGCTTTTTATGCACAGATTACTGATATTTCTGTGACTAATGTTCACCTGTGAAGCGTATCTGTCATTGGGATACTGTAGAGATCCAATGTCTCCCACTATTTGAAGAAATTCAAATGAGCTTTGAAACTGTGTGAAAAAATATTAACATATAAATTGGCTTTGAATATCTTAAAGCTTTAGGAATTAAACAAATAAAAGCTACCTTTTCCCAAGTAATCTAGAGGAATCTCTTGGCTTTCAGTAAGATCTCCAACAGGAATGTCAAAGAAGGACTATTCCACAGTGATAATTTGTTCGTTTCTTGGGGATGGCATTCTACCTATGCCTGTTCTTCTATTTTTTTTTTTAAAGATTTATTTATTTTATGTGTATGAGTACACTGTAGCTGTACAGATGGCTGTGAGCCATCATGTGGCTGCTGGGAATTGAACTCAGGACCTCTGCTTGCTCCGGCCCTGCTCACTCCGGAGTAGCTGTCTTCAGATGCACCAGAAGAGGGCGTCAGATCTCATCACAGATGGCTGTGAGCCACCATGTGGTTGCTGGGATCCGAACTCAGGACCTTCAGAAGAGCAGTCAGTGCTCTTACCTGCTGAGCCATCTCACCAGCCTCCCTGTTCTTTTATGTTAACTGCATCATTTCTTAATATGCTTGCCACCTTTAAGCTCCCTAGGGAACACTGATGCCTTCCTGGGCCTTGGATGAGCTTGAAACCCACTGCTTTTGTGATGCTAGACATAGACACGCCCAAGAGAGTTTTTAGAAAAGAGAGTGGGGAATTCATTTAATTCTGAATTTAGGTAAGTAAATCCTTGTAAACATGATTTTATTTTATTTTATTTTATTTTCTTATAAATTCAACATGTCACTATTTACAGATACTGAATTTTTTTTTTGTTAAAGATTTATTTTTATTTATTTTATGTGTATGAGTACACTGTAGCTGTATAGATGGCCGTGAGCTATCATGTGTGTGGCTGCTGTTGATCTCAGGACCTCTGCCAGCCCTGCTCGCTCTGGCCCCACTTGCTCCGGCCCTGCTCCCTCCGGCATAATTTACTGTAGCTGTCTTCAGACATACCAGGAGAAGATGTCCGATCTCATTACGGGTGGTTGTGAGCCACCATGTGGTTGCTGGGATCTGAACTCAGGACCTTCGGAAGCGGCTCTTACCCGCTGAGCCATCTTTCCAGCCCTAGAATTTTTTTTTTCATGCTTAAACATTTCTCTTTGTACAGGTTTGTAGCTGGTTGCCTTAAAAAGCAATGTGTCTCTGAAGCGAAATGTCCTTAAAAAGCAAAAGGTCTCCTTGACACATTATCTTAGAGTCTTGACCTAAAGTCATGCAATGACTAAGTACAATAAAGCAATATTTAAACAAATACATCTCAATATAATTTTATCATGTCTCTAAAATTCAAATCCACATACTTAGTTGTAAGACACTTAATTCTGATGTTTATACTAGGGCTTTTTTAAGGCAGTTTTGACTTTCTACATATAAAGCTATCAAATTCCCTCACTGAAAGCAATGAGTCTCCTATAGGAAGACATTCAAAGATAACTGACAGATCAGGCCTTCGAAGGCCTTGACATTCCGGGAGTAGTCTGGAGAGAATCTCAGGGACCAGATCCCCAAGGCTCACATGCTTAGAATGTTTGGTTCCTAGATTTCTGCTGAGTCGCAGTCTCATCCTCATCTGATATGTCCCACAGGGCAAGGCCTCCTTGCATGTACCAGATTGATGTCATTCCAACTGGAAGACCAAAGAGCAGCTTTGAAGTAGGGATGTGAGGTTTAAGCTACTATAGCTGTTATGTGCTGGATAGCCATATCACACAATGAACTTGGACCTAAGCATCAGACCAGGCAGTGTAGAGAGTAGACCATAAATGTTGCTTACAAACAGTGGGGTTCATTGTCATTAATATCTATAAAGAAAAAGAGGCCTCTGCAAAACTCGAGGCCAGTGCTTCTAGATACAAAGAGAACCAATCTCCTATTGCTGTCTTAGGAACAGGATTTAAACCTGTGGATAGTGACACTTTTATAGTCAAATTCAAATTTCAGTAAGGAGGGATATGAGCCCAGGAACCTCTTCCCATCCATGACCGGCTGGTGAGAGGCTCACACAGACCCACTGTAGGCAGCCACAGGTGCTGTGACCTTCTGGCTGTACCGGCTGTGCTAAGCTCAGGACATAGCACCTCACTGCTTTTCTCCATGTCTTCAGGCTCTTCCATGCTTTCTGTCCCATCTCCCACATGGCACTGAACCTTTGAAGAGTGCTAACAATATTCCCCTTAGGGCTAAACATTAACTACTCCTTGTTCCAAATCTTGAGCTTTTTGCTCTTGATTTAATTTAGAATAGTAATTTGAAGATATGAATGGAATTTTATTTCTGTCTTGGGAACACTGTGCCTCTAAAATTAAAACAGATACTAAAAATTAATTAAAAGTAGCTTTTATTGGACTTTAAACAACACAAAATTAGGATTTGAATTGCATGCAGTTTCATTTTAAGAACCATAAAAATAAAGTACATGTGATCTTGAAATTTCTCACTGCTTCTGCCTGCAGTTACGATAAAATGCAAGAAAGAGTTGAGAATAATTTAGTGTCATTTAGACACACAGTTTCATGTGCTTGTCATGGTGTATGACTGGCACACTTAGATCAAAACATTTCTTACTGTGTCAAGGTATTGTTTTGGAATATTATAAGAAAAAAATCAGTCAAGTATCTATGAACACTGAATATCTATGATTACCCACTGTTCTTTCAAACTCACAGAACACTTTACTTGTGCATTTAGTTTGATCATTTTATTCCTTCTTCTGTTACTATTTATATCATCCTAGTTCCCCTAAACATTTTGGGAGAATGATATTTACTCCAACCACTTATAATGCCCATAAATTAGAAATTAATAAGTGAGAGTGAAAATCTGATCTTCATATCAGTTTCCCAGAATTATCAGCCACAAACTCCACTAGCAGGGCACAGAACATGGAAACCAAATTCTGTGTATGTGGAAGTCCAAAAGAATGACATACAGTCTTGCCCCAGGAGGGAAAGCATGGGACTTCAAAGCCACCAACAGAGCTTTTGCTTTATCTGGGATCAAGGATCCTGTGTGGATAAAAGGCAAAGGAAGTCATTCACCTTGAACAAAAATATTTTCCTAAAATAGAGTCTTACTATCTAAGGCTTCTTTAATTCCTTGGGTTTTGCCCTATGAAATCATTTTCCTTGAAGTTAAATCATTTCAAATCCCATAATAACAATTTGAGGGAGAGCTAGATTGCCACAGAAAACATAAGAGTATGGTAGAGTTCTAAGTCTAGCATTAAGGAGATTTGACCTGGTTAGGAAATCCATTCATGAAAGCAGTGTGGTTAGCATTGGTGGGGAGTCATCCTGCTGTAGGAGCAAAGAGCATGCAGGGAGAGGGGCTTTCCACAGCTCTGTGCTGTTGTAACTGGGGGACCAGCAGCTATCACACCTGGCTTACCTTGACTGAAGCAAGCAAATCTCATGTTTCTGTTTGTATGTTTGTCTTTATAAAGAAAAACAGAGTATGTGGGAGAAAGTAACAAAACTGTTCTACACACCCATTTCTTAGTGGGGGAGAGCCTTGTAATATAATAGAGTGGGACTCAGTTGCTGATTTATGTAATTGCTACAGACTTTCTTACTGCACTGACATTCTCTCATTCTTTGCCTCAGACTCCACAGCTCTAAAAGGGATTGTGGTTTCTGTGAGAGAAAAAAAAAAAAAAAAGAAAAAAATGTAAATATATCTACAAATGTAAAACTTCAGAATTTCAAAATGTGATAAGATATTTTGTCACCCTATAGGTTTGATTTGATTTATTTTAAAAGCTTCACCATTCTCTTGATAGTAGCTGACAGATCCATTCCTATTCCCATATGCTTTCTGCTATTTTAAAAGAAACAGTACACAATTGCCTCAGAGAAGCACCATGTGTTTCCCAAGTGTGGATCTGAAAACTATCCATCTGTCCATGCTGGCATCTTTCTGAATTGTATGTGACTGAAAAAAAATGTATTCAACATTTTGAGACTCTTTGGCTAGATAAAGATGAGAATAAGATGACTTCCCTCCCTCCCTCTAGTTACTGAAAATCAAATCTGGTCCTAGAGCTTAGAGTTCATTGCCTACCCTACCACCTGGAAGGTCCCCAGGCACCTGCCAGGACCCACACCACATCCCTAGTAAATCCCTGTGCAATCCAGTCTCTACGCTTGACACTAGACTCTGCTTATACTGGTTTAATTAAAGCATTGTGTTAAGGTTGCCTCTCCTATGATCTGTAAGATCCGAAGACAGAGACAAATGACCCACAATGCAACTCAGCTCTGCAAAGTGTTACTACACAGTGTTTCAGAGACTTCCAGGAGCAGAAGAAACATTCCCCAGGTACAAGAAAGGGTTTACTCTGTAGTCTCAGTACGAAGACAGAAACCAAACAAACAATCAAGATGCCAAGATGATGCTGATGAGGAGAGAAGATAGCAATGTCTGAAAACTCATGCAGACAAAACCAAGTTTGGAAATAGAAAGTACTTTAGATGTTGGTCTTATAGAACATAAATATGCAAAATGATTTTCTAGATTGTTGAAATTATTATTCAAATTTCTTTAGAACTTCAAAAAGTACATTTATTTATTTATTAATTTATTTATTCATTTATTTATATGTGTGTTGGCATGAATTTGGTAGGGCAAGCATGAGTAGGTTAGAGGCAAATTTGTGGGAGTTGGCTTTCTCCGTCTACCATGTTGGATATAGGCCATCAAACTTGGCAGCAAATGCCCTTACCCACTGAGCTATCTTGTCATCTTGCTGGCCCCATTGTGCACATTCTTATGAGCATAATACTCACTTATGAGAGAGTAATCCCTAAACTATGGGTTAGGCACAATGCCAAAGATCTCTCCGTCCCCAACATCTCTCAGCTCTCATTTATTATCTCTATACACTCATCCATCTTCCTATACCTTCTTTGTTGTTATTTTATTACAACAAAATGTTACTTGAATTAATTCTATACATAAAAGCTTTTTCTCCCCTCAAAATTCTTTTGGAAATAGATAGTTACAATAAATAGATATAGCTTCAAACAGGTTACGTCAAGCCACTAGTCAAACAGTACTAACAACTTCATAGTTTACTGAGAGATTTAGATATTTTTTCCAGAAAATGTTAAGGATAGAGTGCTTTGCCGTACGTTGGCCATGTTAAAGATACAACGTCCAAGATCGAGGTGACGCGGACTAAGTGTGTGGTGAGTACTCTCTTGATGTTTACAGATTGTCATCTTCTCCTCATAGCCTCACATGTCACTATGCAGGAAGAGAACTAAACTCTCATGTGTTTTTGTAAAGATAATAATCATATGAACCCCACCCTTTTAACCTAACTTCTCTTGAAGGTCTCACCTCCTAACCTATTACATTGGGGGGGATTAAATTTTTTCAACATTTGAATTTTAGAGGGACATGAATATTCATCCCATATCAGAATACATAACTGAATTAATGGCAAAAATAATAAGTTTAGAAAAAAGAGAAAATCACTACACATTCTATTCTAGACAAATTATCATAGACTCCAGTTCATTGATGACCAGTCATTTCAGTTCTCTATTCTGTGGGACACTTTTATCATGGCATCTACTAGAAGCCAAACTCCCAGGGAATCAGAACCATCTCCACTTCTCTAGAACCCCATCACAGTATCTAAGTGACTCAATTTTCCTATTTAGTATCCAATAACTTACTAGTACAGATATTAAGCCACAGAGTTATCTTCTGCTATCAGAACTGGCTCCTGTAATGGAAATAGTGTTATCTAAACCAGAACTGACTTGAAGCACTGACTGACCTTTGGACTAGGGAAGCTTCTAAAACCATGGCTTTCAGGCACTTTTTGGAGAGCTGGTATTTCTTCCCTGTCTGCAGGAAGAAACTGAGTATTCATAAGCAGGGGTGAAAGAAAAGGGTGTTGTTACAGACTGGGCCTGGAACCAGCTTGAGAGATGTGTTGGCAGGGAGAATGAGTAGTAACAATACCAGCTAGAAAGCAGTGTTATTGAAACAATGTTTTCCTTTCTTGCCAAAAGGACATGTTTACTTTTTAAAAGTATTTTTTCCATGTTGTACTTAAGAAATAAATTAGAAGTCCAAATTATTGTCCAACACTATCTAGTGTAGTTGACACTTGGTCCAGTTTGGAGAAAGCTCCGCTCTAAGTTGCGTGATGCAAATTTGTGTAAGGAAAAATCCTTGACAGTCCTCTACTTTGTCATGCCCAGGCTGAGGGCAGATGACTCACTGTATGAATTCAAGTTAAATCACTTAACCTTTTTCTCTTATTCAACCCATCTGGGGAGCTGAATCCAAGCGCTTCACTATGGAACAGATGGTGTGCCAAAGCTAAATTTTCCCAGATTAAAAAAGAGGAAAAATGTGTTATAAGCTCTGAAAGAACCAAATATGGAAAAAGACCAAGGATTAAAAGGAAAAGAGCTATAAATTGGATCAGACCTTTCCCCCTGTTTTTTTCTTTTTAAATAATGTAATGCTTAAAAAATAAGTTGTGTGAGATGATTTGGAGCCAAAGTTAGAAGAATGTTTCATAAACTCCATATGTGCATAGGTGGCCATGAAGGGCAGCAGCAGTGGTGAGGGCATGCTCTGCTGGCTCCATTCACACTAAGTCTCACGAAACACAACGATACAGAGGTGCCTTTGGATTATCTACTTGATACCTCTAAAACTGAGCACTCATAAAAACAATTGTTATAGAACTACCTAAATTGCAGCTTAATGAAATTTAACACTAGCTGACAAATTAAGATTATTCTAATATGTTCTAGGATAAGTATGATTCCTAACTGTCCTTGAAAAAAAATTTGTATTCACTGCTTTAAGGAAAGACACATTATTGGCCTTGCTAAGCTGGTATGATTTTAATCTTACTGTGCATAAAAATGTTCTAATGTATTTACATCTCTCATATTTTAGGGAAAGAGAAGTGTCCTATGGTCATAGATAAAACAAACATTTGGATGAACACAGTTGAAAGTAATAGGAAACATGTGCACCCTTTTGTTTCCTGACTGGTTCTGATAAGTATACAGGAAGTTATCTTAGCATTTAAAAGATGCAGTTTATGGGTGAGGCTAGAACTGAAATCTGAGAGAGTCACATTAGAGACTTCCAGATGCCACACATAAAAATCCAGACAGGACTTTGGTCTAGGGAAGTACTCTGGAGGCGTCACTCTAGTTGAGGCAATGGATCCCTCTCTACCAATGCAAACTTCCTTTAGTTGATGTTCAAAATCATTTCAGTATCAAAATAAAAGTATGGGCATTTTTCTCAAATAATCACTTTATGATTGAACTTTGATCACACCCTTGATATGAGGAACTCCAGATGAGGCATAGATAAGTGAATAAGAAGAAACAAAGAGCAAGAAACAAACACTGCTTTTCTTAAGCAGAGTTTCATGTGTCCTTTACTTTAATTTCCTTCTCAGAAAACAGTACAGTACACAGAAACCAATTGGAATCATGACTTTTAATGCCAATAGCAATGAACACCCAAATAATGATAAATATCCAATGTAACATAGTACTTGTTCAATATGTCAAATACATTCTTGGGAATGTGTCTTAGTCACTATTCTACTGCTATGAAGAGAAACCATGACCAAGGCAATTCTAACAAAAGAAAGCATTCAATTGGAGGCTTGATCACAACAGTTTCAGAGGGTAAGTCATGATCCTTATGCATGGTGCCAGGACAGTAGCTAGGAACCACATCCTGATCCATAGGCAGAGAAAGCAAGACTGAGTCTAGCATGGGTTTTGGGATATCAAAGCCCATGCCCCCATAATACACTTCCTACAAAAGGCCATACCTCCTAATCCTTATAATCCTTTCAACAGTTTGACTCCCTAGTGACCAGACATTCATATATGAATCTATGGGGGACATTCTTATTCAAACCACCACTGAATGTTTATGTAAATAAATCTGATAGAAACTAATTAAATGTCCTGATACTTCCTAACTAATGTGTATATGCATGCCCATATATACACAAATATTTTTATATATTCAAATTACATTTTCTCTGCTCACTAAATTTCACTAAAAACAAAGACTAAACTATAGTATGCCAAATTAAAGTGCTTGAAACAAATTTTTGATATTTGATTAGGACACATGGAGCTTGTATATTAATTTCAAAGGACCCTTTTCAGACAGGCCTCTTAAGGATTTTACTTGCTGCCTGTCCTGTGTGAGGTCACCAGAGTAGAGCTACAACTAAAGATTCTGAGTTGAATCTTTAGGCAGGATTCTAAAGTCAAATCCAGAATGCGCAGGATAATCTTACTCACTTTGATGCATCAAATCTACATATATCCAAGGCCGTATGACCTGACCACCAATAGAGAAACATTGGTTCTCTAAGATGACACTGTTCAGTATTTCCTTTACTATTTAGAATACTATGTGTCTATAAAGTGCTTTGATCCTCATCCTAAATATATATTTCTCAGTAATTTATGCTGAACCCTCCCCCTACACACACACACACACACACAGCACACACTTCTTTTTTTCCGGAACTTAACCTAGGGATGGCATGGTATTGGCTTCCATGTGGGTTGGGAGTCATTTTCAATCCCATCACCATACAGTCCATGGCCAGAAATAGCTAAGTACACCACTTTCCTGAAGAACACTGCATTCCCATGGAATTCACATAAAATAATTCCATATAAACACTTTCAAAATCCTACTTTCACCCTAGGGTAAGAGTGCTCTTTTTCTTGTGCTGATGATTAACGTAAAACAACCTACTAGAATCTTGCAGAGATGCAGCCCAAAAGTGGGCACACTATGCACCTATGTTTCAAGCTTCACCTATTTCATGGTCGCTCAAAAGAGTCGTGTCTTCCTGACTATAAGTCTCCAAATAGGTGATAAGTTGGGAAGGAAAATGAGACGTTTCCACTTGAATGAGCATTTTCTAGCTAGTTTGTCAAAGCTCAAATGTGGTACGATGTCATTTAAAAATTGTGGTGATTCTATTAGATAAGGAACTGTGCCTCTTTTGCAGTTAAACCAGGACAATTTTAGGGAGAATAGTCTTAACACTTCAGAAAAAAAGTTAAAGAAAATGAAAGTGTTTTTAAATTTATCTTCTATTTTCTTAGCACTATGGTAGTTTTTACATCATTATTACACTCCATCTTTCAACCTATTCTAGGGGTCAGTTGTTCTGGGTGGTTTTGTGTGTCAACTTGACACAAGCTAGAGTTATCACAGAGAAAGGAGCCTCCCTTGAGGAAAGGCCTCCACGAGATCCAGCTGTAAGGCATTTTCTCAATTAGTGATCGAAGGGGGAGGGCCCAATGTAGGTGGTGCCATCCCTGGGCTGGTAGTTCTGGGTTCTATAAGAAAGCCAGAGGAAGAAAGCCAGTAAGTAACATCCTTCCATGGCCTCTGCATCAGCTCCTGTCTCCAGGTTCCTACCCTGTGTGAGTTCCAGTCCTGACTTCCTTTGGTGATGAACAGCAATGTGGAAGTGTAAGCTGAATAAACCCTTTCCTCCCCAACTTGCTTCTTGGTCATGATGTTTTGTGCAGGAATAGAAGCCCTTACTAAGATAGGTATATACTTAATTTTTTTTGTTTATGGGCTTTATTATGTCATTATCATATACATGTATTACTGTACTGTGTTGCATTTGTTCAGTCTCCCAGCACATGTTCCCTGTTCTCCTCTGGTTGGTTCCATTCCTACCCAGATAACATCTTTTGCTGCTTACATGTCACATGCATTCTATTACTGTCTTTTTCTCTACCTCTCTTTTGATGTCTTCCTACTTTCTCATGGAGCCCTCTCTACTTCCATGAGCTGCACACAGAAATAAGCACCTGCATACATACACACATACAGAATTTTAAATCTAGGTTCTCCCAAATGTGGTTTGTTTTTGCTAATTATTTCTAATTCTGTCAATTTTCCTGAGAATGTTATTTAATTTTTTTTAGTGATTGAACAACATTTTCTTGTGTATCTGTGTTACATTTTGTATGTCTATCCATCTGTTGATGGACATCTAGGCTGGGTCTGTGTCCTGATATTATGGACAATGAAGCAATAAACATGAATGTGCAAATATCTTTGTAACATGTTAACTAAGAGTCTTCCAAGTATAAATCCCAGATGGTATGGGAGGGTCATGTAGGGATTATATTGTTCTGCTCTTTGAGAAGTATCAATACTGATTTCCACAGTGGCTGAATGAGTTTCTATTCCTACCGGCAGTAAATAAGAGTTTCTTTTCCCCCACATACTTGTCAGTATCTGTAATCATTTGTCTTGGATACTAGCTTCTGACTGAGGTGACTCAGAATCTCTTCTTTTCCATTAATTAATTAATTAATTAATTAATTAACTTTAAATCCACTTCACAGCTTCCTCTCTCTCCTCTCCTCAAAGTCCCTCCCTCTCCCCCTCCTTCCTTTGTCCTCAGAGCAGGGGAGGCCTCCCATGGATATCAACCCACATTGGCCTATCAAGTTGCAGTAGGACAAGGAGCACCTTCTTCTATTGAGGATAGACAAGGAAGCCAAGTTAAGGGAAAGAGATCCAGAGGTAGTCAACAGAGTCAGAGAGTCCCTGATCCTGTAGTTAGGGGACGTAATAACCTGCGCATCTTTTACATATGTGTAGGGGACCTAGGTCTATCCCGTGCATGCTCTCTTGTTGGGTAGTCCAGTCTCAATGAGCCTCTATAAGACCAGGTTAGTTGATTCTGAATGTTTTCTTGTGGTGTCCTTTACCTCTCTTCCTCCCTAAATCCTTCCTCCCCCTCTTCCACAAGACTCCCTGAGCTCCATCTAATGTTCGGCTGTGGGTTTCTGTGTCTGTTTCCATCAGCTGCTAGATGAAGCCGTTAAGATACCAGTCATAGCTGGGTGGTGGTGGTGCATGCCTTTAATTTCAGCACTTGAGAGATAGAGGAAGGTGGATTTCTGAGTTCAAGGCCAGCCTAGTCTACAAAGTGAGTTCCAGGACAGCCAGGGCTATACAGAGAAACCCTGTCTCGAAAAACCAAAAGAAAAAATGTGGGGAGCCGCAGCTGCCACCCAATATACATATATATTGAACACCTGGTCTCCGGCCAGAGCAGAGAGCATTGAGATAAACAAGCCTTAGTTGGAAAAGCTGTGTGCCTCTAGCTTATGATGCAAGCTGGCATGATTTCTTGTAGCCTATTATGCTTTGCCACATAGCTGATGCTGATTGGGATCAGGGAAAGTATTTAACCCACAAGGGCTGGGGGCTGGAGATAGATAGTAAGTATGGGGGAGAATAAGAAGTATTGAGTAAGTATGTAGAGATAGTAAGTATGTAGAATTAGGGCTGGTGATGGGTTAGGAGAATAAAGAATTAAGGGTAAGTATGTAAGGATAGATATAGATAGATATAGATGGAATTAGGGCTGGTGATGGGTTATGTAAGATTTAGCAGTAAGTATGTAGAATTGGGGCTGGTAATGGGATAGGAGAGAAGATGTAGATATAGAAGTAAGATGTAAGGACAGATGTAAGATGTAGAATTAGGAATAAGTATGTAACTAATAAGATGTAACTAATAAGATGTAAGTAGTAATAAGTAAGACGCAAGAAGAAGATATAGAAGAATATAAAAGAAGCTAGCTAGAGAAGAAGTAAAAATGAAGGTTCCTGATTAAACTGCATGGAGAAGGGCTCGGTGTTTGCCTCCTTACTTCTAACTGGACGGGTAAGGCGGACAACAACAACAACAACAACAACAACAAAAAAGATACCAGTCATGCTAGGCTCCTGCCTGCATAGCATAGCAGAATATCAATAGTGTCATGGGTCGTCTCTTTTCATGGGATGGATCTCAAGTTGGGACAGTCATTGGTTGGCCATTCCCTCAAGTTTTACTCCCTTTTTATCCCTGCACATCTTGTAGGCAGGAAAAATTGTGGGTGAAATGTTTTGTGACTGGGTTGGGTAATTCAGAAATTTTAGGTTTTTTTTCCTTTCTTTTTTTTTTTTTTTTTTTTTTTTTTTTTTTTTTTTTTTTTTTTTTTTTTTTTTTTTTTTGGTTCTCTTTTCTTATTATTTTGGTAATTCAGAATTTTAAAGAAGTTTTAATTTGTATTTCCTGGGAGCTAAGGAAGCTAAACACTGAAGTATGTATTGGTTATTTGTGTTTCTGCTTTTGAAAAGTATAATATGTTACATGTTCATTAGCCCATTTATTGATTAATGTGGGATTTTGGTATTTAACTTTTGCAGTTCTTTACATAGCTTAGATATTAATTCCCTATCTGATACATAATTGAAAAAAAATGTTCTTCCTCATTCTGTAGGTTGTCTCTTCCAAGTGGTTATCTCCTTTGCTGTACAGAAACTTGTTAATTTCACATACTTCCATTTGTCAAAATGTAGATAGATAAATTAGTTAATTTGGTTTTTTGAGACAGAGTTTCTCTGTGTAGCCCTGACTGTCCTGAAGCTCATGCTGTAGACCCAGCTGGCCTCAAACTCAGAGATCTGTTTCCCTCTGTCTCCTCAGTGCTGAGATTAAAAGTGTGTGCCACCTAAGCCTTACAACACGTAGATAATTTAAAAAGGAGAAAACTGGAGCACAAAAAGCTTTAATTGAATATCCAAAGTCAAATCTTTATATATAAAATATAAAGTCCTTGAATTTTCTACTGTCTTCTGTCTTCTGCCACTAAAAGAATGGACAACAAAACCAAACCTGTATACTCACTAACAGTTTCTAAGCTTCTTAAGGACAATATTCTCCTTTCTTTAACTCTAAAGATAGTCCCCAATGCTCTAATTAGTATCCTTTCTCTATTCCTTAAAGCTTCCCAGAGAGAGCTGGAATTCCCAGGAACGTACTTAGGAGGTAAGGAACTCTCTATAATCTTTACAATTAGAAGCATTTCTCTGTTACTAGCCAGGTGCTCTCACCAACGATGCTGTTGAGCATGAGGGAATGCTTGAAATAGCTGATCGATTTGTTTTACAGATGAAAAAGGAATAGGACACATAGAGATATATAATTAAACAACAAGGACTAAAGGCTAAAACTTTTAACTTTTAATCTAATTTAAATTTCTTTAATAGGAAAATCAGTTTTGTTAAATGGCATTTTCCAGCAGTGTCTAATTAAGTATTTTTGGTTTTGATTTTTTAATAACATTGTGTTTTTTAAGTCAATGTGAACACCTCTATATCACTGTTCTCTATTTCAAGCATGAAGAATTCTTTAAAAAGCCCTCCTCTTTCCCCACCTCCCTGGACTTTTCATTATCTGACCAATGAGAATTAAGCCACATGAATCTAACAAACTGTAACTGGTCTTGTCTCCACCCTTCCCTGAACCTGGCTGCAAGGATCCCAAGTCTATTATAAATATATAAAGCTTTGTGGTTACTAAGGGTCTCTGTTTGTTTGTTTTTGTTTTTTCGAGACAGGGTTTCTCTGTGTAGCCCTGGCTGTCCTGGAACTCACTCTGTAGACCAGGCTAGCCTTGAACTCAGAAATCTGCCTGCCTCTGCCTCCCAACTGCTGACTAAGGGTCTTAAATTTCCCTGATTTTGTGCTCACTTTTGCAAAGGTGGAGGGCAGGGTTCTGGTCCACTGTCCCTTTTCTTTATGACTAAGGCACTCTGTTTATTTGTGGTCTAAGTACTGTGTTCACTTTAGAAAGTTCACGCAGAATCTCCACAGAGTGCCAGGAACACCTCTAACAGTCCATCTGTTTTTCACTATGCACCTTTGAGAACAGTATTTAAAAAGTACTGACAATACCGGAGCTGGCAAGGATGTAGAAAAAAACGTATCCCTCATAAATTATTGTTCAGAGTGTAAAAATGGTACAGACATTCTATAAGTTCGGCAGTGTCTGAGAAAATCAAACGTGTTGCAAGCACATGACCCAGCAATCACATTTCTGGATTTTTTAATTCCAGATATAAAAGCTTATGTTCAACCAAAAGCTTGTAGATAATGTTCATAATGGTTTTGTCTAAAATAGTTTATTCTAAATGCTCTTAGTGAGAAATGGACGAATACACCTTTGAAACCTGTACCATAAAACACTCTTCAATGGTACAGGAGAACGAACTGCTGATAGACATGCATGGAACTCAAGCTGTTGAAATAAAAAAAGAAAATCCAAATCCAAATGTTGTCTATCATATTATTCTTGAACTGACAAATCTAAGCAATGGAGGGAAGATCAGTGGCCTTCATACTTTGAAGGAGGAAGACAGAAGCTTCAAGTGTCCCTTGATGGGGCTTCTTCTTTTTGACAGAATATTTCTGCATGTATACTAAATGTTTTCTATAAAGCTACCAATGAAGAGCAGGTTCCTCAGAATAAAGCAAAATTCTAAGGTACATAGCCTATTGCTATCATTGAGTATCTTTGATAGAATACCACCATGCCCATTTAACTTACTACACCATGAAAGGATAAAAACCAAACAACAAACAATAAACAAAAACAAAAATGAAATCTCACTCCTTATAATAATAAGTGGGACACATTTCAAAGATATCTAGAAACCACCTCAAGGTCTTCAAGGTAATTTCCATTCAGCCATAGAATGAAGGCCAGGATTGGACCTACAAGACACCAGCAGCCCTTGAAAGGCCAAAATGCTTCTATATGTATGTCCCATAATCTGAATCCCTGAAAAAAATAACAATCATCTTTCCATTGCTTTGTTGTATTTGTATCTACATGGACTAGAGTTTACCATAAATCCAGTTTCGGTCATAAGTTGGTACTGATTTTTTATGTTTAATTATTTTACTTTGAAATAATTATGTATTTTGTATCTGATAACTTATGAATCTCAAGGAAACATTGTATCTATTGCATCTATAAGAAGGCAATCACATGCTATGTGCAGTATGCATATTACCTTGATTAATTTTGTAACACCCAGTAAAATAAAGTTTTCACCTCCTTTGAAGATGTACCCAAAGCAATCTTGGCTCTTTTGACTATAGCAAACAAAATGTAGTTGATATGTGATGTAATAAGAAAAATAATGACTTCAGAAATCAGTTATCAGCTGTGAAACTAGCAATATACCTTTACGAATTTCCTCTAATTCTTAGTTGCCTTGCTTGTGAAATGGCATTATTACTACTACTACATAGTCGCCTATATTTTATTTTATTTTTTATTTTTTATTAGATATTTTTTTATTTACATGTCATATGATTCCTCCTTTCCCAGTTTCCCCTCAAAAAAAAAAACAGACCAAAAAACCCCCCAAAAAACAAGAACAAACCCCTGTTGCCTCCCCCTCCCCCTGCTTGCCATCCCACCCTCTCCCACTTATTGGCCCTGGCATTCCCCTACACTGGGGCACAGAACCTTCACAGGGCCAAGGACCTCTTCTCCCATTGATGCTCGACCCTATATTTGAATGAAAGACATACATGTAGTTGTTTTAGAATGTGGTGCTTAAATATAGAGCAAAGGTACGCAACAGGTCTCCATGATCTTTCAATAAACTTCCATATGTTTTCAGAGGTTCTCTTGAGGAGCTAAGCAGATGATGTATTAGGAGCAGGCAGAAGGAGGAAAGAGAGACGCATTAGAATGATGTAGTTAATTGAGAGAAAGTAATAAATCTCAAGGAATAGAAAGAGATAGAAATTGATTCTGATCCATACAGGGTAGTCAGGATGGCATCTTTGAGGAAGAGTGAACATTTGAGACAGGATGGTTTAAGTGAAGGAGACGAGAGAGTACTGTAGATTACTGGCATAGACATCAAACACAAAGATACAACAAAGGATACAGAATTGTAAATGTAAAGGATGCACAAGTAGAGATACCTGAAGATAGATTGGTTATATTATTGTTAAGGAAAGAGAAGCACTCTGAAGTTTGAATGAATGTATAAAATTGCAGAAATTTAGGAGAGCAACTGTTTGAATGATTAGATAGATTTAAAAAATACATAATCTAATTTTTAAAATATAGAAAGGACTTCAACAGTTATTTTTCCTAAGTAGCTGTACAGGTGGCCAAGTGCTATTACACATGGACAGCCTGGTAGCCCTCTTTAGCACAGAATTATACTTAACTCATAGGAGTTAATGTTCACCCTGTTTAAGATGGTTGTTACTGAGTTAGTAGTAACAAACATCTGTCAGAGTAGGAAAAAAACAACCAAGAAACACCTAGAACTCATTGCACAGTGTTGGTGAAAATGCAAATTGGTGTGGCCATTGTGGAAAACAGTATAAACATTTCTCAAAAAATTAAAAAGGAAATTCTATATGATTCTCAATCCACTCCAGAAATATATCTGAGGGAAAAAAAAAACAAACCAAAATGATAACAACAAACAAACAAACAAAACAAAACAAAAAACAAACAACAAAACCAAGAATTGGTTTTTCAGCAGAGGAGACAGCTCGTAGTAAGTGAGTTGTCCGGCCTGTAAGCATGAAGACCGGAGTTTGGGACCCCTGTATGCACATAAAAGCTGAGCACAGCAGCTGGGGTCTGTACCCCTAGTTCTGGAGGGTGGAGACAGACAGATCTTGGGGCTCACAAGCCAGTCAGGCTAGTCAAAACCGTGTGCCTCAGAGTCAGTGAGAAACACTGCCTAAAAAGTCAAGAAGAGTTGATTAAAGAAAGACACCTCAACAATAGTTATAAGTCCACATCGGTGAGCACACCCATGCACATTTGTGAGCTAACCACCCCCAGACATGGACACGTTCACATATGCAACCCCCTTTTTAAAATCAGCATCTAAAAAACCTCTCCCCTCTTATGTTTGCCACTGCACAATTTACCACAGTCAAGACATTGAAATACTCTATGTGCTCATCACAGACGAATGAAGAAAATGTGATACATGAGACATTCAGACATGTTAGGCACAAGTCAGAGATAGGAGTTATAATTTTGAAATGTAGCAAATAAAAATTGTTCACTCAAACTTTTAGTTCTGTCACTTAAAAGTAAAATAAATGGACAATGTATGAATTGTTAAATGTCATTTTTGAGGCCATTTCTATTTTGAAGACCAGACTATACTCTGACTTACAAATACTCTTCAGCCTTTGTCTCCTTAATGTTGGAATTCCAGGAGTGCACTATCAGGGCCAGCCACAAAAAACTGTAAATTAGAAACCGAGAACTTGTGTTAGAAACCACAGAGACGTTGATGTAGCCTAATGACTCAGGCACAAAATTGACTACTCCCTGTCACTATTGTGTACGTAATTACCTTCTTAAAAAAATTTTGTCTATAATTTCCTTATCTTTATCATAACTCAGAGACCATTCACATGATGCTTCCGTGGCCTGACCCGGGGCCTACTAATTACTCACTGACTCCTCAGTTCTGCAGGAGGAAAAGCCATGCAGCCGTTTACTGGGCACCTCAGCCAAATGATGCCCATCAGTTTTAAATTGTTTAGACTTTATGTAATATGATGATCCGCAATCAAGATGTTAAAACACTTAGAGAGCTTGCGTTTGCACGCACACACTCTGTGCAAATGCCACTATTTCCAGGTCTGAATTTATTGGGCCAGACATTCCAGTGACAGCTTGGGGGATTTGTTATTCAGACAGTCTTGCACTGACCAATACTGAATTAAATGGGAGAAGGAACCGCTTATATGTTTGTCTGTCTGTGGGGCATTATGGTCAGTGTATCAACATTTAAGTTACTTGGATGAGAAAATATAGAGTGGTCCTCAAGGGAACTCACATACTGCTACACCCAGCACCTTAGACCATTCAACAACACGACCAGTCTGCCTCTCACACATTTCTAAAACGACTCTGTGTCAACCTCCTGAGACAGCACAAAGATCATTTTCCTATTACAACCACAGTGCATTTCTATTCACAATAGCATTAGGGAAAAATAATTATCCTCCTTGCATTTTAACAAAAGAATTTAAAATGACAAAATAGTTTACTCAAAATAGCAGCTGAGAGGTCTGTCATAATTCTATTGTTGCTTTCAGAGCAGATGCCACGCCACATGCAAAATGCCAAGACCATGGAGAAAATATTTTTAGCTTGGTAAAAATATGTGACATTTAAGGAAGAAATGGTAGTGCCTTGATTCATTTGTTAATTAAGCCCTTCAACATTTTCTATACACAGTTGTTGGAAGGTTCTAGGATGTAAGGAGAATACAGTTTTTGCCCCCGTGGGATGTATATTTTTAGATGATTATGATAAACTGTTCCTCATAATTCATAATATGTGGGAAGAAGAAAGAAAAAGGCAAATGATAAATCAAATGTATTCTTGGTCTCATGAAAAAGAGCTCCTGACATTGTCTTTAATAGGGCAAAGGACGATTGTGTGGGCAAGCATCGAGGAGGAAAGGCTCTTAAATGAACGAATGGATTTGCATGACCAAAGGTTCAAATTGGAGAGAGACACTGTAGGACTTGAGAGAGCTCAGGTGAGTCTCAGAGGACTTTAGACAGGGGCTTGGAGGAGATGAGGGGCAGAAGTTACGTTAACTGCTTGTCAAGTTCTTTCTGGATATTTAAGATAAAAAATAGGAGAACAGATGGCAGTTTCAATGCCTAAACCCTGAACAGGGATAACTAAGGCAAATATTAGACAATCTAGAAGGACTTGGAAAATCTGTTTATATATAGGTGTCAAAACTTTGAGCAGCAAGGTTAGCTTGGTACCCAGTACTCTGTGAGACAGGACCACAGGATGATAGATGCCATCATTGTTATTTCGTAAGCTGCTTTCTAACATCTAACATAGAAACAAAACTGACATTGGAACAGAGTTTCCATTGTTCTGTTACAAAGAAAGTAACAATGGGAGTAGGCATTTTGGGATGCTCTATGCACCAGCACTTCTCCCATCTATGGAAAGAGCTGAGTGTAACGTATTAAACCAAAGATACAATAAGCAGAACTGCTACTTGCTCAGTCTATTAACAAAAATTAGGAACGTTACTAGGGATCACAGGTCTCAGAGAGTTTTATTTCTAACAGACAAGTTTCTTTCCCAAAGACTTTCAACATGACCATTTTGTATTATGATTTTACAGAGTACACGTATGTACCTTTGCCTAAATAGCTGCCCACACATGATGGATAAAAACTCTGAAATCTGAGCCAGGGGTGGAGGTGGGAGCTGAAGAGGGCATAGATACCTGATGATAGTCCCTGCATTTTATGATCTGGTCTCAGTTACTTTCCTCCTTGCTACTACTGTAGAGAGAATCTCTGTGTACTGTATTAGCCAATGAGCTGAGGCAGGAAATAGGATTGTGGGAGTTCTGTGTGGAGATAGGAACTCTGGATTAGAGTCAGGCTTGGGAAGAGATTCATCCTAAACTCTAAAGAGATAAATGCATGAAGCTGAGAAGAGGTAACCAGCCATGTGGCACTCATAGAATAGAATAAACTGGTTAATTAAGTTACAAGCTGGTTGGTGAATAAGCCAAAGCTTATGGCCTAGGCATTTATTCATATATAATTAAATCTCAGAGTCATCATTTCAGAAACTGGGGTATCAGTGGAAAAGCCTAAGGTTAAATGGCACCCAACATATGTGCTCTTCGAATCAAGAATAGAGCCTGAAAAAAAAAAAGAAAGAAAGAAAGAAAGAAAGAAAGAAAGAAAGAAAGAAAGAAAGAAAGAAAGAAAAAAGAAAAATGGAAAAAAAAATCTTGGTGGAAGGTGGGAAACAAACACTTCTCAGAGAAATTTCCTATAAGGTGGTAGGGTCTCTCTTAGAGAGAGAGAGAGAGAGAGAGAGAGAGAGAGAGAGAGAGAGAGAGAGAGAGAGAGAGAGAGAGAGAGAGAGAGAGAGGCAGAGAGAGACAGAGAGAGAGAGAGAGAGAGGCAGAGAGAGAAAGACAGAGACACAGACACAGACAGAGTACTAGAGGCTCTCAGAGACTGAACGACTAACCAAAGAACATACAATGGCTGGACATAAGCCATATGTGATGGATGTATAGCTTGGTCATCATGTAGGTCCCGAAAAACTGGAGTGGGGTGGGTATCTCAAAGGCTGTTGCCTGTATGTGGGGTATGTTCTTCTATCTGGCTGCCTTGTCTGGCTTCAGAGGGAAAGAATGTGCCTAGTCTTGTAGATTTGGTGTGCCAGAGTGGGGGGATACCCAGAGAGGGTCCCACTTGCTCAGAAGAGAAGGGGAGGGGGACATCAGGGGAAGGATTGTGAAATGGGAGACTGGAAGGGGGCAGTGATCAGGATGTGATGTGAATGACTAAGTAAGTAAGTAAGTAAATAAACAAATAAATAAAAGGAGTTGGTTGCAAGTTACTAATGGTCAGGGAAGAAACAAAATATAGCAGGTTAGACTTAGGGATTTCTTTCTTTTGTTCTTCTTTCTTTATTATGCTAAAGGAAAAGGAGACAAAGGTTGAAAAGAAAAAAGGAGAGGAGTATAGAAATAATATAGGAATATTATAGAAATAAAGAATAGATTATTGAATCTACTCTTAAACTATAGAGCTACTACTGGCCAAGAATCTCACATTGCTATAGATCTTTGTACAGTGGTAAAAAATTAAGGTTATATTTGGTTATAACATACTATGTATCAACTCTTTTTAAGGTATTGTACTGTGTAATTATTAAAATTTCAGTGTTAGTTCTAGTCTTTTAAAAAGCTGCTATTATGAACTGTTTAGGATAATTAAGACATGCAAGTTAGTGGTCAGAAAATCAAACTTAGGGTTATGTTAGATACTCGTTTACTGAATTACAGAAATATGCTTCCTAGGTTCAACAGACAATCAATAGCTAGGAATAAACAATTCAGATATACTATAGATAGGTAGAAGGTCTTCAAAAACCTCAGAGATCTAAAGAATATGGCATTTTTGCTAATAAAAGACCTTTTGGTTCTTTTGTACAATAAAACCAGTCTGCTCCTGGTAGCACCCTCATTCTACTTCAAAGAATATGACGAACACCAGAGAATCTTCGTATGGAGTGTGTTATCTGGTGTTGTGTGTCAACTTGACCCAAGCTGGAGTTTTCACAGAGAAAGGAGCCTCCTTTGAGGAAATGCCTCCATGAGATCCAGCTGTAAGGCATTTTCTCAATTAGTGATCAAGGGGAGAGGGCCCAACCCAGTGTAGGTGGTGCTACCCGTGGGCTGGTAGTCCTGGGTTCTATAAGAAAGCAAACTGAGCAAGTCAGGGGAAGCCATTCAGTAAGCAGCATCCCTCCATGGCCTCTGCATCAGCTCCTGCTTCCTGCCCTGCTTGAGTTCCTGTCCTGACTTCCTTTGGTGATGAACAGCCATGTGGAAGTGTAAGCTGAATAAACCTTTTCCTCCTCAACTTGCTTCTTGGTCATGATGTTTTGTGCAGGAATAGAAACCCTGACTAAGACACAGCTTTTGCTTTATATGTGGCAAGCTAGCCCCTGGACAAGAAAGTGCCTCAGCTTCTGACAGCGAGCTTTCCAAACTGGACAAATGAGATGTAGGGAAGTCGACAATTGAGCTTGGCCAAGCGAGGTAAGCAGTCAATATTTCCTGTTTTAGTCTGTCAGATATTCTAGGACAGAAGGCTGAAGATGATGCTCCAATGACTGAGAAATTTTGGGGGTACTGTCCAGGAAGCCAACTCTCTCTGTCACGTCTATAGTTTTGGGAAGCTGCTTGCCTGCACTTCCTGCATACTCAGGCAATATTTATTCCTTCTCAGGTCTCTGATGGAGTTAAAGACTAGATCATTGTAGTCTCACAATTAGGCTTAAGCCTTTTAGGATTTAGGAAAAACTTTTAAGGTGTAAGAAGATGATTTTAGGTTGGTAATGCAAGTTATGATAGAAATTGAGTTAGGTAGAAAACTCTAAACTCACAAAGATAGAGTAAATAGTAGAATACTTTCTCCATGGTTGCCAAATACATATGGACTGGATGTTGTGAATATAATCTTACCTGATAGTTTTCATAATTGCTATCATTGTTTATAGCTTATTATTGAAAGAGAGAGCCTTTTATTAGACTAAAAGGGGGAAATGTAAACAGAATCTCTGTGTACTGTATAGAAGCATTACCTGTCAATAAAAAGCTGATTGGATGATGAGCTGAGGTGGGAAATAGGAGTTTGAAGTTCCAGTGGGGAGTTAGGAACTCTGAAATAGAGTTAGGTGCAGGAATAGTTTTGCCTGAACTCTGAGGAGACAGATGCATGAGGCTGAGAAGAGATAACCAGCCATGTAGCACTCATAGAATAGAATAAATAGGTTAATTAAGTTGCAAGCTAATTGGGGAACAAGCCGAAGCTTATGGCCTAGGCATTTATTTATATATAATTAAGTCTCAGAGTCATTATTTCAGGAACTGCAGAGTGGGTGGAAAAGCCCACAGTTACAGCCACAGAATACCTGAGCAAAGCCACTTAAGGAAGGACAGGTTTATTGTGGCTTATGTTTCAAGAGGAAACCTGTCATGGTGAGAAAGCATAGCCACATGGCCAGATGGCCAGATGGCATCTGTAATCAGGAGCAGAGTGATGTCTGCAAAGCTGACTTAGTCTAATTATTCATCCCGTGACTCCAGTCTTAGCAGTGGTTTGTTAGCATGTAAGGTAAGCTTCCCACCTCAATTCATCTAGATAATTCTTTATAAACATGGCAATGGCTTGTTGCTTAGGTGATTCTGTGAATTTGCTGCATCCTATTTTAATCAGTGTTAGAGAAATTTCACATACAAGGTTAGTTAAGGAGGATAATCTGGAACTTTGTAAACTTACTAATGACAAATAATTATATTCTTATGTTATTTAAGAACACTAACAACCCTGGTCACTGAAGCAATTGTCAGTGGGAGAGAGTGTAGCTAACCAAGATCCCTGTGATTCAAATCCCAGAACCTGTAAATACATTTCATTTTGTGGCAAGGAAGAGTTAAAGTTGAAGATGAAATTAAAGTCATTAATAACATCAAGGAGATTGTCAAATGGTCCGCATGAAATCACAGATGTAGAAAGATTCAGAGAATATATACTAGAAGTAGCTTGAGAGTGATTGAATGAGGGAAAGGACTCAATCAGCCATTGGTGTTTTGAAGATGAATAAAGGGAGTTTCTTTCAGAAGTGTAGGAAGGTTCCGAAAGCCAGAGCAGATGAAGAAATGGACTTCTTGAGAGAGTCTCCAGAAGGAACAATACACAACCTGGATTTTTGGCTCTGAGACAATTTTTGATTGTCTGATCCTCATATATTTGTAGTTGTTTTAAGCCATTAGGATGTTTGTTTGTTTTTTAAAGCAGTAGTTGCAAGCAAATACTGTTTAAACACAGGAGTGTTCTAATGGTCAATAATCCTGGGGAGAGTGAAACAAGAGCTAAAGGGACTTAGGAGATACATCTAAGTTTATAAATTTCTTCTCTCTGGTCACCAGAGCTTTTGCCTTAGATTCTACAGCATTGAGATAATTGACACATATTGTACAGTGAAGACCAGATCTAGCTTAGGAAACAAAGAAGTGGCTTAGACAAGGACTTCAAGCCACAATCAGGATAGGCGTGTGAAAGTTCCTATCTTCACTGTGAAATCTGCAGTAGAGTTGGATTAATAATGGTGAAGTCACTGCTGTGCCATTAAATACTAAGTAAGCTTGGTTACACGAGTCCAGTTGTGTTAGTTCCTTTTCTCAGTAACAGAATGATTAGGTAGAGATGGTCTTCAGAGATAAGAAGTCAAACTGCTATCACAGGAAGACTGTGATTATCAAGAAAGGACTCGGGGCATTCTGGGAAATTTTCAGAGTCTTCACAAAGAGCTGAGACTACCATGATGGTATTTATATGAGGTCACCCTCAAATTATAATAATTTCAGTTCTAACCATAAATACAAGATTTCTGACTGACTGTAAGAACTAAACACATTAAAGAAAGAATTAATAGCCTTATTTGATTATTTTAAAAAAAATTGGTAAAAAGATCAGAAATAGAAAAATTGTAACAGAGAAACAGGCAAGAAATCAATCCAAATAATGCAGCTACAAATCACCAAATAGATAATGAACAAATTGTAATTCTGAACTGTATATTGTATGCTAGTGGTGGTAGCTGTTAGAATGTACCAAGTATATAGCACACTTGGTATGTGTGACAAACAGGTACTAGTACTCATTGAGAATTGAAAGTAAAATGATAAGGGAAAACCAAAGACTCATTGGAAGATTCCAATGAGAGTCAGAAGGAAGCACTTCAGCAGGGACTCGGATAGATATTTGTTGTGAATGAACTTCACCCTGGCAGCATCTGTCTCAAGCAGTGTTTATCAAAGAATTATTCCTGAGCTAATATTAGAACACCACCACAGTGATTCATCCTAAGTACCGAACATAACTGTTGGTGGCCAGTCCTGACTGCATGAGCCATCGTTGCCTCATTTGCCTTCATAAGCACCACCATGTTACTCAGGCAAGCTCATCACTCTCTAAAAAACAAAATATTATTACTAGAAGACATATTGGCGAGCAAAAGATAGACAGAAAAGTACAATTCATGGGATATCCAAAACTCAGATGGGTCACTCAATCCAGCCACAACACTGAATGGCATCTGAGCCACCAACACAGCCTGAGAGAATTCGACATGACACAAAAGTCAAGGAGACAGATGAAGAGAACAGCCCCATTCTCTAACTATACGATCTTTAAAAACAGAGCAAGCAAGTAGAGGGCAACAGGTGTACAGGGTGAGCTGTCACTGAAAGTAGAGGGCAACAGGCGTACAGGGCGAGCTGTCGCTGAAAGTAGAGGGCAACAGGCGTACAGGGCGAGCTGTCACTGAAAGTAGAGGGCAACAGGTGTACAGGGCGAGCTGTCACTGAAAGTAG
>NW_022196915.1:90915835-90930077 GCF_008632895.1 Mastomys coucha | reverse complement strand
AGCTGTCACTGAAAGTAGAGGGCAACAGGTGTACAGGGCGAGCTGTCGCTGAAAGTAGAGGGCAACAGGCGTACAGGGCGAGCTGTCGCTGAAAGTAGAGGGCAACAGGTGTACAGGGTGAGCTGTCGCTGAAAGTAGAGGGCAACAGGCATACAGGGCGAGCTGTCGCTGAAAGTAGAGGGCAACAGGTGTACAGGGCGAGCTGTCGCTGAAAGTAGAGGGCAACAGGTGTACAGGGTGAGCTGTCACTGAAAGTAGAGGGCAACAGGTGTACAGGGTGAGCTGTCGCTGAAAGTAGAGGGCAACAGGTGTACAGGGTGAGCTGTCACTGAGTTTTGTTATACTTCAGGCAGCCCACTTCTACTGAAAAAGCAAAGTATTTAAGAGCTTCATGCTAATATGCCATCCTCTGAAACTCTAGTAGTATAAATCTGTATGTACCTTAATGTATTTCCATATCAAAAGTTCTTGCTCTGCAAACTATTTCAGAGAGATGGAAGTGTGTGTGTGTGTGTGTGTATGTGTGTAAAGCAACAGATAGATGGAGAAAGGTAATGTAAGAGGGAAATGGAACACTGGCAGAGAAGTACACAGAGGAAGCCCTCAACATTTTCATAGTATTTTCTTTATTAATTAAACATTTTGTTTATTTATATAATATATTGTGTCCATCATCATCATTTCTCTTCAACTCCAACCTTACTATAGTTTCCTCCCAAGGTCATGGCCATCATTTTCTCCTTTGCTTTTGTTATAAAAGTCTGCTGAGTTCAGTGAGTGCTGTCCATATGCCCTTGGGTGTGGGGTCATCCACTGAGATATGGATAACTCACTAGCAGTCATGTCCCCAGAGGAGATTGACTCTCCCTCCCTCAGTAAACACCTAGTGTCAATAGCTCTTTGCCAAGGGTGGGACCTTGGGGGCCCCTCCCCAATTCATGTTGGGATTTTTACTGGTGTGACATCATGCTGGTCTTCAGCAGCTAACTGTGGCTACAGTAAGCTGATGTATGCATTTCCCAGGTCTCCTCCTTCTCTTCTGGCTCGTACAGCCTTTCTCTTACTCTTCTGCCGTATTCCTTATGAAACCTTTAACACTGTAAGGTTTTCAAAGAAGTGAAATACTTAGAGGCCTGTGGTGTTCTTCTAAAATTGGTTGCAAACAACTGGGAACTTAAAGATAACTTATAGGTAGCAGTGTAGATACAAGGGCAGCATAGAAGGCAGCTCGAGACAGTCAAGAGTTGTTCAGAATGTACTGAGTTTATATTGTTGTATTATTCAGGCCAAAGATTCAGAGCTATTTGGGCTTGACTTTAACTCCAAGGTACATAGAAACAGAGTGAAAATGACAAGTTATTCTTTTGATAGTCCCTAAGAAACAGAGGTACTCTGTAAAAAGCTAGTGGCAATTAGGACTAACATCTCGTGTAGGTAGGTAGGTGGTGAATCGCTCTGCAACACTAACTTAAAGATGATCTATCATCTAAATCTATGATGATGAATGAAGAACCAAATAAATGAAAGGAAATTTATTTTGCTATGGCACTAACATTGTTCAGATGTTGGAGATGATATGACATCACTCATGGTGTTAACATGTTATGGCATTCACTAGGAAGCTATTTGTGGCCCGCTTATGTATGGAGGACAAGCATGAACAAGTATGTATTTGGATATGTGAACCAAGGCTTGTGTTTCTCATCAAGGCCTAAGATATTTGCTTCCATCACCAGAAAGGTCACTGTTTCAAATGGAAGATTTCAGTCCTGCTTTATTTTGTGCCCTTTGACGGGGTTACAAAAATCTGTGGCAAGGGATTATTCTTGAGATTTTGGTTGATATTGTGAGTTGAAACATGCTCTATCAAAATGCATCCTAATGTTCTAATTTCTAATACCTCAGAATGTGAGTGTGAAGTTCTAATTTCTAGTACTTCAGAGAGTGTGTCTAGATGGAATGATCAAAGAAATAATTAAAATTAAGATCACTGTGGTAGATGTGAGTCTAATATTGCCTGCGTAGGAAACATAGATCAGAGCACAGATGGCTATAAATGGATGGCCACATGATGATGCAGAGAAAAGATGGGAACTCATAGGCCACAGAATGAGGACTGGCAATAATCACCTGTGGTGATACCTTGAACCTCAGAGAGTTGGAAAAGATATTTCCAGTGATTAAGGCAGGACTTCTTAAACTTTTACAAGTCATGACCTTTTTCCTAAAACAAATTTATATGAACTCTGTGTATGAAATATACAAATAAACATTTAATTAAAGCAAATTTATTTTAAGACAAGTCTTTAGTATACATATGACTTTTACAATTCATTAAAGATGAACCCAAACCTAGTGTGGCTGAGAAAAATGTGATTCTTTCCTTTTATATAAATAATTAGATACTTTGATGGCTGAATATTTGATACTGGACATTGGACGTTGATATTTTGATTTTATAACCATCAATACTGAAAATGTCACCTTGTATAAATATGCAATACAAAATGGCAAAAGTGTGTGTAAGATCATTTGGAAATTGCTGGAAATTCTATACTAATCCCAAGCAAAAGTTCATTTGATGAGTTTTTCTGGAATTCAAGTCACTTCAACAGCAGTTATTAGAACAAAACAGAATCCTACAATTTATTCCAAAGATTTATAATTTAATACTTCTATGCTGAGGATTGAAAGCAGGAAAGTGGCAAACTTCTGTCTTGTGTGTGAAGCCATTACGCTTCATGAGAAGCTGAGGCTTAACCAACGTGGTTTATGGCAGTGCATTGAGGAAGTCCGGCACACTAGTGTAGCTGGCGTCCGTCACCTTACTTTCCCTAATTTATGAGCATCCACTGAAACAAAACCAAACAACACAAAGGGAAAGCTGGTGTTGGCCATTCATGCAGCTCTCCTGAATGTGGATCTTTCTGCAAAGACAAACTCCTACAGCACGATTTGATATTCCAATCAATAAGCTCTGCTGTGCTGTCAGGCCTAGAAAAACTATGGTGAGGGGCTCTGTCTCACTGTGCCTTTCCACAAGAGAGTGAAAAGGTGATTTGGGTAAATTGTTCTGCGTAATTGAGATGATTTGCATAGCATACTGTAAAACCAAAACCTGCAAAGGGGGAAAAAAGTCCCAGTAATAAAAGATTAATATTCAAGACAAAGAAGATTATAAAGCTGTAATAACGAGGCTTCATGAGTGCATTCTCCAACGGAACCATCTATTTACTACTCATTGCTTCCAACATCATTGACCAGTAGATGGAAATTTACCAGAAAAGTTTTGACCACCATAATTAAATTCTACAACACAGTTCTCACACTAGATGCCATGCTACTGACCACAGAACTACACAGAAGACACAATCTGTTTCACTTTTAGTTCTTAAAAGCAAGAGTCGATTTTCTACTCCCCGTTCCAGCAACTTTGCCTCCTGTGCCCATCGCCTCTTTTCCTTCTGGTTCCCCCCCTCAACCCCAGCCCCTCCTGCTAGCTCTCATTCTAAATTACTCTGGTCTCCTGGCATTGTTCTGACATTTGCCTGGCAGAACATAAAACAACAAACACGTTCAATTTGAGTGGTTTCCTGCAATGTTATTCTATCAAACTGGCAATTTCCAAAAAGATTTAGAATGGAGCATACAATTCCTCAGACACAGGAGGCCTGAGGAGGCCTGAGGAGGCCTGAGGAGGCCTGACGAGGCCTGAGGAGGCCTGAGGAGACCTGAGGAGGCCTGAGGAGGCCTGACGAGGCCTGACGAGGCCTGCCAAAGCAGCGTAGGCTTCTAACGGGCTTGCTTTCTGCGCGTATGAAAGTGCTCCTTTCTCTAGCTTGCTTTTTATTTTTTTCTTTGTATTCAGATTCCAGATATGTTCTAGGGGCCACAACTGTATGCTGCATTTTGAAACTCGATGTTTAGGGCATTTGGGTATACATGGAGATAAAACTCTTTTTCTCCAGCAAACAAAGTAAGAAAAGGTTCATCAAGATGTGAAAATTGTAGCTAATGGATTGGTAGCCTCATATAGGATCAGATGGAAAATTCATTAAAGTGGACTGTATTTATCCCTTGTGTAGCTGTTTCTTGCTTCATTGCCCACATATGACATTTTCAAGATGGTGGCAGCTTTAGAAATTTTATGATTTGATTGTGGTTTGGCTTGAATTCAAATTATAGGGTCTGAAATTGATCAAATTAGACATCTTTTGCCTCAGGCAGGAACAGTATGTGCCAATGTCAATGGTGGCAAGATGTACTGTAACACTTAAGTTAACACAGAGGGTTGTGAACACAGCAGGCTGTAAACACACAGGGTCCCTGCTACTCACCCCAGGGCCACAAAATATTCATGTTTTGAGACCATAATGGGTTAGTGTGTCCTCATAGTATCATTGCAGTTCTTAGAAGGTCAAAGTCCTCCAATGCAGTGGACTGGCTTCTTGTAAGCCATTTTATGCAGATAGCAACCAAATCCTTCATATTCACTTGTCTGCAATAATGTCATGCTCAAAGACTAGCTGCAGCACACAGGTGTGATCTGATCTCTGATCTCATCCCCCCCCCCCTCCAGTTATTGCGTTCATTCTTAATTTCATGTCATATTTTGGCATTAGGCTAAAAGATGTTTCAATCTTTCATTCTAAAATAAGATAAATGAGTTGATGGATCACGAGTCAGGGGAGATTGGAATAAACTAGCCTTTACTATATTGTTGATACCCTGATACAAGTCTTTTTCATTTTACTTCCCTTACACATGCTGTCTCATATCCTGAAATCCAGCAAGCAGAAATGACTTCCAAAACCACCTTTGGGCTTCATGCCGTGTGACAACATGGCCTTTTGGCAAAGCAACTTGGCATCAGGCAGTGTCCTCAATAATGCATTGTAAACAGTTGTAAACCCCTGCACTCTGGGAGGGGTCCCTCAAGTCTGTCCTCTCCTAAATCTGCGGCCCACTGGCTATAAGAGCAAGGAAAAGTTACTTCTGTCCCAAGCTATGGTCCTTATGATCATCGATCTCTAATCTGCTTCTCCTGCCTGACTCTGAAGCACATAATTTCTTGGGAATGAGAATGAGCAAAGCATGGTGGAATAAGAGGAAGTTACAGACTAGCACTCGGTTGCCTGGCAATTCTGCCTGCTTGGCAACTAACTCCATGCCCTTGAGCGAGTCATGCTACCTCTAGAGTTCAATCTTATTCAACGGCTCACCAAAGAAACTATAGCCATGCTTTATTAACAGCAATGGTCATTGAAATCTCATGATGAAACTTTTTTTTTAATTGAGTTAATACTATAAGTATCATTAAAATGATGGCGTGGGGTGTCTGCAGATCTATCTCTCTTGTACACATAAATGCCACCTTGCCCTCTTGATAGTTTCCCAGCCATCGCTTTATTCTATGAGTGTGAATCAAAAGATTATCTGGGGGAGTTTGGTACTTTATATTGTACTTTGATATGCACTAGATCTCAAACAACTCTGTGAACTGAAGAACTGTTTTGAGCCTCGCTTTTAAAAATGGGCAATCTAAGAAGAGACTGACGTGATGATCTTTCACATGTCTTCCAGCAGGTTGTTCTGTAAATAATTTCTCTCCTCAGCCTGGCAATTTTGGGAAACCCAATTAAAGTAAGTGCAGAAGCATTCGCAGCGGAATTCTGCCCTTTGCACGGCCATGTGCTTGCCTTGAACCTGAACATAGAACACTCGGAAATCTCAGAAGTGGGTAGCCGGGAGTTAGCTATTGTAGGTTTGACTTGTCATTATTGGAGATTTGGAAAGGCATATCCATTTTCACGCATCATGCTAGTGGTTATGTGTACCTTGCCTTGCTTCTCACTACATCCTAAAACTTTTGGTCTTCTAAATGCCTCCTGGGTAGTAACCACCAACTTTCATCAGTGCTATCTGAGCTGTGTTGGGTGTGGCTGGGATTTCTGGTGTGGGTAGGGTTCTTAGTTAAAGAGAAGAGAAGACTATAATACCGTTTAGCTGTAACGTACAATGTGTTGCTCTAAAATTCCTTGCCAAAGGATTGACCTTTTCCTGGCCTACTGCAGATAGCTATCAAATCAGGTGAATGGCTACACTCAGTTCAGAAATCATCTGCCTGAAGGGATGAGGGCTCGGAATAAGTACTTTTATTAGCTATCCAAGCTTGTGCTGCTCCAACCGTATTTCTGGCTTGTGTTTTGTTCATCTTTAATCCATCCCAAAAATTTAATAAGAAAACACGCTTCTATTAAAACAATATTGAAGTTGTCTTTCTTTTCATATGTTAATTTTCTCAGTCTCTAAGTTTGTTTAAGTTTTGTAAATAATATTTGTTTTATGTTTGTAGAAAAAGAAAACTAAAATACACACAGAGATAGACATGATTCCTGAAGTACCGAATGAGCCATACTTCTAAATAAATTCACTTCAGAAAAGATTTAAAACAGAGCGTTGAGACTAAGAATGCTCAGAGAAAATATTTTTAAATACTGTATTCCAAATACCTGTCTCTCTCTCTCTCTGTCTATTGATCTGTCTGACTATATGTCTGTTTATCTGTCTGCCTGTCTATCTATTGATACATGCACACACAATTTATACATACAATTTACATTTGTTGGTTCATCTTGTTTTCAATAAATATTTTAACTTTTTATAACCACCTTAGGTAACTGGGATTATAGTTACCACTTTCTCACAAATTGTCTTTTACCTAGGAGATTAGACCTTTTAATATGACATTTGATTAATTCCTTGAGAATATAATGCAATATTTTTTGATATATTTGATGTAAACTCCTCCCAAATCCACCTCCAAAATTTTCACCAAACATTTTAAAAAAGCTTTTCTACTTGTCAAGAGACTTGCTTAAAACTAAATCTATAAAGCATGGCATGACAGCTTGGGTCCAGAATTTCAGAACTAAGGAGGCGGGGGCAAAGAGGATCACTACAAGTTCAAGGCCATCCTTGACCACAGAGCAAAATCTTATCTCAAAAGCCCCCTCCCAAGATATATATATGTAGTTCTGTGATTAAACTATGGCTTTTTGTATCATAAAGTTTTTAAGCAATATAGATGGAGCTAATTCATGAAGTAAATAATTAAAATGAACATTTATTGAATTATATATGATTTTTCTACATATTTTAAATATCCAGGATAATTTGATAAGTGATGATATATGTTCAGTGGCTGTAACATAGACATTTTCCAACAGCACCATTAAACATATTTATAGCTTTGTATTTTATAGTTTATATACATTATTGGCCATGATATCCAGAAAGGACAAAAATCATTAGCATATAAGACACCATTTTTTTCTAATTGTCTCTACTTACTGAAGTATTTGGTTCAGGAATATCATATGACCTTCTGATTCATCACTGCTTGAGCAACCTCTGGCATCTAATCTTGTCCTAAAATCTAATTTTCTATACTTCACACATCCTGGAGAGCAATAAAATATAAGTGCTTAGGTATCCATGAGAAGGCACAAGGGAGATTCAGAGGCAAATATACTGCAATTTGACTGAGTGTAGGGACTAGGGATGCAGTTGTGTGGGTAGAGTCTTGCCTAGTATTCATGGAGCCATGGTGGCACACACCTCTAGGCTCAACATTTGTCAGGTGGAGATCAGAGGTTTATAGGTCCAAAGTCACCCAAAATGGCATAGCAAATTCTAGATCAGCATGGGTTAGATGAGACCCTAACTGCAGCCCCCTCTACCCTCTTAAAATACGTGGTATTACTGTTACTACAATCCTGTTTCAAATATGTCAGAGTGCTTAAACATTGTTTATATATCTTACTACTAACAGAGTGCAGGCAAGACCCTTTACTCCATACCTTACATTTACTGCTTGCATTTACAGAGCTGTGTATTACAGAAGCACATAAGAGTAAGTAAGGATTTTTGCCAACAGAAATATAAAGTTAAAACATTCAGAAACTAAAACAGAGGCTAACATAGTGATGTCATGGGAAAGTAAAAATAGAGCTATTTATTGTTTTCCAGAGTACAAATACTGGATTGAAGGGGATGGGTTTGAATCCTAGCTCTGTGACTTGTTAGCTACCTTTCCAAGCATGCTTTTTTTCTGTTAAAGAACGTGGGAACAATGACAACAGTACACATCTCCTGGGCAGTAGTGACAAGAAAGTAACTGACTATTTACAACCCACTTAGGATTTTGCCTGGCGCATAACAATCACATGCAAGTGCTCTGTAGTAATAAAGTCAATCCTAAGCTTTTGAAAATGACTATAAAAAATAAACAATTTTGAGGCACCTGACTCTTTTTGAGACAGGGTCTTTCTATGTATCTTTTATTAGGTTGGATCTCACTGTGTAGACCAGGCTGGTCTTGAACTCACAGAGATGCACCTATCTCTTCCTCCCAAGTGCTGTGATTAGAGGAGTGTTCCACCATGCCGAGCTAACCTGACTGATTTTTTTTTTTTTATTGGTGAAGAAAGCAACATGTTGCTCATACTATGCACTTACTCCATTTTTTGCTGGCGACTGAAACATAGGAATTCTTCCATTTAACACGGTAGTTCCAAACACAGGTGGGATTCTGTTCACAAAACTGTCTAGTGGATCTAATGCCCTTTTCTGGCCTCCTCAGGAATCAGGCTTACACAAGGTGCACATGCATACATGCAGGTAAACACTCTTACACACAAAATAATTCTAACAGAAAAATCTAAATAGATTCAGATAAAGTACTAATTTGACTAACTGATGTGTGACAGACTGTTGTACAAGCACTTTCTTTCCCTCCAGAAAGGAACCTTTTAACCATCTTTGAACCTATTAAAACTCTCTACATCCTTTGATCATTGTTCTGTCAAAGCCTCAATTTGAATTTGAAAATATTTATGCTATCTCCAGCCAACAGAGAATGCTGGGGGTGGGGGTGGGGGGGGAGCTCAGTGGGCTGGGTCTGAAGTCCAGGCTTTATAGGAGGCACACTTTATATTTTCTGTCTCATTCTAAGGGAAGTCACAGGGAAAAAAAAATCTGACCACCTGGAACCTACATTTATGAGAGCCCAAGCTAGTCATATTAAGAGGCCCTATGCAGACAGAGAGGTTAACTAGCCTCTACTTGCTCAAGGTTTTCCATCCTAGGGACCAAAACATGACAGAAGGCATCTTCAGGGGGTGTCTAGGTCCAGTTACTGTCTCACTGCACTGGCCCAAGAACTCCCAATTTGGTTCATCAGTCTCCCAAATTTGTGAGCTGATGATGAACTAATTGTCTTCATCATTGAGTTTTGGGACAGTTCCCCACGACGACCCCTCTTCTCTCATCTCCTCTAAGTTACCCAAGCAGCCTCAGCTGTTTCTAAGCAACATGTCTGTCTCCTCTTTCCATTGTGTAACAACTTCCTTCTCTAAACCTCAAAAGGCCATGCGGTCGTTACAACTTCTGATGCAACCTTTCCTATTACAGGTTGCATGCTAGTATAGATATTTATATATCCACCAGATATCTATATCAAGTGGAAAGGCACTTAGTGTGCTGTATGCTTACTCCTCTTCTTCCCCTACTTTTCAGATGAGAAAGTGGAGGTGAAGAAACATAAAGGAATGAAGCCCAAAAAAATGATAACTAAAGAGCTGTAGCTCAGTTTCATACATTCCAGCTCCTGATTTGGGAGAACCTTCATGTGCTGTAGGAGGAAACCTTTCTGATGGTGATCAAATAAGGCACAGACCTACTAGTAGAGCAGAATAACTTTAGGAGTCATTTTATAGTAACTTTTTTTTTTTTTAGAGCAATAGTAATTGGTTTTACCCTAGATCTCTGGGCTACCTAGTCTCAGGTTTTTGGTTACCCAAGCAGTATCAGGAACCAGTACCATTTCATGAAAATGGGCCTTAAATGAAATCAGACATTGGTTGGTTACTGGAACAAACTTTGTGCCACCATTGTCCTAGTATGTTTTGATGTCAGGACAGATTGTATATGAAAGGTTTTATGGCTGGTTTTGGTGTTTACATTTCTCTTTTGGTAGCCCGTAGAGTACTTTTCTATACCAAAGATACTAGGACATAGCGGTGAAAGTTCTATGTAGGCCCCAGCTCACCCTCCACATTTTCAGTGAGTTGTATAGATGTTATCTTCAGCATTGGAGCCTTGCTATCAGTCTGTGGAGGGTAACTTGTTGTCTCTTGTTGTCTTGGCAACAGCCTCTGTTGTTTGTAGGTTTTCAAGGGACGCCTCTGGTCAATAACTCATTTAGATGTAACTCAATTTAAGTACTGGAAGCTTCCTTTAGTGACAAGAGATGGCCAGTTAGGGTTCTGTTTTCCTCATTGCTTAGAAACTTGATTAGGATTACTTTTGTGTATTTCAGGATGTTTCTACTGTACTAGGTGTCCACACCTCAATTCTAGCTGGCTTTCCCTGATCCTTCAACCTCTTTCTCCCTGCACCTGATTCTCCTATTCCTGCGCTCCACCGTAATAATCTCTTCTACGTCTCCCTCCCAGGGAGATCCATGAGTCCTGCCTAGTCCCTTCCTCTACACTTAACCTCTCTATTACAGTTAACAGATCTATGGATTGTAGTTTGGTTATCATTTAGTTAATGGCTAAGATCCCCCCTTTTAAGTGAATGCATACAATATTCATCTTTCTGGTTCTAGGTTACATCACTCAAAATGATATTTTTCTAGTTCTCTCCATCTGCCTGCAATTTTTATGATGGCATTTATTTTAACAGTCAAGAAATATTCCATTGTGTAAATGCACCACATTTTCTTTATCCATTCTTCAGTTAAAGAACTTCTAGATTGTTTTAAGTTACTGACTATTATGAATAAATCTACAATGAACATGGTTGAGTAAGTGTTCTGGTAACAGAATGAAGTGTTCTTGAGGTACAAGAGTGTTCAAGAGTGGTATAGCTGCATCTTGAGATAGGTTGATTGCCAATTTTCTGAAGAACCACGATATTGATTTTTATAATTGCTACACAACTTTTCATTCCCACTAGCAATATAGGAATGTTCCCCTTTCATCCTTGCCAACATGAGCTGTCACTTGTGTTATAGATTTTGGACATTCTGACAGGTATAAGATGGAACCTCAAAGTAGTTTTGATTTGTATTTTCCTGATGGTGAAAGGGCTTATTTTGGCTTATAGTTCTATTGGAGGCAGTTCAAAAAGTCAGGGAAGATGAAAGAACAAGAGAAAGAGGTCACATGGCATTCTCAGAGGAAAGCAGAACGATGCATGCTTACATTCACTTTGCTTTCTTTTTATCAAGATCCCCAGCCCATGAGACAATGGTAACCGAATTTATGGTATGTCTACTCTGCTCATCACACATACAGAGGTACACTTAATGGTGATTCTAAATGCAGTCAGGCCCACAACAATGATTAATACAAGGTCATTGGAGAGTTTATGGAAATGGAATAGTCTTGGTAATTTATTTACCCCTAAAGTGCTGATTACTTTCCACACACTGCTTCTTCGTGGCTCACATTTCTTCTCTGTATTTACCAGATTCACTCTTCTCCCTCCCAACCTATTTCTCTTTTCTTTGCTTCCAAATCCACAAAAGATTTTACTAAGTCATGGTATACCATTATTCTTTCTCATTCTAGTCATCTTGTTTCTTGATTTCACTCCATTTCCTGTTTTCCTTCTTGCTACAAGTAAGGCCCTTTCTGCAGCGTACCTAGACTCTGAAGTCTCTAGTCCCCAAATCTCCAGTTTCATCCTTGTCTGTCCCCTTGCCTGTCCTGTCACTGAAAGCAGTGTTTTCACAGAAGAAAGCTGATCTTGCCACACTCTAGATCTAGATTTCACCTCTTCTCTGAGAAGCTTATAATTGGCTCATGAATAAATGATTTCTTCATACAGATAAAGCATATCTTTAAATGATTTAACAATCTAGATAGCCTGTTAGATGCACTGGGGTCTACGAAGTATGGAGCACTCATTTAAAAATATTCCTTACATCAGGAAGGGATTATCCTGAACTATTCATGTGAGAAGCATAAATAACTGTATCCACCCAATTAAATATCACTTTCAAACCCCTGTCTTCTGTATCATATACACACCTCTCCTGGCAGAGGGTTTGATTTGCTGCTTCTTTTGCTCCACCTGATCAATAATATTTGCTTCATTCCTATTTTTTAACACCATAGCCACCGCTTCCTCAGTACAAAACATGCATTTATGAATGCACAAAATGTCCTACAACTTTACATATGCAGAGGCTTTTACCAAGTACTTACTACATACAAATACCCAGGGTAAAAATGCAAAGGGCCTTAATTGTGTAAATTCACAACAAAAAGACCAGCTAATGCCTCAAAATTTTGATTTTGACACAATATCCTGTTACACTGCTATATAAATATTTCAGTAAAGCTGAAATCATTAAAATGATGTAAAATCTGATCATAGGTAAAAATAGAAAAATTGCTTGAAAGTAAGTAATGCCAGGTTTTAGAAAGAAGACACATAGGCTTTTGGGTTCTCCTAATGTGACATATAACTTTATTCTAAAATAAATAAATTGAGGATAATGTGCCCCAATAATTTAAATACTTTTCTTCATAGGAAAAGTTGTCTTCCAGGTGGACAAAGCTACATTTGATGGTGAGCTTGAGAAAACCCATCATTACTTACTGTACTGCATTGACTCTGAAACATGTGCTTCATTCATGAGTTCCATGCTACAGTGCTAAGTCCTTGTGTGGAACAGACTGAGAAGAAAATATGAGGTGACCAAGTAGGATACTATCTCTTCATGTGCTAGTCAACAGAGGGGAGTTAACTGAGCTGAATTGGATTGAATAATATGCATTGTATACAAAATGTACAATAGTCAGACAGCTTTAGGAGAATCAAATACCAGGTAATGTGCCTCCAACCCCTCAAAATGAGGGGGAGGAATTAGAAAGGCTTAATGATAAACATTCCAGAGAATTTCTATGCAGAGAGAAAATGGTGAGTGAGGCACAAAATATCCTTCCTTCTTCCAGGTTTCAGGAATAATTGGTTCTCAGTGGATGACTTAGAATAGACTGTAGGAGACACATTCCAGGGAAGACATGGAAGAGATGAGCTAAATGATATAATATGACCAAGATACAGGGAACATATCACAGGAACAAGCCTGAAAGACCACATGCTCAAAGGAAAAGACATGGTCTGTGGAGTAGAAAAGCCACGTATTCAATGGACAGTTGAGAGATCTCCTTTTCACTCCTAGGACCTCAGTTTTTATTAAAACTGTACTAAAAAAATTACAAACAAAGACCATTACTGGTAAAACTAAGCAGGCCAGCACTCTATCATCTTTAAGACTTGAAGAGGGCACAGTGAGGTCCCAGAGACTCTGGGATTTGGACCAAGTGTCCGTGTGCCGAACTGAGATGAGCTGGTAGAAAGACAGCCAAACTCAAGGTGGCAAAGGAAGCTCCTGCCCTCTCAGTGGAAAGGTCAGCTGGCAGATCAGGAGTTAGTAAGGACATCCAGAGGATGTGCAAGTTCTTTCATGACAACATATTTGGAAAATTAGAAATGAAGTCTGGCAAAGGTTGAGCCTCCAAGGCCCTTCAGTGAGCATGCTCAGACTATATAGTATGAAAACTAACAAGTAACTTCATAGACAGACAGGCATACAGACAGGCAGATGCACACAGTCAGAGGGAAGAAAGGGAGGGAGGGAGAGAGAGAGAGAGAGAGAGAGAGAGAGAGAGAGAGAGAGAGAGAGAGAGAGAGAGAGAGAGAGAGAGAGAGAAGGGAAGGGAAGAGAAGAGAAGAGAAGAGAAGAGAAGAGAAGAGAAGAGAAGAGAAGAGAAGAGAAGAGAAGAGAAGAGAAGAAAAATCTTTAAGCAATACCTGTAAGGAATTTATAAAATGCCACATAAAAACATATTTCAGAGTTAATTATTAGATTCCCTTTCCAGATTTCCTAAGAAGCAATAAAATATGAAGAAAAAGGATGAGGAAATGTGAGATGTCCATAAAATATAGGCAGCTTATAAATGAGCCAGAGCTAAACTTAACACCTCACACATCAGATGCTACTTGGAAGCAGTCTGGAATGCAGAGATACAATCTTTCAGGCCATTGTAAATGGGCGACTCTAGCTAAGCTCACAGGTGATGCTTGAAGTGAACCTAGAAAATACTCACCTTAAAGGCTACATTGCAAAACTGAGAGAGGAGAGAGAGAGAGAGAGAGAGAG
>NW_022196915.1:90914554-90915825 GCF_008632895.1 Mastomys coucha | reverse complement strand
GAGGAGAGAAGAGAAGAGAAGAGAAGAGAAGAGAAGAGAAGAGAGGTATCATGCTAGTCTTGAGAAGAGAAAGGAGAGGGCTTTTGTTTTAATTCTGCTTCTGGGGGAGAATAAATTAACCTCTGGCACATTTGCAACCACAGAGAGGTTCTTAGGTATTCAGAAAGCAAACAGCAGTGTCAGCCAGACCCTGCCAGGGGATTCATGAATGCACAGGAAGACCAGGTGGTGGAAGGCATGTCCTCCCATTTAAGGTTTCTTCATCTGGTGTCTGTGAAGTTTTGTAAATCTTTAAAATTTTTAATATAAGGAAACGTCTTCGCTAAACCAATGTCAGAGTTTTCCCTTACTACTCTTTTATTAACTGTTAATTGCTTTTAAATTTTGGGGTGAAGAAGGCTTTTCTGAGACTTTTATACTAATTTCTTATTTTAATTTCACTTGACAGTATGAATCTTGGTTCCTCATAACCTAACTTGTAGGTCTCGGGGCCATATCTGGCACCCTGATGATCTAATGCTCCAGAAACAAGCTAAGCTCTCCACATGCGGCTCTGAGCTCTCCACACGCAGCTCTACATTCATCTTTCCTTCTGTCCATTTCAAGGTTTTCGAATTCCCGAGTTTGGAGAGAAGGTTGAACAGATATAGTCATATCAAGAAGAGGAATGGGACACACCCAGGATTAGTGGTAAGCAGGAACCAACATCTGTCCCAACACTGGGAGTAGCTGGGACAGCGGGACCAGGCACACAGGAACTCCGACAGCCCAGTGAACTGGGTTCCTTCCAGTCTGTCTGGGCTGGGGTCCAGAGCAGACCTTGGGTACAAGCTCTGCAGCCAGTCCCACAACACCCAAAGGAAGCTCCACTCCCAGCCACTCTGACACACCCAGGATCAGAGGTGAGCAGGAACCAACATCTGTCCCAACACTGGGAGTATCTGGGACCAGCAGGACCAGGCACACAGGAACTCCACCAGCCCAGTGACTCTGGTTCCTTCTGGTCTATCTGGGTTAGTGTTCTGAGCAGACCTTGGGCACAAGCTCTGCAGCCAGTCCCACAATACACAGAGAAAGCTACACTCCCAGGTGATCTAACAAGCCCAGGATCCCAGGATCCCAGAACCATAGGATCACAGAGACAGCTTGACTCTGAGGAGTTCTAACACAACCAGGATCAGAGGAAGGACAGGCTCCACTCAGATTTAGCAAGGGCAGGTAGCACTAGAGTTAACCAGATGGCAGGGAGCAAGCATAAGAAAATAAACAAC
>NW_022196915.1:90897648-90912972 GCF_008632895.1 Mastomys coucha | reverse complement strand
CTTCTCCTATCTCAGCCTTTCTATTAGTATTATTGTTTATTTCATGTTTTTACACTGTACTATGGTTTTTAGACCAGCCTATATATTTCAAAAGTATTTATATACCCAAAAGAAACATAGAAAATTAACTAGGGAGGTGGCTTGTAAGAGAAGAACAAAGTGAGACTGAATGTTTTGCTTGTCATTTATAACTTTTGTATCAAGTCTGAAGAAGAGGACTTTATAAGTTACTCTTTCTCTGAGATGAATGCTTTTCCAAATTATCACAGCTAATGAACCAAATTCTTACCCTCAACTAATGTCTGTGTCACCCTCCAAGCAGAACCATTGTTCACTGAAACAGTGATGAATGACTTTATGGATAGACCATCTTAATACCCACACCATTTCTTAAATGAATGTAACCTGTTCTCTGTGGGCTGAGAATGAAATTACTCACTCAAGTCAAATGACTTTGACCATAGTGGGAAGTCTGTATCCAAAAATCGAGCCTACAATTCATTTCTTGGTACAGCAGAACTATCAACTCTCAGCTTAGCTACAATGGAGGTAAAATCCTTTGGTGATATGAGGGTCATTGAAATACAACCTTATTACAATAAAACTCAATGTCTAAAAATTGTTCTTATTTTGGCCTTGTACCACAGTAAGAGCCAAGATTTTAAACTCTACTAATACAAAACAAACAAAAAGACTTTATATATTCATGTTCATCTAAGAAAATACTAGTAGTGATATATTATTTTTAAGTATACAGCTAATGTTTGGAGTTATTTAAAATTTATATTGAGAAAAATATATTTTCAGTATTGCTGTAGATGAGCATCTACATAAAACTGTTAGATTGATTGTTGTTTTATATCAAACAACTTTATAATACTTATTTTTATTGTTATAATATTTTATAAATTTTAAGGAATATGACAAAAAAGATATTGTAGGCATTGAAGGGGGGTCTCTGGGAGGAGTGGTGGTACAAAAGGAACAAGAATGTGATTCAATTCTATTTAATTAAAATATGTTTTTAAATGTTAACAAATTCAGATAAATTGAAATCATGTAACTTTTCTCATCCTAATGCAATAAAAGTTTTTAAAAAAAAAGAAGAGGAATGATCTTTCTTAGGGAAGAAATCTCTAATGAGCTATCCGAAGTGGTTTACCCTGAGATCAGATACAAACAAGTAAAAATTATACAGGCTATGCAGATTGTGTGTATACATATGTGTGTATGTATGCATGCATGTATTCCTCTCTGGAGTGTGTGTGTGTATGTGTGTGTGTGTATATAATAACACTTAAAGAAAAGAGGCCATGGATTTGATAGAGATCAAGAGAGGTGCTTGGGAGAGGTTGGAGTGAGGAAATGAAAAAGGAAATTTGATATAATTATAATTTCAAACAATAAAAATTAATTATTAAAACATGTACCTCAGGGCTCTGTAGTAGATGACTCATTTGATTGATCAGTTGTTCATTCATTCATTCATTCATTCATTCATTCATTCAAACTCCAAGCATTTAGTAATGATCTACTGAGATGGCAAAGTGGGCTTAGGCACTGGGTCCAGGAAATATGGATACTCATATGAATTTTGGGAAGAATAATTTCTGGGGGGGAATATTATGCACTTTCTTCCACCCTCTCATTATCTTCACTAAGAAATGGCTGGAGAGAAGGAAGGAAGAAAGGAAGGGAGGGAGGAAGGGGGGAGGGAGGGAGGGAGGGAGGGAGGAAGGAAGGAAGGAAGGAAAGAAGGAAGGAAGGAAGGGAGATACACCAGAATTGCCTCACTGTAGAAATTGAAATTATGGATATTGTGCCCCCTAATAGTGCCTCCTGAGCCACCAGCTGTAATGTTGGTACAACAACTCTGCTGAAGGCACTGAGTCTATTTGAGCTGCCCTCAGTCATCAGGGTTATTTGAAAGCACCCTTCCTTGTCAGAACAAGGCCCTGTCTCCAAGGCCCAGATCCACAGGAAATTGATCTCTTGAGTGTGTCACAAAAGTATGAGGCTCCGCAAGGTAGAGTGTAGTGTTACGGTGCAGGTGCATTGCCCAGATGACGTGCTGATGGCAGGGGTGGGGAGGAAGCCCCATTCCTTGAAACAGTCGCAGACAGAAGCACTACAGGGACCAGAAGGACAAGTGGCATGCTTCACATTCTTCCGTGTTGAAAACAATAAAAGGTGGGGGGAAGTAGAGAAAAAAAAATCAAATTTCTGCAAAGAGATGTCAGCAGTAAATTTAATGCAGGTGCAGTGATCTCCAAACAAAGAGAGTTTTGTTTCTACTGCCTGTGGCTCCATCAAGACCTGGCTTGGCCTCCTCCCCGCTGTGGGGTTTTCTTTTTATCAGTGTAAGGTAGATTAAAATGTTGATACCCTCCCATAGCAGAAGCACTTTTAGTGTTCTCAGCACAACTGCTGAAGAAGTATTAACTATGCTTCCCTCCCCTCACTTGCATAGAGCCAAGTCTTTTCTACCCTAAGTTTTAATTTATCTGTTAAGCTTTACATTTTCCTCCTGACTTTCACTGCTGGGACATGGTTTCTTCACCATTTGTACTCTCTTGAATCTATAACAAAAATAACAATGTGAAACAAAACACTGATGTCAGCTAGAGTAACACATTTACAAATTAAAAAAAAAAAAGTCCCTTTGTTGTTGGAAGTGACATAAGAGACTATAAGACTTAAAGGAGCAGGTAATTTGTCCTTTCTTCAGGCCCTCGCAGGGAGAGTGACTGACACCTGGCACGGTGGATGACATTCATATTGGATTTATGTGATGACTCATCGACTACCCTCTGATGATGCTTCCCAGAGAACAATTTCCAGCTCCACTAATGAAGCTGAAGCTCGTCCTCACTCAATGTTGTGAGTCACCTTCCTGAGCCATTGGTGAGCATGTCAACCTCTCTTGGGTGGTGACTCATTTAATTAGGAACAGATAAGTGATATACTGAGGCTGTCATGCTGTTAAGTATGGCTAAAGGTGGTTAAGTAAAAGAAAAATGAGCAATAAACATGAATTTGGTGGTTTATAGTTAACCCATAGAACTGGGACAATTTTCTGAAATGACCTAAACTTAACCAACACAGTGAATTTTTAATAAGAACACTGCTTTATGGACCTGCATGAATTTCACTTACACCGTGCTGACGGATGTGAAATTGGTCCTACTTTCTCAGTGACTCTGCACCATGCTTTTAGAGTACTTAGCTTAATTTTTAATTATATACTCATTTGTGGAATTATTTGGCTAATGTCTTCCACTTCTATTGAACTAGACTGTAAACCAAAGAGATCTGGAGGCTTTTCCGCACTCTAGCCACTGAGGGTAGAACACGCTCTTAGAGCCCAGGCTCTAAAGCCGCCGAGGGCAAGTCTCTCCTTCCTACATGGAATACTCAACAATGTGTCTTTGCCACTGACCACAACCAGAATCTCAGGAAAATGTTCAGGCCTTTTATAATGTGTGTGCCCGGTTCACACACGTGTTCCCTCAGACTCCTCCAAAGTGGCTTCTCAGCTCGCACAGTAGAATGATCTTTCTAAACAGGTCCTACTCTTTCTGTGTTCCCCTCCTGGGCTCAGTGAAGGTCCCCAAACTCCCTCATGTAGCACCTTCAGAACCTTTTCAGAAAGGTAGGAGTTTGTTCTTCTGCTTCCTCAATTTTCAGCACATATCTCTATTAAAATAAGTTACTACATGTTGGGAATAGAAAGGGGGATCAGTGGTTAAGAACACCTGTGGCTCTTCCAGCAGACCTGAACTTGGTTCTCAACATCCACATGCTCATGTGTCACTGGGAGTAGCTATTGTTCTAGGGAACCTGAAGCCTTCTTGTGACCTCTGAAGGCACCAGGCATGAACATGGTGCGTGTAATACATGTAGGCAAATACTCATATGTATAAGATAAATAAATCTAAAGAAAATAATGTGAGCTACATCTTGTTACATATTCAAGGGCAAGGACCTCATTCTCTCAGACTTTGAATGCTTTAGTCCATAAACCAATAACTGCTACTTTGCAGGGGTTCAACAACCACTTCTTAAATAAGTCATGAATAAATAAGTGAATGATGAAAAGTTGAAACTCACTAATACTACTTCAGTTGTTTGATTCCAATTTAAATATGAGTCTACACATACACACACACACACACACATACACACACACATACACACACATACACACACATACACACACATACGCACACATACACACACACATACACACACACATACACACACATACACACACATATACACACATACACACACACATACACACACATACACACACATACACACACATACACACAAATACACACATACACACACATACTCACACACATACACACACATATACACACATACACACAGATACACATACACACATACACACACATACACACACAAACATACACACATACACACACACATACACACACAAACATACACACATACACACACACATACACATACACACACACATACACACACATATACACACACATACACACACATATACATACACATACACACACACATACACACACACACAAACATACACACACACACACACACACACACATGAATCCAACAAAAGTCTAAGTATTTATGAGTATAGGAGACTCTATGCGTCAGGGTGGCTCTATTCCTCTAATTTAAATATCTACGTGCTCATTAAATTTCTGTAGAAAATATTCTAAAGTTATATGGGTTTCTTGTCACATCTAAAGCTTTCACCAGATTGTCTGATGGTGGTTTAGCCAGAAGGGGAATCTAGCAACATGAAACAATTATTAAACAGCCATTTGGTTTCAGAATAGGAAAAGCAATAAGAAAAATGTACTCCAGAGATACATATCTTAATAACATAGTGTTTTGTGTCACACACAAACATGTTCCCATAGTGTCTTTTGTAAGGCAAACATTTTAAATTAACTCCTATATAGATATTGATTTAATTTTTTGATCTGCCCTAATGTTCTTATAAACCATGACATTATACTCCCAATTTGACTTTGCTTTATTTGATCTGTCCTCACAATGTTACATTAGATACCGAGGGAACAGGTATTCCAAGATTGACAATGGATTATACAGTGGAAAAGAGCCACCAATCATGATTCAAATATACATTTGAGACTCTCATGGCCCTTCAAGATATGGTGTGTCTGCATGCTTGTGGTCACTTCCATGCACAGCTAAGTTACTGCTAACTAGCCTGGCTAAGAAACATTGGAGCACCTTTAAATATCTACAGTTAGTAAAAATAAATAAATAAATAAAATTTTATTAAACACATATGACATTGCAGCTACTTCTACATCTGTGGTATTGGGCAGTCATCACCATGATTTTATAAACATTTGTACTGGAAGATTCTCCAAAGGGAAGCTTATCCAAGAGCTTTACACTGAAATCTTGAGATGTAGTAGACTCTTGTTCTAAAAAATACATTTACAGTCTCCTTTCCTATGACAGGGGTAGAACTAGGGACTTAATACAGTTATAAAATAAATGAAGAGCCAATTTTCTAGGCCTAGAAGCATAGCAAAAATAAATATAGGACAAAGTAAGGACAATGTGTTGGAGAAAAGATGGAGAAATCCAACTGGAGGTTGAGGCTCTGCAAAATCTGATAACTAGAAGCAAGCTTATGGCCAAGAAAGGTTGAAGGGTTCTATGAGAAGAGGAGCTAAACATGAAGTTGAAAAGGGTCTTGGTTGTCTACACTCCTGTCGGTATCACAGGATACTCAGATACACTTCAGGGATTTAGAATTCAAAGAAGACTAGAACCTAGGCCTTCAGTGTCTCTAGCAGAGGCACAAGACTGTACTAGATAAGATGGAACTTACTCATCTACTGGAAGAAGGTCAATTTTAAAAGACATGTACCAAAGCAGTGTGTGTGTGTGTGTGTGTGTGTGTGTGTGTGATATATATACATATGTGTATGTATGTATGTATATATATATATATATATATATATATATATATATATACTCATATATATATAATCTCAGCCCTCTGTTGAAGGATACCAGGCTGGTCCCATTCCTTATGAACAGCACAACAGTAAAGACTACTATGCAGGTATCTGCCAGAGGACTGGGTGCCTGGGTATTCAAGAGTGGTACCACTGAGTCACTAGGTACATTTGTTCCTAGTGTTCTGTGAGTCGTCCACCCTGGCTTCCACAGTGGCTGCACAGGTTTCCATCTCCACCAGCAGTTCACCAAGTTTCCTCTTTCCCACGTGCCTGCCAGCCTTTGTTTTCTTGGTCACGGCCCTTCTAACTGGGGAGACTTGAAAACTCAAAGTGGTTTCAGTTAGCATTTCTTTGATGGCTAGAGATGTTAAAAATATTCATAGGTTGTTTCTGTTCTTCTTTTAGAAATGTCCTTTCAGTTCACTGTCCTGATTAATGATTGGCATGTTTTGTGAGTGTATGTGTTTATTTAAATTTGACCATTCTTTATACTTTCTAAATATTAACTCTTCTGTTTGAAGTCTAGCTAGTGAAAGGGTTTCTCCCACTGTGTAGTCTGTGTTCTCTACTGAGCGCTTCTTTTACTGGGAAAGCACATTTTAATTCGGTGTAATCCCATTTGTCAGTTCTTAGGGTTATTTCCTGTGCTGTCTGTCTGGGTCCTTTGTCAGAGGTCTTGCCTGTCCCTAGATTTTAAAGTGTTTTCCTCAAAGTCCCAGCGACCTTTCAAGCTTCATGTAAAAGCTATTGCTCCACTTGGCTTTATGCAGAGCGAGGGGTAAGGCTCTAATCTCCGCAAGTGGAATCCAGTTTTCCCAGCATCCTTTGTTGAAGAGGCTGTCTTTTCTTTAGTGTATGTTTTTGACATCATTATCAAAAATTAAGTAGCTGTATCTGTGTGGATTTATTTCTGTTTCTTCTATTCTCTCTATATTATATTGACCTACATGTCTGGTTGCATACCAGTCCAATGCTAGCTCAGTCACTGTGGCTCTGTTCTATAACTTAAAGTTGGAGGTTATGAAACATGCAACATTATGCTTTTTGCTTAGGATTATTATAAGAATATTGAATGAACTTCACATAGTTTGATCCCTATGGGATTTAGTAGGTTAACAATGTTGTTTTATACTGATACTGAGACTGTTCCTATTAAGCACACATAACTTTCCTGCCAGATGCAGGTAGCAAGCCATTGGAGAAAAACTCCACATTAAATGTTTATTATAGCACCTCATTTGTTTCTAACTATCTCAAGACACCGACTACAAGGAGATTAGCAAAGGTTACTCCAGAGAAGTAAGTGAATGAAGTACTTTAATATATAAAACCTAGTCCACAAAGAAACCATTGGCTATCTTTACTCAGAGCACTGGCTGAAGCAAATAGCCCAGAAGCTTGTGAACTTTTGAGAGACTCATATCATATGCTCAGGACAGAACAACATTTGCCAGTGACTATTCAAGTCCTGAAGCAATCCTTGGGACTTAAATCCAACGCTACCTCGAAGAAGTACTCTATCCTATTACTCTCAGTAGTGACACAGTCATGGTGGGGGAGTAAAGCATGAGTAGACTAAAGATCTCTGAGATCTCCATCCTGGGTACCATGTTGCTCAATGGGACATTTTAGATACTCTTACCAGCAGGATGGCACTGACTCCATCTCTTTCCAAATCAGTTTGTTACTGCTGCTAATGTTGTTCCCACTCGACCATTGTGCACTGGACATCTTGAAGGCTGAGAACTAGATTGCTGGATAGTAAAACATTCCATATAGTAATGTAAAAAGATGCACTATTCTAGAAACTCATGATTTGGCCTAGAGAAGGAATGGAGAGGGTTTTAGAATTCAGTCTCCTTTCTGAAGGTAAGCAGTGTTCCCCAGTTCGACATGCTTGTCAATGGGAGCCAGTATTGACATTCTAAATGTGACAAGGACTATTTACTCCAGAATTCTGCATGTTACAGGATGGTCAACATTACTTGCCCCTGACTCAGAATGACACTTGCATTACCCTCCATCACCACGAGAAATCAATATGTCTCCTGTGCTTTCTACTATTTGCTAAGGAGTAAAGTAGAAAAACTGAATGTGTGCACAGACACCATATATGCAGCGGGGAGGCTACAGCCGGTCATAGCTAACAGCTTACCAGGTATGCTTCCAAGTGCTTAAATTCTAGGAAGCCCAGTTTCACTTCAGTGAATAGTGAGCTCAAGAAAACCTATTCACCCTCCAAGAGGGCCCTAGTACACAGCTGTATCTAAACAAGATGTCCAGAAATGACCAGGCAGGCAATCCCGGGGAAGTTTCAGGAAAGTAGACCCTTCTGCCACAGACTTTGGTATCCTCTTAACACTCATCATTTCTGGCCTGGAACATTTCCGAAGTTGTCCTGTCGCCATGGGTTGAAGGCCACTTATTGATCCTGGCATGGATGACCCATGGATGGGGGAGTCCTGTGCAATTCTCTTGGTTGCCACCTCAGCCTCATCTTGCTGCCTGTCCACTTTGACATGAGTTAAATACACTGCTGGCGCAAGCTTCTGAGAGTTCCTGTCACTTGCAGATTGCACAGTTCTGAGATAAACTAAAACACCTTTTCTCTTGTTTCAATCACAGACCCTGGAAGGGTCAGCAAGGCCGGAAGAGAACAGCAAAGTCAATCATAGCTCTGTAGATTAAGGGAATGCATTAAAAATGGTTTCCACAGCAGGCAGAACTTCACATGAGGCCTGAAGGAAGCCAAGACACAAATGGGAATCAAGAGAAGAGGAACGCAGCCTCACTGGATTTTTCGTGTCTGTGAATGATTTTATGAATGCTCTCTATATAATTTATGCGATTATTTTGCTGTGTAAAATGCATGTGTGTGTGTATAAATGTATAACAGGGTTATTTTCCCAATGCTGTATGAAAAACTTGCAGAAATGTCCAAGGTAATTATTACAGGTAGATAAAGACAGTCATCTCCATCGTGAATCTTAAAATAACTGCAAAGTGGAAATGCAGCTTTAACGTGATTACACGACATTGCTGGTGATATCAGAAATACACGCTTCCATTCAACTGAGTTGAGATGCACCAATATAAATAGCTTATTGAAGATGCATGTCCTGGTGAGCCACTGCTTCCTCAGAGCAAGAGAAAAAGCAACTTTCCTCTTTCAAAAAGAAAACAGCGTTCCAACTGGCAATTTACTAGAGAACTGCACAGGGAATTTAAAGTCAAGACAGACACACTGTGTGCCTAACTTTTAAAATGTCCCAGTAAGAGTTAAATGAATTTGGAGCTGCACACTGAAAAACCCAGCTGCACCCGAGACCCTTCTGCAGAACAGAAAGAAAATAAGTTCTAATTAAATTGTATTAATTGGTTTAGCCGATCTGGAAATAGAGTAAGGCCTCTGCTCTAATTTTGGTTTTTGGCTCAAGTCAACTTGTCCTTGACATGAGAATAAAGGAACGAAGCAGGAAAGCACCCAGAAATGCCAGGGTAGAGAGTTTTAAACTGTCCAAGGTTAAAGAGCGATGCTATCTCAGAGATGGACTTAAAATTCTGCTGCCAACTTAGAGAAGTCAGAAGTGCAGGCAAGAAAAGGAGAGTGTGACTAAGAACCACACTTCCATAAAGCTCTGCAAAGCTGCAAAGAAAAGACCCGCATTCTTCCCGTAATAGTGAGCACTTGTTACAGAGAAAAAGAGAAGGTGGTGAAAGTGCAGGGTATAATGACCTTATTTCAGGCCACTTGGCGTAAGTTTTCGTGTATAAGGTAACTAGGATTTGTAAGCCACTGGCAGCCCTTGACAGCTTGACCTTACTATGTGAAAGCAACATTTTATCACCTTTAAAATGGCCTTTGAAACCATATTCCCCTGTATGTTACAAAATTAGTTATCACAATTATACAAAAATAGAATGTATTTTTAAAGGCATAGTGTGGTAAGAAACATAACTTATTTCTTCTTTTGTTGCTGTCCCTATAAGTTAGAGGTTTGAATGTAATTATAATCAACAGAAACACACTTAATGCCAAAATTCCCTGGCACATAGAAGTTCCCCCGTAAGGAATAACTTGGACGTTGCTCTGTAGCAAAGTAAAATTTAATGTGAAAAAAAAAAGTATTCTGAGGCAATGAGCTTGTTCTGAGCTGAGCATCTGTGTCCTTCAAAAATTCATGAGTAGAATCCCCAAGCTCCAGCATGCTAAGAGTCAGGGATGGGGATTTTAGGAAGTAATGATGATTACACAAGATCATGAAGGACTTCACAGTAGGTTTGCCATTTTCTGAAAACAGATCACAGGACTGGATGATGGCTCACTTAGTCAAGCCCTCATTGAGCAAGCAGGAGAACCCGATCTCATATTCCCACACCCATGCCAGAGGCTGTACTGAAGAACTGTAATCCCGAGGAGATGGTGGGAGCTGGGTATCACCCCTCACCTCTCGAGAAGTGAAAGGTAGATTCCTAGAGCTCCTAGAGCTCCTTTGGCTGACTAACCTAATGGAACCAGCGAGCTCCAAGTTCATCAAGAAAACTTGTCTCAAAAAAAAAAAAAACCAATGTAGAGAGAACCCTGATGCCAGTCTCTGGCCTCTACAAGCACATGTGAACATGTGCTTATGCACACATGTATGTGCACGTGTGTGTGAATGCACACACACATATAACTAGAGAAAGAGTGAGAGAGTGAGAGAGAGAACAGAAAGCTCTCTCACATCCATGTCCTCAGTCTCTCCTGTTCTCTGTGCCATCGTAGGGCACAGTGGGTGAAAGGTACAAGGCAGAAAGCCCTCACCAGAGCTCAACAATGCTAGCACCTTACCTAGTAGGCTCTCATCTCCAGAATTGTGGGAAATCAGTTTTTTCTCTTTAAACAGTCTTTCCCATGACACTTTATGGTAATGTGGGCTGACTAACACACAGCTGATTTAGCAGAGCCCAAACGTGTTATTTATAAACAAATGCATGTAACAATGAGCTCGTGTCTGTGGCATTTGGTTCTAGTCCATGACTGGGCTCTGACTGTCTGATTATTAATCTCTGAGTCCTTGTCCTTCATATGCTCTTGCAGGGTGGTGCATTTTCTTCATGATGACAGCCGATGAAACATTCTAAAGGTTGGTGACTCAGGAAGGCTCACTAATAATGTGTGTGCTATAGCCCATCTGTCTTATATATGAGAACACACTGTGCCTTCCAGAACTGGAAGTGTGTCTTTATTAAAAGCTGCATTAGCTCACTTTCTCCTGCTCAAAGTGTCATGTGGCTGTGCTTCAAGAACCATAGTCAAATGACAGTATGGATATGACTCTATTCTTCACTACCAAGTGAACTCAGCTCTAAGGATGTGTTGTTTTTAACAAAATCTCAATCGTTCAATTTTACCAATGAAGACTTGGGAGCCAGATGTTTGGGGTTGAAAACCTTCTAGCTCAGAGATGCAGAGAGAGCACCCAGCTGACCTTCCCTCACAGCTAATGTCTCAAAACGTTTCTGCTTCTCCACACTGTCTCAAAAATCCTTCAGACTGAAAGTCCCTCCCTTCTATTTCCTATGTGTCTCTATCCATCCTACTGACTTCCTCTTACTCTCTATGTTTTCCCCCACCCCCATGTTTACTGCCTGAGTTCACTCCCTGCTTGTTCCACCTCTTGACCTATGGTTGACTTTATTTAATCCCATTTACTGTAAGTAGAAAGCTTTTGGATTAAAAGTATGTGCTAGGGATGAGCCATACCACAACTGTAAACAGGTTTTCCCAGTAATTAATACAACTTCAGGGTTCACAGTGTGATCAAATATTCTGCAACAAGGATAGAGATCAGTATTCCGTAGGATAGAGACTCATACATGAAGTAGAAGCATGGGTCAGAGAAAGAGCCCAAACAATCAATTCACGAGAAGAGCCTCCTCCCTTTCCTTCCCGGATCTAGTTAGAACTTCTTATCTGAGTCCTCTCCATCTCCTGGAGGCCCTGCCTGACTTAGTCATACACACACACACATTCAGTACTAAAAAGTTCAATATACTTAGCCTTGGAAAATTCTGATGTAGAATATCACATATTACCTACTTGGATGCAATTTGTTACCATTTCTTTTAGCTTTACTTATTTTCTCTTTCTGGTAAGGTAGGTGCCTAAAGGAAGAGTCAGTGGCTAAGGATGAACAGTTAGTTGATCACTCCACTAAAGTCTGGGGCTCCTATAACTTAACCTCGGCCAACTCCATAGGTAGAGCAGAGAGACTCATCCCTCTGTCTGAAAGGCCCTGGTACACAGGCTCCTCCATAAGACCACAAAGTCAGGATCAGAGCTTGTTCATCCAATCATTCTTGCGGGGTGAAGGAAGAGAGCTCATTTTACCATTTCCTTGGAGCAAAGTCCTATGGGAGAGTGAGGACATTTCCCAGTAACAAATATGACAGGTTGCTAATCCAAGGATGAATGTCACACTGTTCAGATCACTCTACATTCTGGGATAACAGGAAAAAAAAATCTAAAATACCTAAGTGTTCATGACATGCTACTCCTATAAGCTTGAACAAACAGCCTGTCCTGTTCGGCAAAGGCACCTGCACTCACTCCTTTGCTGGCTTTTTCAGGGTAGGGGATTAGATATGACAGTCAAATTTTGGAACATGTTTATAAAACCCTTTAAAGTTTTGAATTGATTTTATTTGACCCCCTCTATACTATAAAGTGAGCCTTCATGTGTTAGTTGGTTGTTGCAGCACACTATTTTATGTCAAAAACTAGTAGCACTTTTATTCTCTCATGGTTTCTGGAGGTTAGGAATCCAGGTACCGTTTAGTTACCTGCTCTGCTGCTTGCTGTTCTTCCACGAGGCTCCAGTAAACCAATGGAGTGTCATCTGACAGAGGGAAGGCCCCCTTCCGAGCTCACTCATACTCTGGAGCAGCACTGGCTCTCTCACAGATTATTGGACTGAAGGGCTCTCGTCCTCAGCACCTGCTGACAGGCATCTGGCCTCAGTTTACTTGCAGGCGAATAGAGAGATCATGGACATTTCACATCAAGGCAGGAAGCTGAGATGGCAAGAAAGACATCTCCTCATGCTGTAATCTAATAAAAAAGTTAGATTTGATCACCTGGGCCAGAGGCTGTTGGTTAGAAACAGGTCCAGCTCTGGTAAGATTATATCGAGGTGCAAACTGCAAGACACGTGAAAAAGGAGTGTGTTAGAGGATGTCTACAACAGGAGATCCTCAGAGACGACTCAGAAGCAAAGTCAAGTCCTCAGCTCTTCCCGACAGTCACCCATTCACATTCTCATCACTTTCTTTTTCCTTTTCACTCTTGGCTTCTTTAATTAAGCTCAATAAACAAAAATAAAGGTTACTGTTCCATGCTATGTGGCAAATACTTTTTAAAAATGTTACCTCTAAGAGTGTAGAGATGTTTTCACTGACAGCAGATAATTCTTTTTAAAGACATAATTTTAATGATTGTATTAAAGTCTACAAAATGATTTAGGAGTCTTTATTTAAATATTCCACTGCTGAACCCCCCTTTTTTTTCAAGTTATTTTTCTATCCTAGACACCTGAACATCTGTAGTACCTACGTGGTCTTGTTTTCTTCTGTTTCGTTTTGTTTTCAAATGTACTTTTGAGTACTCTTTGAGTAACTTCACAGAAGTAGTGTGTAAATGTTAGGAGTGTGTTAAAAACATTTGATACCTGTTCTGTGAACTAAAATTCTGTTAGCCAACTTGTGAATGGATAAGGTAGTCTTAAAAGAGGGCAGAGGAAGTCACTCAGGAGAGAGTCAGAGAGCATAATGATAGGACAAATGGAATTGGGAGAGAGGCAGAAATATAGACAGACATCAGCTAGCACCAGGATGTCTGATTAGATGGAAGGGAAGAAGAGTTTACGAAAGTCGAGCTGGCAACTGGGACAGCAGTACTTTAGAAGAATAGGAAAGGAATCTGGAGATAAAGAGACGAATGAAGGGCGTGAGTACTTTATCCAGGGAAACCCCAACTGGGTTAGCCATAGATGGCTTACTATGTCCAGTGTTCAATTGCTGGCAATAAAGCTGGACACTTGGTTAGTCATGGGGACAGGTCAGAAGCCTAGAGGTTATGTCAGAGCAAGACTATGTAAGGTTAATTTGATCCTGCTTAATCTGAGCTGCTAAAATAGCATTCCTTTATTTTTCTTCTAATTACAAAAGGATAGTTTCCCTCCTCTGTAATTTGGTTTAACCTCTTGATGAGATTTAAGTGGAGAGTTGAAAAATGATCGGCTGGGGAGTGGTGCCGATGCTTTTAGCAAAAACCATTTCATCTGATGAGAACAAAGAAGCTGGAACGCGGGAAAAAAATGTTCAAAGGAGGATGAAAATCCCATGAATTAGAAATAGAGTCGATAGTTATCTGAATTTTAAGAAAATCTGATTTCTATCAATTTCTATGCATATGTCTGAATTGTTTATCATCATCTTACTTTGAGGAATGAAAATAAAGCATCAAAATGTGTATGGGATTTTGCATAAATTATCGTCATGAACTAGCTTCTAAAGACAGCAAAGCAATTCTACTGTGTTTGAAATTGCGATGGCATGCCTTAGAGATGACACTATGATACAAACCAAAAGTAACTTCGCATGTTGGTCCCCAGCATCTAGTTAGAATAAAAATTTACTTTCGTTTATCTCTTCTTAGTCAGCAGAACATTTGTGATAATAGTAACCAGAGTTCTATTCTGCTCTGAATGTGTCTTTGGAGGAGAAAGCACAGCACCAAGAGAAAAAGATCCTTGCTCCCTGTGACAAGGGTAGGCCACGTGATGGAAGCCAGCGACTAGGCAGCCCTGCTTAGGAGGAGCAAGGCCTGGTACTTGATTTCATCCAATCAGGGACTAAGACTATGAGTTGGTGGCTCCTGCAACACAGCTGGATGTCCTGTGAGGAGGCTCAGCAGTACTCTTGCATCTCTTCTGTGCAGGAATGGGAGGTGCTGCGTACCTGACTGAGCCCCTTCTAGGCAGAAGAATGCTAATTCTTGAGAGTATCCTCCTTTGGACCCATGTGGTGGTTCGAATATGCTTGGCCTGTGGAAAGTGCACTATTAGGAGGTATGGCATTATTAGAAGAGGCATAGCCTTGTTAGAAGTTTGTCACTGTGGAGGCAGGGATTTGAGTTTTCATATATATGCTGAAGTCTGGTCGCTGTGATCTAGAGCCTTCTCCTGGTAACCTGCAGATGTAGAGCTCTCAGCCCTTCCAGCCCCTCCAGCCCCTCCAGCCCCTCCAGCCCCTCCAGCTCCTCCAGCCACTC
>NW_022196915.1:90870499-90897448 GCF_008632895.1 Mastomys coucha | reverse complement strand
CCGCTCCACCCCTCCAGCCTCTCCAGCACCTCCAGCCTCTCCAGCCTCTCCAGCCCCTCCAGCCCCTCCAGCACCTCCAGCACCTCCAGCATTATGTCTGCCTGAAAGTTGTCAATCCTCCCACCCTTGGTTCTACTGAACTGAACCTCTGAACCTGTAAGCCAACCCCAATTATATGTTGTCCTTTGTCATGGTGTTTCTTCACAGCAATGGAAACCCTAACTAGGAAGATGGGGAAAAAAATGAAAAGCAGGTATCTGATTGATTCCTTTTTTTTTTTTTTCATTTGTAAAGGCTTTTCATAAAGACTGTGCTGACGGGCAGAAGTGTATTGGTAAGAATCACTGACACAGACAGCTCAATGTGAAAGAAACCTTAAATGGGGGGACCAGGAACAAGCAAGCAGAGCCTTTGGGAAATACTCCTAGCAAAAAAGGATGAGTATACAACAACCTGCATATGAAACTTAATATGATAAAGAATATCTGGATATAGTCTTTATATACGCTATACACACAAACCTGCTATGTAAGCTAGCTGGATATTGGAAGAAAAAAGCTAAATGATTGACATTATTATTTCAATATTTGTGTATGGTCACCTACCAAAAGCTACACAGCATAGCATACATCATATAATGCTAAGAGCTACAATTCATAAATAAATATATCAACTAGAGACAAAATGTTTTCAAAAACCATGTCCTCTAATGATTTTCTTTGTAAGGATAAATGAACAAAAAACACAATAAATTAAACTCACAAATTAAAAAGACCAACTAAGGTAATACAAGATAAGCTGTAAGAAATCATATTTAAGATAGAGACAAACATTTTCCTCCTTATGAGCTGAATTCTTTCCCCTTGAAGTCCCAAACAGCTGCATTAGGAACCCTCTGTCTGCAGGGTTTGAGTGACCATCTCCTAAATATCATGGTAGTCACACCGTTTTCAGGTTCCATGAGTATCTCCTTTCTAATATGTGGTCTCCTTTGGCAGGTATTTTCTGTCAGTGGCATCCCTAGTATATAATGCAGCACAGGTTACTCAAGTACATGTCATTAAGTGAACATTTGAATAAATAAGTTCTGAGGCTGAAGCAGGAGGATTGCCATGAATTCAAGGTCTGCATGGATTACATAGTGAGACCCTGTTCTAAAAGCATAAGAAGAATAGGCCACATATTTCCAGTCTCTGTAGAGGTCTGGAATGTTCTGCTACCCTCTTACCCAATCCAGTTCAAACCTGCTTACTCAACCACCACCCACCACACTCCCCCCAATGCACTTCGCATCCCAAAGCCTTAAGGTCAGGTTCTCACTTCATGGTGGCATGGTAGCTAACACAGATCTGGCTGTGTTGATCTATTTGTATGGCTATGTCTTATGACATAGATGGGATTAGAAGAAAATGACAACAGTTGATATTACTGTCCTTTCAGATTTGTCATGAGAATAAAAACCCAGCATTGTATATTTAAAAAACAGTTAAAAAGTTCTAATGTGTTATATAGATAGATAGTTATGGTGGATAGATAGTTAGAGATCTTAAAAGAAATATATATATTCTTGAACTACTTTGTCAAACAAACCAAATTTTATCCCAAGACCTCTTTTTTTTTCTTTTCTCTTCTTTTCTTTTCTTTTCTTTCCTTTTTTAACTTTTATTGCATCCAAGACCTCTTTTCATTCTTAACTTTTCAGTACAGAGAATTCTCAAAGTCTGAAAGACAAACACAAGTCATAACTTAATAGCAATGACATTAAAATTTTCCTTACATCTAACCTTGACTAATTCTCACATGGATTTCAGAAATATGAATAATGTCTTCATGCAATTCAGGCAGGCACAGAAAATAGGTGTCATTATTTCTGTTCTAATGACAGATTTTGAGGTTAGGGTGACTCATGAACAGCTGAGCAGCCAGTCAGTAGAAGAAACCAAAATAGCACGGAAACGCCTCCATTCCCACCCCACGCTCAAACCTCGGCTCAAACCTCGAGTGCACCCTCCGCGGGGAGATGAGACAAGCATGCTGCCTTGGAGCTGGAAGCGCTTCCTGCAAGCTAATGAGCTGGAGCTATCCCTGGTGGCCATCCCCAGCTCCGACAATCTGCCGAGAGGGGAGGGAGAGGCAAGGAAAGCAGGCCCCTTCCCAGCTGAGCTCACTTGAGTTTAGGAAGGGTGCTTCATCTATCTTGAGCTGACTCATTGTCAGAAATCTTAGCTAATCAGAATTAATGCACCCCGGCCAATGTAACCCTGACATGAAGTCTGTTTGGTAAATGAGATGGGTTCACTTCAGCCTTTTGGACTCTGAAGGGAAAACCGACCAACCAAACAAACAAAAATTGTATTAAAGAGGGTTCTATCTGCACAAGGAAAGAGTAGTGAGGAATTCTTTCCTAGCAAGATCTGTACCTAAACACTTTTTCGCAAATATTTAAAGTGGAATATAGTGGAGAGAAGTCTTTGATGGTGCAAAGGGATAAATTGGAGGACTTCTTCTGGAGCTTCATAGAATTCTTAGACTAGTTAAGGAACTTAATGGTAAATGACTTTAATCTGTTTTTAAAAAATCTGTCTTATAATACAGACAGAATGACCTTAAGTAGAGGAATCTATACTTAACATCTGTAAGGTGTTTCAGTAAGTGCAGATGCACTTGTCCCTCCACCATCCAATTCAAATACTAATAATGTCCTGTGCAAACACCAGTTTCCAGGAGCCACAGGCCTCCTTTGTACCTCCACTGGAGCTAGAGGCAGGCATGCGTACCTTACGGACTGAGGCTGCCTTTATGATCCCAGCAGGCTGGATTCTAAGGGTCATTTAACAACTGGTCTTGTCTCCACTGAGTCCTTTTTCTTGGTGCTGCTGCTCACTGCAGCCCACTCTCACACACACAAGAAAGGGGTAGGCAGAGAACCTTAGCCTCCTTCGCTGTTCCCTCTCACCTCATCCTTCCATTACTCACCACTGGCTCCTTCATCTGCACGCCACTGATCCAACTCAGGTCTGTCTGTTGTGTTATCAGTCCCTGGTGTTTTCTTTATTGTCCTTAATCCTACTACCCACTGATATTAAACCTGTGCAAGCTGTCCTGACATTCCTAACAGATACTCTCTATCTTCAGTAAAATAACAAATCCAGATCAAATCATCCAAGCCACTGGATGTGAGGAGGGAAATCTACAAAGGGAGAGATGCTTCAGTGATACAATGTAACCCTGTTTAAACTCACATATCCCTTTGCACGTCTTTGAGTGTGATACAAAGACTTTAGCTAAAACAGAAAGATTGATGGCAGGCAAGGCTAGAGAAACCTCTTTACCTGTCCTCTGCCTGGGCACCTATATCCCACAGTTCTGCAGATTCAGAGGTGGTAAGAGTTTTTGGTGCATTGGCCACAGACCTTGTACATGACAGGTTTCCCAGGACACAGTGATTTCAATTCCTTTGCTAAACTCAGATAAAATATTTCTAAGGTAAACTTCTCATAGGAGAATTTAAAAAGTGTGCCACTATTTCAGGGCAATGCAGCAGGTTGGGTTGGATGGCATCCAGGAGTCCCATAGGCTATGTATTTGATGTGCACAAGAGGAACTGGTCTAGAACATTTCCTTATCCAATGGAGTAATACAACAGAAAAATTTTCCATGGCACGTTGGTCTATTTTAAAGCCCTTGTATCCACAGGTTTTGACAATAATTTATTTCTGTCTGGAAACTCTAGGCAATTGTGAATTGTGAACAATGTAAATAATGTTCTTTTAAATGTGACTAAGTTAAGCTCTAACAGTGTGAGTGCATTTGAAGTAGCTCCCTGGAAGTATAGACTTTGTTGTTGTTTGTTGATTTGTGTTTACTTGTTTTGGTTTTGGGATAAGTCTCATTGTGAAGGTCACACTGGCTTGGCATTTTTGTGCTCCTCATCCACCTTTGCCAGTATTGACTTAGAATTGTGTCCGGTCATCTACAGCTTGGAAAAGGGTAGATTCTTAAGACAAACTTTTACTTCATATTTCCCCCCCACACACACACACCACTAAAATAATCAAAAAATTATTGAAACTAACACAGCACCAACTGGGCTCTCTGGCTTCCGTGCATCTCAAGAGAGAGCTGGATGCAAGGAAGAATGGATAAAAGCGTACCTGACGGGTGGAAGCCAAATGAGACATGCTCTCTAGGAAGAGAAAGCTATCACCAAGAAATCTCCAGAAACTAGCACTGGAACCCAGGAGCCATGACGAGGGAGTGTTGGGAAGCTGCGGAGTACCCCAGGGACACTCTCAAATTCCATTATGAATAACACAGCATTTGCAAAAAGGACATGGCTCAGACTTACTAAGCATCCCAAAGCGTCTTCTCCCATCTTACCTATTCCCCCTTGTTCTTCTCCCCCTCCCCATTTCTTTTGAAAAAAATATGTAATCATTTTTCTCATTTCATTCACTTAACTCCAACAATTGTCACTTGCATTTTCCTTCATTCATTTATTTGCCAAGTACCATTCTAAGTGCTGGGGGAAAGGGTGATACAGAGAAAAGATTCGTTTCCTCAGGAAACCACAGCTCTGGTAAAGGGCAGTGGACAAAAAGGAAAACAAACAACCAAACACAATCCGTTCAGGTAGCGACGCAACATTGACTAATTGAGTGGAAAATAACTAGAAACTTCTGTGCATCACACGGCATCTCTGACTCTGATGGCACTACCTGAGTTAACGCTGAAAAAGAAGAACTCTGTCTGACTTTGAGCAGGTTCATAGTAGCTCATGCCAAGCAACACAAACATCAAGTTTCTTCTTGAGAAGAAAATGTGGAAAATATAAGAACAGAAATATGACAAATGTCTCAAACATGATAGATGACAGGATGACAGGAAAGATCTCAAATGACAGAGAAATATCAAGTGTGGATATCCTAGACTATCGTTGGCTTTGACTCAGTGGGAACTATTAAAATATTTTGGTTAGCTGCTATCACAAACACACTTGTCTAGGCACGTTAAACAATAGAAATAATTCATTACATTTCTGGAGACTGAGACATTCAAGATTAAGGTGGCTAGGGAGATATCCCTAAAATGCCTGATAAACTAGAAATTATGTCCTTAGAGCATGCTCTGGAAGCAGCATATATGAGATGTGATGGTAAGTGGGCAGTAGTTGTATGGCATTTGCTATGGGCAATAAGAAATAACAGAGACCAAGCTGTCTGCCCAGAAATAACTTGCCTATGTGAAAAAGAAATTGCAACAAGAAAATCATTCAGACATTCCCTGCTGCACTTGCGGTGAGCCAGAGGTGCTGGCCTTGACTTGCCGTTTCTCACAATGATCAGGACAGATATGAAAACAGCATACATCAGATGTGCACTAAAGATCCTTCCTGCAATCCAGAGACCTGGAAGGTGGAAGGATCTGCCAGGGAGGACAGAGAAGGCAAGGCGAGAGCAATGGAAGTTACACCTGGGGACCAAAAGCTGAACTAGCAGGTAGGAAGAAATGGCACTGACTGTTCTTTCTATTTAGTTGTTTTGTCTCTTTGGTTAGGGCTCAAAAAAGACAAAGAGGTGAGAGGTAAAGGGAAGAAGAGGAGATGAGGGGAAAGAGTTGGAAGAAAACAGGAGATAGAGATGGGGAAGGGTTGGGAAGGAACAGGAGCTAGAGGAGGGGAGAGGGAGAGGAGAGAGCCACATGACCAGAACAGCCATTTCCAGTTTTTGTAAAGAAGAAGCAGTGTTTCCTAAGGCACATTTTAAATTAGACTTGCAAGAACAAGAAGGCTTAATTGAATATGCTTGTGTGTTCTTCTCTTCTTGTAATCATTTCAGGGGGAGGGCATGGTTTACAGGGAAGAGCATCACGTGTGATGAAGCAAATGAGGAGAATGGGAAAGCCACACTCTTCATCTAACCGCTGCAAATCAATGTCAGTCACCCATCGCCTCTCACCGAAGATGCTACCACATGCATGATTCATGGCGAACCATCCGCTCCACACAGTCACTCCAGGAGAACACCAAGGGTTTGCTTACACATAATTACTCAGAACTGAGTAGGAGGAAATCCCTGTCTCGGATCATGGGAGATAATGGAACGCTAACTAAGGATGCCTTGGCAAAGTACAAGTACTTTCCCTGGGACCTTTGAAATCCTTAATGAGTTGAATCATGTCAAGTAACAAAATAAACACGGATGAGAAACATTGGTTGGATTTGGTCCAAAGTCTAGTCTGCTTTAAGTCCGGGCTTCCTCCCACCATTGCTTAAACATTATACAGTTTTCTATCCGCCAAGGCTGTGGTTTTATTTCATTTTTTTTTTCTTAAATCAGATTTCAAAAGCAGGCTCTAGCTGACGGTGATTAGTAGGCACGGGGTTGTCGTTCATTCTTACTGTTCTTCCCAGGCATGCATAATTTTAGTGAAGAGAAAAGAAAATCCAATTACCCCTAAATCCAGGCAGTGAGCATCATCTGCTCCTGTGTTAGAGCTTTAGAGATCACTCTGAACAATCGAAAAGCAGACATATGGTATTTGAGAACAGCATCCTGTAACCTTGTTTATAAGGCTGGGAAAAAATAAAAACAGTCCGGCTCTGTGGCCGTGATATCCCACTCCACAAAAGTCGAACTGAAGGAATGCCAAATCTAACACATGTGACCCAGAGAATTGTTCATGTCACAAGGCATTTATCGGTGATCTTACTTCCAAGATCACGCATACATTTTTATAATTTTAAAAGATATTATTAAAATGCTAAATTTGAAACTTTCTAGGAACGCATATACTACATAAACTAAAACCTTCTGCTGGGAAACTAATGCACAGAAATTCTTCAGACCAAGGAGGGCAGGGTTTCTATTCAACATTGTTGACAGGATCCCGTGAAAAAAGATTCCAGAATGTTGATTTCCTTGCTATTTATCTTCATTATTGAAATATTTACTAATATTAGAAACTTCATTACCTTTGAGTTCTAGAAAATACTTTTCAGATTGCAAACTACATTTTGGCAATAAAATATTTCTTTTATTACATGAATTAGCATTGTTCAGGTCATATATTTTTCTGCACATGTTTATTTTGGGAATAAATATGTTAAAGATGGGAATAAATATGTTAAATATAGGAATAAAGATGTTAAAGGTTGATTTTACTCAAACTGCTCCTGTTTCTTGTAAGTCGTGGGGTAGTTATTATAGAACAGTACACCTCAAATCTGTGTGTGTGTGTGTGTGTGTATGTGATGGGGTACAGTTTTGTGAAGGCCGGAAGTGAACTTTGGGTAACATTCCACATTGTTTATTGAGACAGGGTCTCAGTGGCACAAAAGCTTGCTGTAGCACTTTTCTGTTGTTGTAAACTTAGAAGGAGGAGTTTCAGAGGGAGGCACTGTTACCTGCAGTAGGTGGGCAGCTGGGACAGCAAGCTGAGAGCTCAGAACTTTAACCACAAGCATGTAGCAAAGGGGATGGGTGGAAAAGACCCAAGTTTTTTAATTCTCAAAGCTTTCCTGAAATCATATACCTCCTCCCATAAGGCCATACCACCTACAACTCCGCAAACGCAACACTAACCGAGAAATACATATTCAAATACATGAAACTCTGGGGGACATTGCTTGTCCAAATTACCACATTTGCCAAACAAACTAAGCTGTCTGGCCAGGAAGTTTCAGAGAACTACCTGTCTCTACCTCCCCAGTCCTGGAATTGAAAGCATGTGTCACGTGCCCAATTTTTTGGTCATTTTTCAAACATGGTGGTTGAGGATTGAACTCAGGTCCTCATGCTTTCTCAGCAGGCACACTACTGAGTCAGCCATTTCCCAGACACAAATCCCTGCTTTTCTTTTGCAGATAAAAATATTCCTAGAACTCCCCACTGTCCATTTGTTTCTGGAGCGAGGAAGACTCCTCGTTGGGTTGATGTATTTCACTTACTCTCTTCTCTGATGCTTTCCAAGGAGGACTCAGTCAAGCCTAATCTGCACAGGATTCCCAGTCGGGATGGGAGAAGACTGTGGTTTGTGTAAGCATGACTGTGTGCGTTTGGAACAGGCTGACTAATGATGTACTGCTGTAGGTGACTAGTCTAAGCAGAGGCCAGAGAGTAGGAGTCTGGCACTGTGACTTTAAATGTCGAAATGGATGGAACAAACAGGAGCAGGTGAACTAAGTCTTCTAAATCTGAGGAGGTGAATGGAGCGGATGCCCAGTTCTTACCCATTCAATAATAACAAAGGGGAAAGCCAGGCTCAGAAACAAGCTGACTGCTGTTCATTGGGTGGCTGGTGAGTGAGGGTGGGAGACAGTACTGTAGTCATTATACAATATGTTTGGAGGGAATGCAGGCTGTTTGAACCCGTGCTTTGGGTCTAGGGGTGAATATGTGGCAGCAAGCAGGGGTGTTCTTACTCTTAGAGGCGTACATGAAGACTTAGGAGACAGACACAAAGCAATGAGTCACATATATAATTATACAATTCAGATTATGTTAAGGAGCAAGAAAGAAAATCATGTGTACAAGCACAAGACTAGTTCTGGTATCTAAGAGGGTTCTGTATGGAAATGATACATGTAAGCTGAACCCAAAATGGGTAAAAGATACACAGATAGGAAGGACACTATATTGAGGAAAATGGAAAGACTGCACGTAAAAGCGTGCAAGGCACGGACCCTGAGACAGGAGCACAGAATGTAAAGCAGGCTTTTGGGTCCAGAGCACAAAGGATGAGGAGGAGGAACTGAACTGGGAGGACCTGAGAAACAGATGCAAACCATCTCCTGCAGGCCCACATGGCCTAAGCTAGGGATTCCGCGTGTTTACTGACAGAAAAAATGACATGCTTTCAGTTTTCACGAGAATGGCTGATCAGCGATTGAAATGCCATACTAAGCAGTGGAAGGAAAGAATAAATCGCTAAGGAACAGCCTATAGCAGGGGCAGTGGGAAGGACACGGTCCGGTCTGCAGAGCAGCACAGTCCCTCGGGGCAGTGGGAAGGACACTGTCCGCAGAGCAGCACAGTCCCTCGGGGCAGTGGGAAGGACACGGTCCGCAGAGCAGCACAGTCCCTCGGGGCAGTGGGAAGGACACGGTCCGGTCCGCAGAGCAGCACAGTCTCTCCCTTCTGGCAGGCAGTAGGAGCCTAGGGCTGACGCTCTGCCTGTCTTTATTACTTTTCAGTTCCTATGGTATGACGACGTGACCAAGGTAATTTATTTTTTAAAAATGTTCAATTCGGGATTACAGTTTCAGAGGGTTAGACTCCATGTTGGCAGAGCAAAGGCACAGCTGAGAGCTCACATCTTGCTGTGTAGATAGAAGGCAGAAACATACAGAGAGACATGTGAAGAGACAAAGGAGAGTTCGTGAAAGACACACACACACACACACACATACACACACACACACACACACACACACACACAGAGAGAGAGAGAGAGAGAGAGAGAACACACTGGAAATGGCTCAAGTCTTAGAAACTTCAAAGTGCACCTCCAGTGACACACCTTCCCCAACAAGGCCACACCTCCTAATCCCTCACAAACAGTTCTACCAACTGGGGACCAAGTAGCCACACATATGAGGCTATGGAGGGCAGTCTGCTCCCTGCTGCTCACGGGCTTATAGCTACATAACAGTCCAAAAGTCCCCAGAGTTTCTTACATCTTCTGAGACTCAAGATAATCTTTTACTTATACCTACTGGGAAAAAATAAACCAAGTTATGTAATTCCAACACATAATGGCATAGAATATGTATGTATGTATGTATGTATGCATGTATGTATGTGCACACACACACACACACACACACACACACACACACACAACCATTTCAAGATGAAGGAATGGAGGCAGCACGAGGAAATACTAGTCTGAAGCAAAACTGAAACCCTGCAGGGCAAACTCCAAATCCCACAGCTTCATGTCTGATGTCAAAAGACTACGATGCCTCTGTCCTCCCAGCTCTGCTGCCGGCAACACACTTCTCTTTCTTGGTCTGGTCCCACTCCCCAGCTCTCCTTGGCAGATATTTCACAACTCTGGCAACTCCAGCATCTGGAGCATGAGATTCCATTTCCTGGTGATCCTTCTCACATCAAACTAGACGTTCTGTATTTCCCCCTGCTTGTTCGCTCCTTGTCATTGTAGAGCTACATAAGAAGGATTACTAATAGCCACACAACACAGTTAATATTACATTCTCTTGAAATATCCTCCATAAAGGAAGTTACACTTTAATTTAGCCTTAGGCAGATTCTTAGGACAAGGGCAGAGTACATCCACGTTCTTTGCTAAGATGTGACAAAAATGGTTCTCTAGCCCAGGTGCGATATTTTTCCCCTCCAAAGCCACTTGAGCTGCCCCTCCACAGTCTCCACTTCACCCAGCATGATTGTCTTCCATGCTTCTATTAGGAATACGCATTAAACCTAGCTCACAGTGTTCAACTGCTTCCCTATGGCCAAGTCTTCCATATTCCTCCAAAAGACATCATGATCATTCTCCTCAGAGCAGCAGTTCTACTCTCAGTAACATGACCAAGGATACTTACAAAAGAAAGTGTTTAGAGACCATGATGGTGGAGCAAGGCATGGTGATAGAACATCTTGATCCACAAAGAGGAAATAGAGAGCACATTGGAAATGGCTTGACTCTTTTGAAACATCAAAGCCCACCTCTGGTGATGTGCCTCTTCTAAGAAGGCCACATTTCCTGGTCCTTTACATGTAATTCCACCAACTGGGAAAGAGCAGACATGGAACTCCAGGATTCACACTTTCTCTGCTCGGTTTTAATTTTCTTTTCTTTGCTATGCTCAGATTCCTCACTTTTGAAATGATAGTGTGTATTCTGTACTGTTTTATGTTAGAAGTATATAATTTGATTTTTGATTTTTATGGAGATAACAATTAAGAGATTGCGTTAGATTTCAGAAAACATTTTAAACTTTGAACTTCTCCCCTTTTAATTGAAAATAGATTTTTTCCATACAGCATATTCTAATTGTATGAAATCAGTTCTCCTCTCCCAACTCCTTACAGACCACCCCCATTTCCCTACCCATCTAAATACATACTTTTTCTTTTTCTCCCTCTCAGAATACAAACATGCACTAAGAACAATCATAATATAATAAATACACTAAAAACAAGCAAACCAGAATAGAATCAAAAGAGGAGAAGGAGGAGGAGGAGCAGGAGGAGGAGGAGGAGGAGGAGGAGGAGCAGGAGGAGGAGCAGGAGGAGAATAAACCAAAGAAGAAGAAACACATATAGATGGTAGATGCAGAGACAAACATGTTTGTACACAGTTTTAAAACAGTTTGAGAGTCAGGGAGTAAAATGTGGTGATTTGAATGAGAATTGCTTCCACAGGCTCATGTGTATGAGTACTTTGTCCCCAGTTGGTGGCCTGTTTCTGAGGAGAAGATGGCTGCAGGAGGTATGTCTCTAGGCATGGATTTTGATGTCATAAAGACTTGAGCTCTTCCCAGTGTATTCTCTCTGTTTTCTGTTTGTGAACCCACATCTGTTCCTGTCTCCATGCCTTTTCTCCAACATCATGGGCTCGAGCACTCTGAAACTGCAAGCCCATTAGACATTTTCTCTGATAAATTTCCTTGGTCTTAGTGTTTTGCCACAGCAATGGAAAAATAACTGAAGGATGGTGAGTAGTGCTGAATCTCACCATAAGATCTGCAGCTTGAAATAGCCTGTGAGCTTGATGGAATGTCAGTGCGCTCATTCTATTAAGACCTATTGAATCAGGACAACTGAGGTGACACAGAAATCCTTGTTGTAACAAGGTGAACAGGTGCTGGTGATGCTATTTAAGATGCACTAATCTGGAGTAAAATGCACATCAACTAACTAGCTACCAACTTGTAAGTAGCTGAAAACCTAGGTCAGGAGTTGAAGAAATAAACCATAGATCAGGAATTTGACAGACTAAAATGCAAGCCTAATATTTTGCTAGTATCAAAGATGTTTTGCAAGGAAGCAACTAATATACTTTAAATCACATTGATTTCCTGATCTACCATTAGAATCCACCCCAGCCACAAATAAAAGACAAATGGGGTAAAGATAAGAAAATACTTTGCAAACACTCTACAAGGGCAACATAATAAATAATTTACTGGGAACATTGCCCAGGCATGAAAGAGTAAGTATAGAATTTGGAAAATACCGAATTCCGGAACATAAATATGGAAATGAAATACATGGATGGGTTGGCAGGCGCACTCTTTCCCAAATCCAGGATGACAATGACAGGTTCCTTTTCTGAACATTCTCAGAATACTGATCAAAGAACTTGATACAGCTGCAAACTGCCAGCAAATAAATCCATGTGAAGATTTATAACTGAGGAACGTGTTTGTGAATTTGAATTGTTGGGTGAAAGATAAAAGTTTGCTTGTATCGTGTGTGTGTGTGTGTGTGTGTGTGTGTGTGTGTGTGTGTGTGTGTGTGGTGGGTATACATGTGAAAAATGTGAAACATCTATAACAGAAACACATGAATCTGGTGAGGTACAAGTTACAGTGTCTTAAAGAAAATCTGTATAGGGAATGGAAGAGCCCTGTCTACAGAGACAATCCCATGGGAGTCATGAAGAGAAGGAGATGTAGGGACATCCGTTGCCTCAGCACCCAGCTCATGGTGCATGAAACCAGCCAAGCAAAGACTGCTTTAGAAAAGAGGAGGAAGGTGTAAGTGGCACTTTTATTTCCTCAGATGAAGGGATGAGATGAGAGCCACACCCAAGCATTATGAGCACATGGCTTGGGCTGAGCCCACAGCATGTCTAACTATCCCTAGGCCTGGAAGCTCCCCGCCTCTGTACAATCTAATCTTCTGCAAGCCCAGACCATGAAGGCTTCAGCTTCCAGCCTCTGTCTGCTACCCTAGGACTAGAATGTTCCAGCCTCCAAGATGTACTGCTGAATAAAGTCACTCTGCCTAGCTCTTTTTAAAGGAGAACCAGGCTGGCTGGTTCAAATCAGCTGTTCTAGCTCAAACTCCTCTCCAAGCTGACTGGTTCAAATTGGCTTCTCTTGGCTTCTGACTGAATCACTCTGCTCGGAAAAACTGCCTCTGGACTCCATGAATTGAACTCCTCAATTGAATTGAACTGAATGACTCCAAACTTAACTGATTTGCTCTTTTTCTCTTTCCCTCACTGCTCTTAAGTAATCTCCCTTTCCTGTCTGTCCTTTTGGAAGTCAGGAATATCCTCTCTCTGACTCATTCTGTCTCTGATTTGGCACAGTCTGTCCCTCAGTTAGATATCATTGTTTGGCATCAAAGGTCTGTATTAAGGTTGTGCCTGTATTCCAGCCAGGTACAGAATGGCTATTAAAACCGTATAGATATTGAGATGTAGAGACTTTGGGTCAGGTCAGTTTTAGTGTGTGTGTGTGTGTGTGTGTGTGTGTGTGTGGTTTATTTAGAAGTTTTTAATAATAAGATTTATAAATTTAAAAACATTTAATACACATTTTGTATTTTTATAATTAATTTTATGTTAACATAAAAAGTTTTATTTTGGCATTTTAATATACTATAGCATTATGACTTACTTTTATTAAGCCATTCCCTTCATTGTTCTCTGTAAGTCCTTCTACCTTTTCTTGCTGGCTCTATTCCCTTTCAAATACCACCCTGCCCACCTCCCCAACCCACCCACCTGCCATTTTCATATCATGTGAATTCCATTACTCTTCCTTTACCACTTGCCCGATCTGTTAAGTCGTCTTCCCTCCCTCCCTCTCATGGTTCTCTTTGTGTACATACCCACTTCCTCCTTCTCTGCCATATATACACTTTTAAGTCTAGATTTTATATGTGGGGGGAAACATGTTTTATTTGTTTTTCTGTGTCTTACTTCTCTTAGCATAATGTTCTATCCATTTTCCTGAAAATGTCATGATTTCATTTTTCTTTATGACCAAAAGTTTCCATTGTGTATATGCATCATGCTTCTTTGTTATCCATTCATCTATTGTTGGACATCTATGCTGACTCCATATCCTAGTTATTGTGAAGCATGCAGCAAAAAGGATGGATTTAAAAAGTTTCTCCTTGGTACCTTGACTTAGAGTCCTTTGAATTTATTCCAAGGGGAATTGTAGTTGGGTCATATAGTAGTCCTATTACCTACTTTTTGTACCTCCATATAACGGGGCCATAGCTGTTGATATTCTCACCTGCAATGTATAAGCAATCCTGTTTTGTATATCCTTGCCAGCATTTGTCATTTGGTTGTTTGATGATAGCCCTTCTGACTGGGATGAGATTGAAATCTCAAAACAGTTTCAATTAGCATTTTCCCGATGGCTAAGGAAGGTAAACGTTTTTTTCAAACAATTATCGGCCAATTGTATTTCTCTTTAGAACTGTCTATTCAGTTCATTAATCTGATTACTGATTTTCATTAAAATGTTTGATTCAGTGAATTTTTAAGAGTTTAAATTTTGAAGTTCTTAAAATAATCTGGATGCAAATCTTTTCTATCTGGTGTATATTAGGCTGAAGTGGATATTTCTGGTTTCTTTGGCGACTCAGTCGTGTCATGTGGTGTTTTTCTGGAAATTGTCTTATGAGAGAATGGTTTTGATGAAGCATACACATGGAAGGATGTTTTGCTGAGAACAGACACATTGTTTTATTCTGGAAACTGCTTGGAAAAGGGAAATGTGATGTTTTGCTAGAGTGGATGCATGAGAGAACAGATGATGTTTGGAAAGGTTGTAAATATAACCTAACAGATGATGGATGATGGTGAGTGGCATTGGTTTGCCTTGCTACTCTCTTTGCTGATCTTCATTGGTCATGAGTTTGTAGAGAGAAAAATGCACCAAAGAACTTGTGGTGGTGTTCTGGTGCCTTCTTGCCACTCTAGCAGCTGGTTGGCAGAGCCTCACAGGTTCTTCTGGATGGAAGTGCTGTTGTTGATGCATGCATGGTGCTTGCAGTGGATCAAGCTACCACTGCTCATTCATGTGAACAGAACTGCTGATATCTGACAACGCAGATTGGATTCACCCCAAAGAGCTATTTCTACACAGGTCCACATCCTCCTTTTCCATATTAACCTTTTCTTTTCACTACCTCCGGTGGGTGGTGGGCTAGAAGGGAAGGACCCTTATTAAAGTAGGTATTAAAAAAATATAAACCTACACTTGGCAACTTCATATTTTTTCCATCTTTAATTTCTGCTGATATCCAACATACTTCCCATCCCCTACCCATGCACACACATAAGTCCATACATAGTCCAGTGACTGTGTGATTGCTGGAGACTGGTGGCAACTAGGATGACAATACTTCTGGTACGTCTCACAATGACCACCCAACACTAGTATCCCATCAGAAAGGTAGAGAAGGAAGGGCCATGGGCATAGTGTTCCTTTTTGTTTACCAAACAGAGGAATAAAAAGTTTCTTGAAATTCTAGCTAAGAGGTGAGCACATATTAGGAGCGCATAAGGAAAGAACCCAAAACTAGCAGTGAAAGTCAACTTGATTATTTTGGAGGCTGAGACTCTGACAGGTAAGACTGAATATAACACATGGGAGATTAAATTGATCCAGTAACACATAAGAATCAGAATGAGCAACAGGGAAAATTTACCACAATTCAAGTGATTACTTTTATTAAAGACAGGTGATGTTAAATTACCCGGGAAAGTGGTGTGCTTAAGATCTGTTGCTATAGTCATTTGTAGACTTTATGAAGTTTCACATTTGAAAGGAAAATATCATTAGCCTAAGAGCTATATACATGTAGAAGTGCTACAGACTAGCCATTTTTAAGTATGTGCATGTGTTTGGAAATGAAACTCTTATTTCTGGTATAGAAAATTAAAGGCGAATGTAGAATTTTTAAAAATTTGACTTGAAAATACTCATCATGTTACTGTAGAAAGATAGTAAACATTACATTCTCAAAATTTAGCTTTTTTTCTAAGCACGGTTTTTATATTATTTGGATGCACAATTTATAAAATTTGTATGGTACTTCTCTTACTAAATATTATAACATGAGAAAATATTTATTGTCCCAATAATTAGCATGTACATTCCTAGAGTGAATGGACCACAAGTTATTTAATTTTATTTTGTTGGTCAATGCTGCTGCCTCCTCTCACTTTTATTCTATATAATAAGGCAGTGTACACCTTTGTATTCACAAAATATTTCTGTATATTAGATTTTCTTTGGATGAATTCTTAGACTTAGAATTATCTCTCTCAGTCTTGGAAAACTGAAAGACCCTTTCTTCATATTGTCAGATTATTTCCCAAAGAACCCATAACATTTTTTTCTCCTGGAAATAATATACTCCAGTATCTCCAGTATACTGTTTCTTAACATGTTTTTCTCTGTCAATTTGATAAGCAAAAATTTATAACTTGTTTTGTTCTAACTTGCATCTAGCAATGTACTACTGGGAAATGTTTTATCATTTGTAAATTAAATAAAATTTTCTTAAATATCTATTTCCTAAAGAATTAAATATGTTTTCAATTCATATATGTACATTTATTTATGAAAACATGACATGAATTTTTGATAGTTAAGTGAAATAAAATAAATTCTGAACACATGAAGCATTGTAGTTTGTATAAGAGAACCAAGTGTTCTCAGAGAACAACTCACAGGTTCAAATAGCTACCTTTGAGATACTGGCATCAATCAGAAGTGTGTTTGAAAAAATGATAATGTCCAAATAAAGCAGTAATACAATATTACAGATATGACAGTTAACTAGCATATTGAAATAAAAAATATATATGTTCAACATCCAGTAGCTTAAGTTCCTTCTTATGTGACTCATCTACAAATGGAGCAGTTTTATGTTGACTGACAAACATCCTAAATACCTAGTCCATCATTTCCCAACTGTTTACTGGCCACTAGAGTGAACACATCTGCCAGTTCATTGCTTAGTAAACATTAACAGGAAGAAAGCTCATTTAGTGATCTTTGTAGACCTTCAGATTTCCTTTGCCTGGAGAAAAGCAATTAAGAAAGTGTCAAAAAGGCCAGCACAACACCTGGATATAAACTGTGCTTGGAAACCTCCTCTCTCAAAGCTCACTCATTGAAGGAAACACTTGGTCTTGGTCAAGAGGGCAATTGATCTCCTGGGCTATTGACAAAGACCATAAATGTATGCTCATTATTCTTGTTCTGTCAACAGCCTCTGACATTTCTATTTGACTGATCACAGATCAGTCATGGAAAAATACAACATAAGTGACTCCCTTTCCCTAAAGTTCAGAGACCCAAGACGTCTCAGAAATTGAATTATTTGCAATTTATTGCTTTTTCTGTTCTTCAAGAATCAATTTTGAGTTGATCCTCAAAATGTATCCACACATTTGTATTTGGTATTTGTGTATATGCTCAGCAAATATCATGCTATTTTCTATGTGACATTCTACATGTCATTCTCTGATTAACATACACCAAGGAAGATCAGATCTTTTAGAAAAATGGAATTTAAAACAACTAGTTATGTAAAACCTTAGTACCCATCTTTCTGAAATCTATTAGATTTTCATTACTTTCCACCTATTAATTTGTACCAGCAATACAGTTTTGCTTAGAAATGTAAGAGCTATGCCTTCAAAGAGAAAACAATTATGTGATTAAAACATACACACATACACACATGCATGCATGTGTCTATTAACACTAAGAAACATTCAACACTGAAGTGTTTAAGTATTAAACACATTTTTCTGTGAGTTAAACAGCAGGCACATTTGTAACATGACCACTGGCCCAAGTTTCTTTTGGCCAGTTCTTTGTCCAAGTCATCTGTTCAAAAATTTCTGTTCTCCAAAGCTAATGCCTTTAACAGCAAAGGTCCTTCCTGAAAACAAAGTCCTTTTAGGGTAGTCAATAAGATTTGAGGACAGTGTTCTGTGTTCACAATTGGAAGTGACTGTTATCAAGGTAGAGGCCAGAGATACACCCTACAGAACACAGGACAGCCCATAACAAATATCTAGGCCAAAATATCTCTACTTAGTTCTATGTAACAAAGATGACTAATCGCCAGCACCTTCAATTACAAGACTAATCATCATTGCCTTGCCATAGTCTAGACCAGAGTCCTGTGTCTTCCACTCACAACTCTTCCACCCAGTTAATTTTTACACATTCCTGATAGATAGATAGATAGATAGATAGATAGATAGATAGATAGATAGATAGCACTTAAACACATATATTAATTAAACATAGTCATAAAAAATTTACTTTAAAACAATTGTTTGGTTTACATATAATCTTACCACATATTAATGACAAAAGCAATTTTGTTGAATGTATAAATGTTCTTCAAATAATTCATCTAAAAGCATGACTCTCTCATTTTATCATATTGAATTAAAACATGAATTATTACATTTCCACAGATACTATATTTGATTTTGTATTCCCATAACTTAAAAAGCATATTCTAATTTTAGTCTGGATAAAAAGTCTTGATAGTACTATGTAAGACAATGCAGATGAAGTGAACCAAGGATAATTAAGTATAAATTATCTGGTTAAAATCATTATAAATATTGAATTGTGCTAAGTAGTCCTTGGTTAAAAATCATTAACTAGTGTAGCAATGTTGCTGTAATGTATTTTGTTTAGATTGATTCAAAATAATTTTATGAAATCTGAGATAACATAGCATCTTTCATAGATGTCTATGTTAACTGAAGCCAGTGTGATTATTCAAGGGTATCACAGGTCTATTGATTTGTGTCCGCACCCAGAAAACCAGGACCTTTATCCAACTATTCATTAAGAATTCTGAACACTATTATCAAAGTAAAAAGACATGAGTTGGCAGAGGACACACTACCACCTGCCACCAGCCCAGCAACAATACAGTGTTTGTGTCCCCCAGGACAAGGCACAGAAGTAGTTCCCATAGGACAGCTACTATGTAGTCTGCTGTGGATACAAGGTACAAGCCTCTCCCTGGACTGAGAGTGGCTCGCTTTCCCCTTCTTTTCAAGAACAGTCTTTTTTTTTTTTTTTTTTTACCTTCTTCAAACCATGTGGCATCCTTTTATCTCTCTGGAGACTACATGTTAACAAAAAATGCCCTCAACCGAGATGTGTCCTTCCCTAATGAGTCCAACTGTTTATTTTACCATCCTTGTTACTTCATTGATCTGCTGTAAAGCTGTGGACTTGGTAACCAACTGTCATTTCCTTCCAACAACTGGGTGTGTGTCTTATTCACTGTTCTATGGCTGTGAAAAGACACCATGACCAAAACAACTTTCAGAAAGCATTGAACTGGGGTTTTGCTTACAGTTTCAAAGGGTTAGTTCACAATCACTGGACACAAAGGCAGGCATAGTGGAGCAATAGCTGAGATCTCTACATTCTTAACCACTGACAGCAAGCAAAGAATGACACATCGGGCCTGGCATGGGCTTTTGGAAGCCGATCTCCAGTGATATCTCCTCCAACAAAGCCACACCTTTTAATCCTTTCAAAATGGTTCCAACTTGGAACCAAGCATTTAAGCATATGAGCTCACGGGACCGCTCTCATTCAAGCCATCATAGCCTTCATTGCCGATGCATCACTGATTCCTATTTACATTGATAACACACCCCACCTTTGGCTTTCAGCAGTAGGGGACACTATACACTTAAATAGATAAAACCATCCCTTGGATATAGAGTCATTTCTCAGAGTCTATAAGCAAGTTAACCATAGCTCAAAACTAAATAACCTTTCTAACTCAACTGCCTCTCCAGTGATTATATTTTCTCCCTACACAGTCTGGAGTGACTGGAAATGACATGCCATGTCTTTCTTCTTCTGCACTGTGTAGATGTTTTCTCTGTATTCTGGGATCTTCATCTTTGGCTAGTTGAAGGCATGGTTTTTAATCTTCATAGGATTTATCTAGTGACTTTTACCCTTACTGAAATTTGCTGACTACTTGGCAGTCACCATTACTCTACAAAAAGGTTACTGCTCACTCTCTTTTACACGCATCTGCTTTCCTCCTTGCTAAGCAGTTGCTTCTCCACTTTGTTCCAAGCTCCATTTCTAAAACCCATCCATTGCTCACCTTGCATGTGAACGTCCCTGCCTGTCACTTAGAGAAAAAAGAAACCTGTAAAGAAGACAACTTGGTGGAACTGGTTCTCTCTTCCCAGCTTTACATAGGACCAAACCTCCTAAGGTCCAATGACAGGCTTGTGTGACCAGCACCTGTATGTTCTGAGCCATCTAGCCAGCCCACAGACATCTTACGCAGACACCCAGGGGAATATTATAGCATAGAAGATCTGACACCATTGCTTTAGAGCAGTGGTCACATTTCTGAAAACTTATCAAACAGGACACAGATGTTATCCTTTTCATGCAAATATAATAACAAGAAAAAAGATGAATACTTCAGGAAGAATGGTGCCTAAGAGTTTATTGTTGGCATATAGAATTTAATAGAGCATACACATTAATTAGAAGACATAATATGTAAATAATTATTTGATATTGGGTGAGACTTATTTCATATTCCTCTTCTAATATAGATGAGTTTAGTACAATTTTGTGTAGCTTAAATGAGAGAAGCTGTTAATGCAAATGTATAGCTAGCAAGTATTAAAATCTCTCAGTATTGTAGTTTTCTCTCTCCTACAATCTCCTTCTCGGTCTATTTAAATATCTTTAGGAACATCTGCCTGAGTTGTTGGTATTCACCTGAACCTAATAACAAACAGCCCCAAGCCTGCAAAATATCACTGTTGGAGATGGGAAAACCATGATTGGAATTCTGCTGCTGTGTGAACAGGACTCTCTAAGCCTAACTCTAGGATAAGGGCTACATAGCTCGTAGCTCGTGCTGTATAGTAATGTGATCCCACAAACCACTTTGTTCTGTTTACTCATTCCCTTTTACATGCATTTGTCTTCCTCCTGGGCAAGCAGTTGCTTCTCCATTTTGCTCAAAGCTCCATTTCTAAAACCCTTTCGTTGGTTGCTCACCTTTCATGCTAATGTTCTTGTCTGTCTTCAGCTTCCAATTACTCATTTAATTAATTACCTCCAAAATGAATGTTCAATGCTTTAAATCTTACAGAAATAAACTTGCCATGTTGACTGAAATTTTACAATGAAAATAAAATTATAAAAACAAATATGCTTTATATTATACATACACACACACACACATATGTAAAACATATAACTTTAACCTGACTTTTCAAGCTGTCATCTTTTAATTACAAACCAATGAATCCATGGCCAATATTAGTTTCCAGTGATTAAACTCTTAACCTATGGCAGACACGGAGACAGAAACCTAAGGAGATTACATGAAATGCTGCAGATTGTAAACCTTGGGTCTGTAATAAAAGCAAACCCCATGCACATAAACAGATTAGACAACTGACAATGAAACCATCATCAGAAAAAAAGCTATCAGTCAAAGGTTAGATGATTTTCAGTTACCTTTTAATGTATCCAAGAACTCTCCAAATTCCTGTTTCCTCTACAACAAGAATGAATAATATCATGCTTATTTTCACACCACTGAAAACACTTTTCTGACTCTATAAAGCCTTTTTCAGTAAAAATATTATTTCCATGTATCTGGAGTCTAGTCATGGAAACAAGTGGCGCCAAGCTGCGATGAAAATCTTTCCATAGCAACGTACTTTCTATGACGGTATGGAAAGAGTGATACTAAATTTTATTAGTAGGGTAGACATCTATTTGTTCTGTATGATTTAGTTATATTTTTGGCTTGGAGACAGAGGGTTAAGTGACCTAATTCCTGGTTGTTCTTCTGTTTGGCTACTTATAACAGAAACTGCAAATCATCGTGACTGAGAGGAGCCAGAGACTCATCGCTTTCCCACACTGACAAGCTTGAAGGAAGCAGCTCAAGGCTGCGAAGGAGTCCTCGCAGTCAACTGGCACCTTAGCCAAGTTGCCCTTCCCCCACCTTTCCCATGATGCCGTTTTGCAGAGCTACTGTGACAAACGCCACAAATGTGCTCCATTGAAGCCACAGTGATTCTTTTTTCATACTTTCAAACACTAGAAATCTGACTTCCATTTCACTGGACCTGAAGCAAGAATATCATTCTCCCCCATAGCTTCTGGGAAAAGTGGCTTCATAACCTTGTAGCTCGGATGCTCTGAGCCTTCACTATTGTGCCGACACATTCTTTATGACTCCTTTGCTTTCTTCTATCTGGGCCAAGGCTCCCTCCTGAAAGAACACTTGTGGTTACATTTAGGGTCTTCTATGGTGTGAACGTCCTCTCCAAACTTATGGTAAACTTTAAATGAGAAAAACACTAAGACCAGGGAAGGATTTAAGAAATGGTTCAGTTAGAGCGGAACCACCCTGATAAAGGAATCCCATCCATTATCTTGGAAGGTTAGTTATGTGTGAGTGGGCATCTGCTTAGGATGCTCATTTGTCTCTTTGTCTTCCAGCACAGGATGATTTCTCATGAAAGACCTAGTCAGTGTCACATTCTTGGAATTCCCAGTCTTTGGAACAGCCCACACAAACTTCTATTGTTATAATTTACCTAGTTGTAGCATCTTATTATTGTAGAAAATAGGCAAGGATGGACCTTCTGAATAGTGCAATTTTTCTTAAAATGTCACCTGCAAAGTCCATGTGTTCCATATAAAGTGATGCTCAAAGTTTCCAGGACTAGCACATGAATACTGGGGGAAGGAAGGAATTGGAAGAACTTTTTTTTCAGCCTATTGCAATAGATCCTTCATTCTGTATAAACCCTTATTTACCTTCCATTGATCAGTTACATGGCCATATTACTGGGAACTAAAGTCTTTGTTTTTATTTATCTTAATCTCAGTTTTGCTTAGAAGCAAGGGAAGAGAAGGCATTTTAGGGCCACTAGTAATATCTGTTTACTTTCTGTTATTTTGACAACCTGAATATCTACATGCACATTTCTTCATAAGCTCCTGCTACTCTGTTTTGCCTCAAGAGCAAGATATCTAAAATTGAAGTTTTAGATCTCTTAGTTGTCTAATTAGTGCAAGTATGACTCTTTGGGTTCAGTTATCTGTCCCACAAACATCAAAGAAGAAGGTGACCTGAACATGGCTTCCTGTTTGGTGAAAATGGAGTGAGGGATGGAGTTCTCTCTAAGCTGCATCTTGTTGGACATGAATAATGATGACTTCCTTTTTGAGAGCAGATAGAGAATGCTTAGCTTATCCTACCCTGGAGTGCTTCCAAAGGTCCTTCCTGTTCCTTACTCTCCACAGAGCCTCTGAAGCATTTAAGGCCATATGCTTGTTGGACCTGCCTAATCCAAATAGTCTTTCTTTGGCCAGCAATGACTTGAAGTCATCCAGATGATTGTGGATTCAATAGGATTTAATTTTGTAGAAACAGTTTCTTCAAGGAGCTGGTAGGCTTTTACTTTACTTGTTTCTAGGCAATCCTATGTGCCTGTGACCATAGATTGAAGTTTTATAAAGCCATATGATTTAAAGCTGGGGTTTTCAGTTTAACCTCTGGACTGTCTCTCTCCCTTCTCTCCTGCTTTAGATCAATCTTCCCAAAGCCATTTGGTGCATGCAGCTGGCATGGGGATACAGCATTCTTCTCATCACCACAGCTGGCTTCTGTGTTGTAGCAGACTCCACTAAGACTGTAGGTACTTGGGAAAGGTGCTTTTGATTCGGGAAGTCCGACCCTTTGCATCTTTTACTTAAAGTTGCTTCACTCTGAGATACAGTTCCATAAGATCCAAATTACCCACTGTTTACTAGAATAGTTAGGAATATAGACTCTAGAACCAGATTGTCTAGCTCACACCAGACATGACATGTATTAGCTGTGCAACTGACAACTTCCTTCATCTTTCTGCTCCACATGTAAAGTGAAATTAAAATAATATTTACTTCATTGATTTGTTTGAGAATTGGGTTTTTTAAAATGGATAAATTACTAAAGTGATACATGATACATTATGTGCACCCTACAGGTAGAGATTGGTAGTATGCAACTCACTGCTACAAGATTGTTAGATTCTCGCCAATTTTTGCTGTAAGCACACTCAGGTACCAACCTAGTTGCTTGGATTCATTCCTTTTGTAGATTCATCTAAAATACCAAATTGCCACATAAGACAATACACTGCCTCATTCCTGAAATGTCTTAATCAGTAATCAGAGTCTGTACTTGCCCATACATTTTAGCACAGCATATGAAGAAATTTTACATCTGGGCCTTATATTGCCTAAGTCATCAGAGCCCATGTTCTAGAGTTTGTCACAGTCAAAGTCCCAATTCTAGGCACCAAATTCCTTCTTTATGGAGCTTTGATTTGTCTTCTCAGAACACAGACCCTAAGTAACTAAAGCATAGACATGAGTTCTCATTTCCTTTTGTGTGGAAGTCTGAACTAAGGTAGTTGTGGAATGGTGTACTGGTCAACCCGAGACACAAACTGCCTCTGCATTTCTGTGCCACCTTCCGCAGGATGCTCTCTCAGCCATGTAGTTCAGGATGCTAGGTAGCCATCATGCTTAACTCTGAGCTGCAGAAAGGAGGGAGGAGAAGCAGTGTGCGTGAGGGAAGCTGAGCACACTTGTGTAGAGCTTGTTGCAAGACCACACCTTGCAAGGGAGTTTGGGAAATGTGGTCTTGAGCCGGTGGCACTGTGCCAAACACCAAATCAAACTCTCTGTTATCATAGACGAAAATGAGAACAAGTCCTGTGGAGACAACCAGAAGCCTCTGTTACAGTCACTGAAAATGATTCTTTCTCTAATGCAACACAATGTCTGTTAAAAATAATGCAGTGTATGTAACCTATTCAATCTCTACCTCTTTCCCTACCGCAAGAAAAAGTAAAACCAGTGAGTCCATGTGCATTCAATAAAGAATAAAATAAAACCCAATCGTATATATCAAATGACAGCTCTGTCTCAGCAGAGTTCACGGTTTTTCCTTAAGATATAATTGCATTTCCTAAAATTGGAATCAATTTGCATGTGCAGTTTTTGAAAATAAAGACCAAAATATTTGCATATTTGTGTACCATGTGGTTGATGCAGACTCTGTGTATACCTTTTTTTTAACCCTTCCATGCTTCTCCAACTTGCATACAGACAAGTGGCTCTTTAAAAAATAAAGCCCTTAAGTTGGAACAAAACCAATCTTTTCTACTACTTTTGAATATGTGGAAAATGCATAAAAGACTGAATATCTGTTATTCTTTCAATTTTCTTTTCAGTTTTTCTTTTTAAAGCAGAAAAGGAGTTGAGAGAACAAAACCTTGGTGCTCAGGGTTTTACAAATGTCCCAAAATTTCAAATTTCAAATTCCATGAAGTGTTTAAGGAGGAAGAAAAAACAATATATAAATGGCTTACTTCATTTCTTCATAAAGCAACTTTGCTGTCTTTGTGCCCAAGCTTTTTGGGGATTTTGGGGGAAAGTGGTTGCTTTTGTTTGTTTTGTTTTGGGTGATGTTCAGCATTTTGTGCCCTGATAGGAATTTTAATGAACATAAAACAAAAGCACTGGTACCAAGCTGAGCCCAGTGGATGAATCAGGTAGGCGGGTGTATTCATTGCACCAATGGCTGGCAGTTCTCTTGTGCCACTGTGGCCCAAATGTCAGTCAGGCAGACATGTCATCTGAGAGGTAAGTTTTCGAAAGATACGAGATACTTCTCAAACATATTTCTTTACAGGAAGAGAAAGAAAGCTAACTTTGCACGAGCATGCGGGAAGCCTGCAGACAAACACTCTACATAGTCCCTTGGGGACTGGTAGAAGTGGGATCAGGATGAACCCAAGCCTGGCGTGCAGCTCCTCACTGCTGAAATCACCTTTTCACGTAACCATGATTTCTCTTGCTGAAAATTATTGTGGAATTACTTTATTTAATGCAGTTGTCTCTGGCCAAGTCACACACTCCTAGGGTGCATGGGAAAGCATGGTGACAGATAGGAAAAGGGGGCAGTGTGAAGGAAGGCTGTGCCTGCAATGTTAGGGAGCTGAAGGTGGGGAGACTGAAGAGGCTTAGAGCAGAGGTAGAAAAGGACTGGAGATGTCCTGGTGTAATGAAATCACCACAGGATAAGGGAAGACCTGTAGGTTAGAGAAGAAGTGCCACCCAGTCAGGTAGAATCAATCCTTTCTGGACACAGCTAAGCACAAATATGTAGAGACAGAAATAATGAGTAGTCCTATGAAATGAGGTGCTCTCTGACCTATAGGACCCCCAACTATGGGTCAAATATATTCAAGAGCTCCAAATACATGCTGCCCACACTAATATACTGAAAATAAAGGGGGTGGGAGGAGGATAGATGAGCTGCTGCTGTATTTATTATGGACTGGGCCGACTGGGAAAGGTCATGGGCCAGCTCTTCAGCAACAGCAAAGCTCCGCAGCTACAGCGAAGTTGCTCATCACAGTTGACAGTTCTGGGAGGCGTTGACCAGAGGAGCTGGGGGGCCATCAATTTTGCAGTTGATAATCTATACTAGTGTGACGGTTTGAATATGTTCAGCCCAGGGGTGGCACTGTTAGTAGGTGTGGGCTTGTTGGAGAAAGTGTGTTACTGTGGGTGTGGGCTTTAAGATCCTCATTCTAGCTCCTTGGAGCCAGTCTTCTATCTGCCTTTAGAACAAGAGGTAGAACTCTCAGCTCCTCCAGCCCCATGCCTACCTGGATGCTGCCAAGCTTCCACCTTGATGATAATGGACTGAACCTCTGAACCTGTGAGCCAGCTCCAATTAAATGCTGTCCTTATGAGAGTTGCCTTGGTCATGGTGTTTGCTCACAGCAGTGAAACCCTAACTAAGACAACCGCTTTTTAGTATTTTTGTCCATATTTAAAACCATGGTTAGCTTCAAAAAACAAAAAAAAAAAACCAAAAA
>NW_022196915.1:90867870-90870304 GCF_008632895.1 Mastomys coucha | reverse complement strand
CACCACCACCACCACCACCACCACCACCACCAACAACAACAACAACAAAAGCATAAAAAACATCACATGATGGAAACTGTGGTGTGTCAGTGTGTCTGTCCCATAGTATATCCCTCGATCTACACATCTTCATTTGCAAGTGTTCATTGCAATGAGTCATCAGTCTGGCCTTAGATCTCTGGCTTCTGTGACATCATCAACATTATAGCCTCAGTGGGACTCCTCCCTGTTATCCTGCTGTTGCCCTGTGTCATGGAGATGCTGCAGCCCTTGAAAAAGCAGAACTGTTTCCTACATGCATCCCAACTGTTTACAGATCTTATGGATTTTGAGGGGGACCAACGCAGAAACCTGGCTCTGGGCCTGGGTGGTAATTAAGCTGGTCAGTGCTCTGGCTCTCCCTCATCTGTACCAGGGTAAGCTCTTCAGCGGTGCTTCAGCTAGGCCGCCCAAAGCCACCATGTGCAGGAGGCAGGGTCAACTCTTTTCTCTCGCTCCTTCGTCATCAGGGCGAGCTCCACCATGTAGTTGTCCAGGTGAGGTGCGGGACCCACTCTTGTGAGTGCTGCAGCAGGTGAGAAGCAGGGCCTCCTCACCCACTCTTAGGACACCAGGTACAGCTCTCCCGGCCACCTCAGGTGGTGAGCGGGGAGAAGGGGAGGGCATCACTTCCACAGCCATGGCCACCTCGTGGTGGATGAAGGGCAGGCAGGCCCAGTTCTTTCTTGCTCTGTCCTCAGGGCTGGCTCACCTGCTCCCCCTTGACCAGGGCCAGCACCGCTGGTGAAAGGCAGGGCTGGTTCTCCCGAGCTCCAGGCCAAAGGTGATGGTGTTTGTGTATGTGTGGGGATAATCACCTCTGCATCCATACTACCCTAAGGCAGACTAGCGGTGGGATTAGGTCTCCCATACTCACGCCCTTGGGGCCGCTCACCCATGCCCTGCCACAAGGGCTTGCTCCACTGTGCTGCCTTTGCAAAAGTGCCTTGCCTGGTCTCCCAAGTGCTGCCGGTGGTGAAAATTACCCCGAAAACCAAAGCTTGGATTAAATATTAACCATGGACTCTCCAGCAATGGACAAAGAAACACACCTTATCTTCGGCGGTGTTCCTGTATCAGTCAGGGGCAGAGCAGACGCCATCCTTTGTTCATCCTACGTTGATGCCTGTCGTAGCCCTATGACTCATAAAGATCAAGCAAAATGAAATCTAGGCAGCACAGTGCGGGAGGGGGAAGATAGAGACCTACAGACTGTAGTGCCACCCACACACCTAACATCCATTGCACTGCACAAGCTGGCCGTAGATACCTACCTGTCGCCACAGAGCATGCAGCACATGGGATGGAGGATGCCACCCAGGGGCCCGCCAGCTAAGTGCTCAGCCTGCAGTGGGAGTCACCACAGTGTGCAAGCATGTGGTGGTCAGATGGCAAAGAAAGAGAAGTGGAGTAGTTTGAGCTCTATGAAGAGAGATGGAACTGGAGACTCAAGGATGGAGAGGAATAGCCTCTGGTGAGTGGACAACCTTGACACCTTGGGCCATGGTGAGGTCCAAGTCCAAGCTGCCACCGAGGGCCATGCTCGGTCAGTGACTATGCAGCAGCAGGGGTCACTATCGATGTCCGTGCTCATATCGACACTAGAGAAGAATGCGGGCAGCCACCAAGGACATGGATGGAGCTGTGCATAGCGGGCCCCCTCCCCCCACTGGATTCAGTGCTCTTGAGAGCCAGCCGCAGCCCTCATCACTGGGCAGCACTTGGGGGAAAATAAATGTCCACCAAATGGCTGTTTCAATTAATTATAGGAAGTTATACAAGACATGACCTCATTTTATGAAAGAAAAAAAATCAATACTACATGAATATAATACACTGGCAATATTACACATGATTACATACTTTTAATAATTTAAAAGGATATTGGAAATATTCTATGGGATGTTAGCAGCACTTATCTTTGAATAGGAAGGATCATGCTCTCTGCTTTTCCCTGCAGTAGTTCCTTGCCCATTTTTTAAAAAATAAAAAGTAGGAGAAGGTTGAGGGAGACCTTAGTGTGTTGTGTGTTCTATGGCAAGTTTAAGTTTTAATCATCAGTAATTCTATAAGGTGGACAACAGATGATACTTTATTAACACATACAAATGACATAGAAACTCAGAGACATACAGTTGTGGTCAAGAGTGTATTGTACCTTGTTTCAGACATGAGATTTGGACGTCCCTACTAGGCAGGCTCCTATGAAGCTATTTGGTATTCTGCTGCTGCTGAATATTTAGGTAGCGCTTCTAACACTACAAATCACACAAGCAAGAAACCCAGCAGATAACACAAAGCAAAATAAAATCAAAGAGCCAGTTTACCAGTCAGCTATGTTTAAAGTCATTTGGGAGACTATATTTTAAATTTTCATTTTTTTTTTTTTTTTTTT
>NW_022196915.1:90759373-90867850 GCF_008632895.1 Mastomys coucha | reverse complement strand
CCCCTCCCCCCCCCCACACACAGAGCAATCTCCAGGATTACAAACAAGTGAATGTAACAACTCATTTCTTTCCACAACAGAGGGTCATGTTGACCAGCATTCTCTAAATTATGTGATACAATTGCTCTAGTGACAAACGATCACGGGGTCCTTTGGATATCTTAAGCTCTTCCTTAGAACTCTAGCCACCTGGATAACTTCATCCTCTCTACACACAGCAAATGACGACTTGAAACTTGGCACTGTCCACACTCTGGAGCTCTGTTTCCACTGTATGGTACAGTTCTCCTTAATTCCCAAGGCTTTCTGCTTCTTCTCTCTTATCAGGTTCCACTTCCACCCTGCAGATGACTTAAACCCAATTTCACTGTTCTTTTATGTTCAAGAGTCTGAGAAGCCATGTGGCAGGAAGTAGGACCAATAAAAAACAAAACAAACAAAAAAACCGGCTAGTATGGAGACAGGCATATCCATCGCAGACCACTTCCTGCTGAGATGGTCATCACATTGGTGCCCCTCTGAGATGGGTACCTACCTAAACAACCTGAGGTACCTGAGGACTTCGGGGGCCATCTGATCTGTATTCTCATGTTGCTGTACACACTGGCCGTGCTGGATCTGAGTTAGGGCTGCCTATCGGGCAATGCTCTGCATCTCTTGGTTTTAGAATGTCCCAGAGGCTCCTTACCTATGGCAGAATAGCATAGGATGCACCAAACCAGTAATCTGGTTCCACGTCTGATGTCCCTAAACCTCTGGCTCTCCACGGGAATGAGCAAGGTCACTGTCCAACAGCAGTGGTCTAGAGCTGCTAAAGACAGAGAATGAGAGAACCTAGATTTTATCAAAATGTCAAGAGACTTATGAAGAACATAACATGGAGACATCATACTTGACTGACTGGGGCAAAACAAAAGAAAAACCAGTAGTAATTTCAGGTTCACCCGTAGCATAAAAGCAGTGGGACTGGGTTGGGGTACCTGTGGTGTGAGTGAAGAAATCTCAGGGGACCATGAGCTGTAAACAGGTAGAAAGGACCCCTAAGGGTGAGGAAGCAATGGACAGAATTCTGTAAGTGGCTTCTTATCGAGAACACAAATTCTAGAAAGCACTTTCACTGTGCTTCGTGCTTTCAAATCTAAAGCTCTCTACATTCTCTGTCCTTGCTGGGTGATAAGTCACGAGTTCTACTTTTCTGTTAATATCTCCGGGATTTAAAATCGTGGTTCAAAGCAGGTGTTTACTAGCAAATGCAAGAATAATGTGCATTTGGTAGGGTGGACAGATGGTTTTGCACGAGTTTTAAGACAATGTTTTCAAAATTATATTTCTAAAAGAAATAGTGATTTTATTTCACTTGTTTAAATTAATTTTCCTTGGGTCACTGACACCATCAGAAGTTACTTGATAGTCTGACAGTTAAGAGAATGCATTGCTTTTTCTCTGTGGCTCCACCATCTGCACTGATGCACTGGACACTCACAAATAGCTGCCAATCCAGCTCTAGGGATCCACACCCTCTTTGACTTCTGTGGGCATTTGCAGTCATGTGCAGATTTTCCACATGGGCACACACAGATCCACATTCTTAAAAATGAAATAAATCATTAAAAACTTACTTAAATAATTAGGTTTCAAACGAATTCACAATTACAAATTGACATGAGGGTAGGGATTATTTTCTAAACCAGTCTGAATTTAGATACTTTGTCTATACAAATCATTTGAATAAGATCAGTTATAGTATACACTGAAAGATTATTCAACTAATATAAATATATAGTCAAGGCCCATGTATATTGTAAATGAAATGAGATATAGGATTATCATAGTATAGATTTCTCATATTAAATCTGTTTTCCTTTATTGAAAGTAGATTGTTTTTTTACATAATACATCTTGATTACAGCCCCCCCTGCTCTATTCCTCCAAGTTCCTTCCCATCTTCTCTACCATCCTGATACACCCTCTTTCTATCATTAGAAAACAAACAGGCTTCTAGCAGATAATAATAAAATAAAATACAATGAAACAAAACAAAACAAATAACACAATAGAAAAGTATAAAACAAGCAAAACAGAAGGAAAAGAGCTCGAGAAAAGGCACAAGAATCAGAGACCTGATTAGTCACTCACTCAGGAATCCTATAGAGACACTAAACTGGAAGCCATGATGGATCCTGAAAGGAACTACAGGCAAAAAGATACATACATATATATTCATTTTTATTTTAATATGCATAAATAAAAAGATTTTTATAGCCATTCAAGGCTATTCCCTGTTTCATCCTCTGTGAGGCTCAGTCTGTCTGCTTTGCTATTGAGGCCTTTGATCCATTTGGATTTGAGTTTTATGCAGGGTGATAAGTATGGATCTATTCGGATCCTCACCTGGAGTGAGGCGAGGTCACAATAGGGAGGGACTAAGGGATTGGATGTAAAGAGAAGGAGAGAGGTCTGAAGCTGGTCAGCTTGCTTCCTTATCAGGCTGGGTTGTAGAGTTCCCAGAGAACACCTGATGGAGCTGAGGGCTGGGTGGGCAGGATGAGTTAGGGTTAGGGTGGAAGGAAAGATTTGGAGGATGTCCTGAAGAAGGGGACAGAAAGGGAGGGAGGCTGCACCTGGTTTGCTACAGAGATGGGGGTGAGACTGGGTGATGAGATCTGGAGAAGGGAGGAAGGGGTGAAACTCCACAGCTAAGCTGCCTGCTTCCCTGGCCGGAGTGGCCTGAGTGTTCCCATGGAATGGGATAAAGAGATGAGTGGGGCGGGGGGGGGGGGGGGGGGGGGGGGGGGGGGAGAAGGTTGTAGGGAGAGATCTGTGTGAGCCACTGGAGGTGTGAGCCGAGAAGAAGGGGAGGGCACACCAGGTGTTCTGTTTCAGAGCTGGGCGTGAAACTGGGCAGTTGGAACTTGGAGAAATGGAGGGACAGATAAAAACAGTTAGCATACTTAGTTCCCTGGTCAGAGTATAATGTTAAATCTTGAAGTAGTTTCTCAAGAAAGATCTTTGAATTAAACATGAAATGATAAATTGATGAATGATAATAGATCTAGGTAGAATCTATCCCCCTCCCTTTTTTTGGTAGATAACGGAAGCATGCAATTCATTGTACTATGGAGACTGGAAGGTCTATTACATTTATTGCTGTGCCAGATCTCCGTATAAGTTGTTTTTGTTTTGTTTTATTTTTCTGTTTGTGGGTTTGTTTGTTTGTTTTCTACTTTTCTATCTTTCTAGGTAGCCTTAGCTGGCTGGCTATGTAGTCCAAATTGACCTTGAACTTTTGGCAATCGTCCTGAGTTAACTCTTTGTATGCTGGGATTGCAGGTTTGTGCTACCATGCCTGTACTATTTTGTTCTTATTATACAACCCTTGTTTTTGTATATTAATTTGTTTTGGTTTTTTATTTCCATTTTTGACACTCTGACAAAATGCCTGGGAGAAACCACTTAAGAGAAAAGGGTCTCTTTTGGCTCAGAGTGTCAGAGGATCCCATCCAGGGCAGTGAGGCAGACGCAGTGGTAGAAGTGGCTCAGTTAAATTCTTAGTCTGTGTTGATGTGAATACCAGGCAGATGGTCACTTCATGGTACCTGACAAGAAAACAGGGAGCTAGACTGGATCCAGAGCTACGCATGGTGAGCTGCTTCTGTATGCAAGGCCATATATTCCCATGGTTCAAAGCCTCCCGAAACAGCGCCACCAGCTGGTGCATTTTCAAATATGTACACTACCAGGAACATAATATATGGAAATAATTTTGCATCTCCTCACTGATAATATTTGTCCAGGTGAACTGGAAGGGTCCCTAGAGCAAGAGTGAGCTGAATTTCTAGATAAAGTTCCATTATTCTCCTATCAGAACAATAAATTTCCACTTGTCCTGAGGTACTATTTATGGATTAAGGAAATACCCACAATAGCATCTACAGATAGAAATGTATAAGATTTAATGGGTCTAGAAGGTATTTATACAATAATAACTCTTTTTTTACTCATACAGAATATTTATTTATTGTCTTTCTGTGCCATGTTGCAGAATTTAAGGAATAAAATTACTCTTTTTAAGTTACTTTACATATGTAAAATGTATTCACCTCAAGAACATGCAAGCTAAATGTCTGATTTCAAATTAGCATTGCTCCCCCATCTGCCTGGTTTCAATTTTCTCAAGTAGATCCATGAGGAGATGTGATAGGATGGAAAGCCATGAATGGGGACTCAGTATGAGATCTGGATCCAAGTCCACTTTATTCTAAAAAGCAGTATGCTCTTGCCTGTTCTTTCCTATTTCACAGGAATGTGGTGAAGAGCAACCACGTAATAAAACTTTCGAGTTAATTAGCTGAGAAGGTAAAATGAAATGTTGCTATGAGGGCTAAAGTTGTTTTCCTACCTTTTTGAAAATTACTTTTGTATCTCTTGAAATTATAATATAATTATCATTTCTCCTTCCCTTTGCTCCCTTCCAAATCCTCCATGTACCTCCATGTCTTCCAAACTCATGGCCTTTTCTTCTTAGTTGATGGTAGTCATGGTAGGGTGGGGAGATGAGGGGGGAGGAATAGAGGAAGAAAGAGAGAGATCCTAAATACATAAACATAGTCTGCTAATTCTACATAATGTTACTTGTATGAATATGTTTTCAAGGCTAACCACTTGACCATTTGGTTTTAGATAGCCAAATGGTGTGGTCTTCCTGGGAAAAAGTTCTTTTCTCACTTTTAGCATTCTTTGGTTGCCAGTAGGTCTTTGGAGTCATGTTCTCATGGGCTGCCCATTATCCACATTAGCACGTCTATTGTTGTTTCCTTATTCAGCTCATGGTCAGATGGCCATGCGTCTGACACTTCACAGGTATCACTCTTGGCATTTCTAGGAGACAGTCTCTCTCTGAGCCTCTGGGTCTCTCTGCCCGTCTTCTGAAATGATTCCTGAGCCTTAGGTGCAGGAGTTTGGTCTTCGATGTGTCCACTGAGACTGGTCTCCACAGATCTACAACCTGGTTGGCTGTGGTTTTCTGATGGTCCCTGGCATTGCAAAGAGGAGCTTCCCTGTGAGGAGTTCACATATATCAGAGAGTGGAACTAAGAAGCTCAGATGAGGCAGAACATATGGTGTTTGCCTTTCTGGGTCTGGGTTTCCTCCCTCAATATGACCTTCTCTAGTCCTATCACTTATCCTGCTCAATGTTAGGTACAGAGTTCTTTTTCTACCTTAAAAAATTAGTTATCTTCATTTATGAATATATTATGAATAAATATATAAACATATAAATCAAACAAAAACAACCGGATGATCTAGTAGTCTTTGATAAATTTAATTTAATAGATCACAAATTAACATACTAAAATTCCTGTCTGAAAGAAATGACAGTTTATAATTTATAATGTTCAGAATTTTAGACTGGGTATGTATGTAGTTCAGTGGTTGAGTGTTTTGCCTAGCATGTGTGAGGCCCTGGCTTCAATTCCTAAAAGCATGCAGAAAGCAGGGCACCAGGCTGCAGATACAGCTTATTCAGTAGAATGCTTGCTAGACATGCACAAGGCCCTCCGTTCAATCCCCACACCACATAAACTGCGTGTGGTAGTCCCAAAATTCAGGAGGAAGAAGCAAGAGTAATAGCCTCAAAGGGTCAAGAGTACCCTCAGATACATTGCAAGCTTGATGCTAGACTACACAAGAGACTGACTCAAACAGAATGGAATCTATATCTATCTATAATATAATGTATGTGTGTATATATAATATATATTATTGAATATTTCAAAATATTTCAAAGACTGAAGGAAACCTGATGTAGTACCATAAGAAATAGAAGGACCAGGAAGACTATGCATCTGGAGATTGCATAGTGGATATAATTGTGATTTACCATGGAGTGTGGGAGAACAGAATAATCATGAGTCAAGTGATAGATACAACCATATGCCACTGGAGGGAGGGTAAGGGCCTCAGAGGAAGGCAAGGGTGCAGTTGAAAGGGAGAGATAGCATCTTGATGCTTCAGGGGCAGAACCTCATCTTGGACACGAGTAGACTCCAGCTTTTTGATACATCTCCCAAGCCTTGCAATCCCTCTGAGCCTCAGTCTTTGCCCATCAAAGAGGGGGCATTGATAGTAACTCCTTGCAGGTTTCACACAAGGAAATGTGTTTTACTACAAGTGCTGAACAGAGCACAGGACCTGATGCTGAGCAAATCACCAGCAACAGTTAACTGTCCTTTAAAAACACAGCCAGTAAAGGACTTTTGGTAGGAAAAGAAAGGTTGCCATGAAGGGAGGATAGTCCAGAAAAGACATTGGTTTTTGCTTAGGTGATATGCTCTCGAATAGCAAGAATGGCCATGACAGATCTCAGAGACTTGATACTGAGAAACCAAGGATGCTGTGTCCACTAAGAACTCTGAATGCCAGTGACCTGGGGAATCTCCAGGATACTCTGGAGCCTTAGGCCACAATCAAATGGCCATTAAGGGAAGCTCATAGGAGGATTCAAGAGCCCTGGTCAGGGGTGCCCCTCATGGAGCACCCCTCTACCAGAAGCGGGATAAGCTGGAGAACTGTCAATTTTTGAATATTCTGTCTACATTGTCCTAAATTTGGTCTTGGAATTTGACTCAGTGTGTAGGATGGCAAAGAGAACAAGCCTCAAAAACATCACAAGAAAATGTAGGAAAGATAAATGTGTGAAATGGAACAGTGCAATCTGTCAGAGAAGCAGGCACTACTGAGTGTATGTGGAGCCAGACCTGAGCCTGCTATGCTCTGCCTGGTCTAGGAAAGAGGCAGCTTGGAAGGATACTGGGCCAGACTTTGCCTGATAAATTTACCAGCTACCAATAGAGGGAAGATAGAGTACATGGCTGTTTTGTGAAGTGTTATTGTTGGTTATATGTATCTATAAATAAAGTTTAAAATACACTGTGGAGGGTGTTGGTGCCGGAGAGGCGGCTCAGGAGTTTAGAGCACTGACACTCCAGTGAACTCTCGTCTGGTTCCTAGCACTCATGTCTGGCTACCCACAACCATCTACAGCTACAGCTTCAGGGCATCTCAGGACATCTTCTAGCCTCTGAGAACACTTGTATTTATAGGCAGATACCTATACAAATGCTCATGCACACACACACACACACACACACACACACAACTTCTGAAAATAAATCTTTATATGCCATGTAATGAGTCACAATAATGACACTTTGGTAACACTAGTATATCAGTTGACAGAGCATGCTGGAATCCTCTTCAGTTCTTATAACAGGCAGGAAGATAGTGCATGTTTTGTTCCTGATTTTGCAAATGAGGACAAAGTCTCAAAGGACTTTAAGTTGCATGCCCAGGGTGGCTCTGCTGTTACTGAAACCAGCTGTCTTGGTATTCATTCATATTCAGCAAACATGTAGTGGGTTTCTCTCCTCTGCCAGGCGCTTGGCCCGAGGCTGAGAATACAAAGACAATGCTCAAATGAATTCACAGAAAGCTGGGGGGAATACATCCAAAAACATGATTCAAATATAATGAAGTAAAAAAAAAAGATACAAGGTTGCCTGTGACATTCTTTATTGAGACTATACAAAAAGGGGATTGGGAACCTAAGCTGTTCAGGACAGGTGTCACCAGAGGCCCCTTACAGAAGGAATGAGTAGGTGTTTAGGAGATGGAAGACAGAAAGCTGTTCTAGGCACTGGCGCTTCACACAGAAAGCCATGGGAGCTCAACAGCACACTCCACGATGCCAAACTGAGAAATTAACAGCCTTGAGTTGCAGGTGGAAGGTGCAGAAGCCAAATTAAAAACAGTCTTTTCAGGCTGAGCTCAGGAGCCTGAATTTCCACGCTGTAAGTGGCTGGGATCCACTGGAGGATTTTAATTGTGTGAGTGACAAGATCAGATCTGCTATTCAGAAAGCACACCCTGGCACAGACCAGTGGGTGGAATAGAAAGTGGTTACCCTGGAGACAGGCAGACCCATTAGGAAGCTCTGACAAAGATCCAGGAGAGAGAAAATGAGGATAGTGGTTGGAGGAACGAGCAGATTCAAAGACATTTTAGAGGTGGAACGGGTGGTAGGGAGACGTTCATTCAGCATAAAGGCTTGAGGAAAGGAAGAGCCAAGGAGTGGTGCGGTTTCCAGCTAGGATTTCTAGATGGATGGTGAATAATTAATAAAGATGTGGTGGGTGGGGGTAATGGAGATTTAAGAGGGAGGTAGTGGTAGATGATATGATCAATATACATTTGTTTAAATGTGTATAACTTTCAAAGAGTAAAAGAATTATTATTTTAATAGATCAAGGTATAAAATACAAAAAAAGAAGTCAAATTGAGGGGGGTGCTAATGAATTCATATGGGACCTGTTGAAGTGGATGTATCTTTTGGACTTCTAGGTGAAGAAGTCACATGTGATGAATATATATTGTCATCGGAATGCAGAACAATGAAATGTAAACAGATAGGAATAATCAATCGTTAAATCTCCAACTGTAGTGCCAGGCTGCCATAGCTTTTGCACAATCCATTTGCACCATCTCTGCAGTAAGTCCTAGCTCAAGCCTTACTCCAAGTACAAATTAGCATAGCAGCTCAGTGAACAATGCCTCTGAGCCTCTGGAAAGAAAGATGCTCAGTCACCATAGGCCCAGAATTAATGAAAAGTCACAGAAATAATAGCTCCATTCTCTCCTTGCTTTTGAACCTCGAATCACTGGTTGGCAACAAGGTGAGGGACTTACAGAAACTGCTGAAAAGACTTTCTGGTAAATAGAGCACCAGGAAGAGCTTGCTTTTGATATCTGTTCTGACTAAGCCATATATGAGCTTGAGCTACAAAACCTCTGCTTCCCATACTTGACCTGAATTCCCTCTCTATTTGCAAAGTCTAGTTTGATTTTGATTTTGATTACAGGATAAAATGTCTTGAGAAAGACTTTCTGTGGGAATTTCTTGCTTCTCTTTCTACTTTTTTTTTTAAACCAGATCAAGTTACAGGAATTGGATGAGCTATATACTTACATATATTAGATATAATTTGCCTATATTTCAGCTAGAAGATAGATAACTTTTGGAGAAAAACAATTTTTTTTTTTGCTTAATTGTGAGCAAATGCCAACAACATAAATTTCAGACCTCACAAATAAGAACCAATTTTTCTTTCAGTAGAAATGAGCTGAGCATTTGAGCAGAGAATTATCACTATCAATACTTGCCCAAAACACTAAAAGGCCATTATCTATTCTCAAGCTATGATAGATATGCAATAAGCAATACCATAACATTTTTCCTTTTTGTCCCTTCACATGGAAGGAGCAAGGGGGCCTTTGGCTTTGAGGGATCGTCCTGAGAGCATGAAGACCACACTTAACTCTAATAACAAGGGGAAGATGGAGACTGGGGATTGCAGTACGGTTTTGAGTTTCCAAAAAAAAAAATTGATAATGATCCTGTTCTAGGGATTTGATGAGCTAACAAATATAAAAATTTTAAAATGATCCAGAAACCTTTAAAACAGTACCTATCATATGGACAAATGCTTATAAATAGCATGAGGATTAGAGAAATGAGACTACTGACTTCCTCAAGGATGCCCAGCAAATAAATGCCAACATCCCAGGAGCACTCTCCTTAACTTCTAGGACAAGTTCCTCTTCACTGTACCAAGCCACACATTATTCTGGGCACATATGTTAATGGTACTTGATGTGTGTGGTAATTCTACTCTTGCTTTGGCCCATGAATAGATGGAGAAGCTTCAAAGCAATTAGCACCAATACTTGTTAAACTGAGATTGGAGCAAGGTTAGTGGTCTGCCCTAAGGAAACAAGTTGGCTGTGCTGTGCGAACTGACCATTAGTAAGCATCACTTTAACTCAGTAAAGCCTGTTCCTGAACTGGCCTAAGAGATGAGTCACAAGTAGCATCTTGCTCTTGACTCAGCTGGCACTAAAGTGATGCCAAGCACCACACGACCGACTAAAAGGCGCCAAGGTGTTGGCAACCCACGTGGACAATGGAGTTGAACGTTAAACATCTGGGAGTTTCCAGCATAAGAGCACATGAGGGTTCAGAGAGTACCTATATCACTGTACAGCTGTCACTCAGTATTTAAACTGGATGAGAAATCACACAAACTCTGGTTTCTCGAGAGCAGAACTATAAACTGTCAAAGATGTCAGGTCCTTGGAGGCTACCCCTACTTAATTACTTATTTCACAGAGAAAAGTGCCATTATTCATGTGGGTAGAAGAAAGAACATGGAGCTAGAATCCTTATTGGTTATCCTGTTTTAGGGGATTATAGACATCGTTAGACACTCATCCTTGAGTGCAAGAGGCACAATGCACTGACTAAATGCATGCTAAAAGTCTCCTGGATAAATTCAAACTCTTCCTGTTGCACTTCACGGGACCCACTCCCCAGGCTAATACTGAAGTGCTATGTTGGAAAGGGGCAGGGAGCTAATGAAAGGCAGCAGCCAGCCCCTCCCTGCTGTTCTTGCTCTAACCACATCCTGGTCAGGTGCCATTATTCACCGGCTCCCCTGACTCATTCTTCACACTGTCATCACGGACGGTGACCTTCCTAAAGCACCGTTTCCCTTCCAGAAACATTCCAACAAGGCAATTTATAGCTGACCTATGCTTTTCTAATATGTTTTTCTCCTCTCTCCATCCTGGTAATCCACATGTCTCAGTGGCTCTCAATCGCTGCCACCAGTCTGGTGATCAGCTATGTTAGGGGTAGGAACTCAAGGGCTTTGAAGTAAGTAAGATGCCCTCTGTGGGCTCTGTTTCACCTAAATGCTAGAGCAATTGTCATCATTTCAGAGGACAGTGATATTGTGATTGAAACAGTGAAGGCTGCTGTCTATATCATACGTGTCCCAGTTTGCATGCCTTTTCCAGCTAACCAAACCCAATGGGTCCCGAGTGCACCCTGACCCCCCCCCCCACCATCTCAACTCCAGATGGACGGAAGATGACGTGAAGGAACTAGCTTGGACACAGAGCCAAACTTCTAGAATTAATGAGACAGTAACTCTCATCTTAGTTCCTGATGAAAGACCTAAAGCTGTTTGGTGTGGCTAGGAACATATGATTTTCCTGAGGGACCTGTTGAACAAGTCCCATCTCTCTTGAGTTTCAGCTTACATAGCCAGAACATAAACCCTTTCCCTGTTCCAAGACTAAGCACTAAGACAGCTTGCTTCTCTTGCCTCTTCAGACAGCAAGATGCCTTCATGGCTTTCTCTTTCACCACAGCCGTTGGTGTTCAGTACAAATTAGACTCACCTTAGGAAGAAAGAAAGAAAGAAGAAAGGGAGGGAGAGGGAGGGAGGGAGGGAAGGGGGAGGAGGGAGGGAGGGAGAGAGAAAAAAAAGAAAAGGGAAGAAAGAGAGGGGGATGGAGGGAAGGAGGGAGAGGAGAGGAGAGGAGGGGAGAGGAGAGAGAGAGAGAGAGAGAGAGAGAGAGAGAGAGAGAGAGAGAGAGAGAGAGAGAGAGAGAGAGAGAGAGAGAGAGAGAGAGAGAGAGAGAGAAGAAAGAGTTTGGAAAATACACTTAGGGCCTCCTAGAGAGGAACCAGGCTGTGAAACCTAATGAGGATAGAGCCATAGACCAACGTTACAACAGCAAAAAGAGAAAGAAAAAATATGAGCACTTTACTTCGTAGTTGATACATAAAACATCTGCAGCAGAGGCATTATCTTCTAGTTAATGAGTTAAATGAATTATTCATTAATCCTGTTATTTGTGTGTATCAAAGGTCAGAGGAAAACTGGTAGAAATCAATGATCTTACTCTTTGTGTTTGGGGAATTGAACTCAGACCATTAGGGTTGGTGGCAAAGCAATAGTTATAAACAGACCCACACCCAAGTGACCACATGTAACTCATTGATTTGGGTAGGATGACTACATCATCTGTATTGACCCACTCCCCAGGCTAATATTGAAGTGCTATAAGTTCTGAGGATTATCTAGGAGGAAATGATACACAGGCCCATACATAGTAGTCAGGATGTGTTCAACATCAAGAAAAGGTTTGCTGTGTAACAAGTAAGAATGGTTTTAAAAGTGTGCCTTTATATGACAGCAAAGCACAAACATCCACATGTATTACTGTATTGTTCACAGTAGTCAAAATAAGGAATTAGCCCAGATGTCTGTCAACACATGAATCCCTTAAAAAAAAAAAAAAAAAAAAAAAAAAAAAAAAAAAAAAAAAAAAAAAACAGTACAAATACACAGTGGAGCTTTTTGCAGATATATAAAAAAGAATTGTGTCATTTTCAGGAAATAAATGAACTAGAGGTTATTGAGATAAGAGAGACTCAGAAAAACAATGAATTAATTGAATATAGTGTTCCAGAAACAGTCACATATGTAAGACAATTGTAATAAAGATGTCATCACTGATAGTAGAAACAGTATTTTCTATGAGTCCCTGTGAGTCTATATGATCTGAGTATTTGTAAAGAAAAATAATAATAAATAAACATTGAATCACATCTCACTACTGCATTTAAAGAAAGCTGTGCAGTTGATACTGACTGCTCCCAAGGTTAGAAGTTCTTAGAAGTGTAGGTTTTATGTAAGATATTGCACTTTATAAATGAAGTTGCAAGGGGATGCGGGTGTGGCTCAGTGGTAGAACACTGGTCCATATGCATAGGGCCCTGAGTTCAGTCACACACACACTCAGAGGCACACACAGCATAATAGCTACTCGAGTTTTCAAAATCAAAATATAGGTAAAACCATCACAGCTAATTATCAGAAAAGTTATGGCCTAAACATTTAAAAACATTAACCCTTGAGCATGATGGAACCCCTCCACAGACACACAGTCCAGTTCTGGTGAATTAGGGTGCAAAGAATTTTGTGTGCTCCACAGAAACAGTCTGAGACACAAAAAGTGGCTTAAAAAGGGAAAAAGTTCATCAAAATATCTGCAAACATCTGGCTTCACTCTATCCAGTGAGGCTTTCTGAAGCACAGCTCTGATAAGACACAGTCTAAAAGAGGAATGTAGCATACATCCAAAGACGAAAAAGCAAAACACCAGTGTCCAGACTGGGCAGTACCTCTCAAAGACTCCACTCGAATTCCTAGCAGAAGTGAGGCTAGAACTCAGTCTCAATGGCATTGCCTACAGTTAACAAAGTTAATTAAATTGTGCGTGACTTAATTTCAATTATGTAAATGGAATAAACAGGTACACAGGGTAGTGCAGGCCTATCATTCGGGCACCATGGAGGCTGAGGTAGGAGGATTACAGTACAGTTTAGTGTCAGACTAACCTGAGCCATAGGGTAAAAACTTGTCTTAAGTCAATGAAGAGAAGCATAAAAATACATCAGCCATCCATAAAGCATGAGATTTCCATCTTCATAAGTAAAGGAAGTCTACTTCCAAAACGAGACTGCTATTCAAACAGACAAACACAGAGGGTCACGCCGTCACTAGCTCGAGGCCTAGACTCCAATGTTGATTAGGATCAGCAGGCAGGATCAGCGGCAGTTTACCGAAATAAAAACGCAGGGTGCCTTTCTCAAAGTGATTTTGAATTTTAACGGTCAGAGAGCAAAGCATTAAATCATGATGAAGGGCCTCTACCCATGAGTGACTGCGTCACCCGGCAAAGACTGAACACACACACACACACACACACACACACACACACGCGCACATGTGTGCACACATCTCTTCCTTCATACTTGCTGATAGTGAACTATCACATCCTCTGCCATGCTCTCTGCGAGCACAGGGAAGGACCATGTAAAGTCTCTGGAGGGTATGATGAGCTTCTCATAGGAGACTAACTAGGAGACAGTGTCTACGTAGTACTGAGTCTAACTGTGCCTTTGCTTCTGAAAAATGATAGCGTGCTGATGGGAGGCCGTGATTTTCTGAATATATTCCCATTTCTGTTGCCAGCCTGTGTTCCCTAGGTTGTTCGGAAAGTAAAACATTGTGGATGTGATTTTTTTCTTTCTTTTTATTATGCTTCAGTAAGCTTTCAAATTTAGCTGGTCAGAAATGAAATTGTGCACACACACACACACACCTAGCCTGCCATAATTTTATCAGTTAATAAAGAGAGCCAAACTATTCAGAATATTTAATGCAAAGAACAAAAGAGTGGCACCACGTGAAAAATGTCCCAAGTATTTTCATCTCTGACATTCTGTCCTGTCTAAGCACACACACACACACACACACACACACACACACACACAGACAGACACACACACACACACACAGATATACACAGACACACACACAGATACACACACACATGGATACACACACAGATACACACACACACAGGCACACACACAAACACACACACATACACATACACACACATACACACACAGACACACACACACAGATACACGTACACAGATACACGCACACATACACGCACACACATACACACACATACACACACAGATACACACAGATACACACACACGCACACACACGCACACACATACACACACAGACACACACACAGACACACACACAGACACACACACACAGACACACACACAGACACACACACAGACACACACACAGACACACACACAGACACACACACATACACATACACACACAGACAAACACAGACACACACAGAGACACACACAGACACACACGCACACACACACGCACACACATACACACACAGATACAAACAGACACACACACACATACACACACAGACACACACACAGACACACACATGCACACACACAGATACACACAGACACACACACACACATACACACACATAGACACACACATGCACACACACACGCACACACATACACACACATACACACACAGATACACACAGACACACACACACAAACACACACACAGACACACACACAGACACACACACAAACACACACACACAAACACATACACAAATACACACACACAAACACACACACAGACACACACACAGACACACACACACAAACACATACACACACACACAGACACGCACACACACACGCACACACATACACACACATACACACGCACAGATACACACAGACACACACACAGATACACACACACATGGATACACACACAGATACACACACACAAACACACACAGACACACACACAAACACACACACACAGACACACACACACGGATACACACACAGACACACATACAGACACACACACACACACACACACAGACACTTTCCAGGAGACCAATCTTTCAATCAGAATATTCGTGGGTTGAAGCCCGTGTCCTGTCAGGTTGTACATCAAAATTTCTGGTGAATTTTTCCTTTTCAGTCTTTCAGACCTATAAAAAGGACTTGCAAAGGCAGAACCCTGGATATCATAATCACTCCAAGCACAGAAAAAAAAGTGATAAAAGATTTTTTATCACTGCTAAATACAGAATGTTCCTCTGTTAGGTACCCTTAACACTGACAAAGCATATATTTTTGTTTTATCTGAATGAAACAAAATGTAGACTTAAACATTGCATTTCAGAGTAGACTTTGCTATTTCTTACTATTCGAGGAACATGTTTCAAAAAAGCAATATCTACTCTTATTTAGGTTTCTTGGAAGAGAAGAGTGAAATTGGATCTGAGAAAATGTGACTGATAATGAACTCTATGAAGGGATTTTTATACTTTCTCTTTGGCAGTCCATCCTGTGAAATAATAATGAGGTTGGAGGACTGCTGCTAACGATCCCTTGCTGTTCTGTGCCAGGGAACCACCATCTCAGATGGTAGAAACCACTCGGAAGGATCAACTGCTGCAGATGGAAAGAGGAGCGACCACAGGAATAATTTTGTGACAGGATATTACAGGAGGGACTTTGTGCAAATGTGTGCATGGTAAGGGGAGGGCTGACGTATGGTAGAATTAGTAGCTGACCTAGTCGATGTTGCAGGGAGACAGCGAAGAGAAAAAGGCATCAACAACATCCTTATACTTTGACTATATATCTCATTATCACATTTTACCCTGCAGATTGACCCTATTTAAAACATCTGGACTTAGGGTTTGTTGATTTTTCCAATAATGCAAAAGCAATCCACACTCAATAGAAACCAGACTGGATCTTGCATTTGACCTTCTACTGGGTGTGTGAGACTACTATACTCTCTTGCAGTAACCAACAGGAACAATGAGCTGTATCTTTCAGGGGTGGAAATGACAATCCATAGTGTTGTGTGTTAAGCACTGTGTTCAGTAGGTTAACTATGTACTGGTATTCAGTAATTTCCCCTTAACGATATTTCAAGTGCGGATCACACTGTAGTTCCCATGGGCTCATGTGTCTGAACAGGTGGCCCCTTGCTAGTGAAACTGTTTTCGGAAGCCTGGCTAGTGAGCCCCTGGTGTGGGCCTTTAAAGGACACATCCAGTTCTTTGTCTAGTGCTTGTCTGCCCTCTCAAGGCTATTGTCTTCAAGCTCTCAAAGCCAGGATTGGAGCTGCCCCTGTCAATATATGGACTGTGTCACTTAAACTGTGAGCCAGGGTGAACCTCCCCGCTTTGCATTACTCCCACCAGGTACTTGGCTACAGCAACAAGGATGACGGACATGGATGGATTGGTCAGGATGTAACCATTCAAAGTCAAGAGCTTTGATGCCTTGACATCGTTTCCATCTTGGATATTTGCCTTACTGGCCACCTCTGTGCTTTTCTTAGGTTTCCTCTGCCATCTTAGAAGTTCAGAAAATAAAAATTCTCTGAAAATACTCGGCCATCTTCCAACATATTCTGAGAGTCACTTTTGTATTACTGTTTGTTTAACCAGCGTTCTCCCCATGTGCTAATCTTCCTGGTTTGCCCCCCATAACATTGTAATAGCCTTGATTGTCATGATTGTAACCTTTCCCTTCTGGTATGTCACTTGGATGACCTCTAGATTGATTTTTGGCAATATTGCTCTGTGGCTTACAGGATTAGATGGCATCTCCAAGGCAGCTCCAACGGATGCCAGCAGAGTTAGTGTCCAATGGAGAGAAGACAAGGCTTTTGGAAATCCAGCATCCATTCATTCTTCACCCTACTCCTACCACAACTAAAGCTAGCCCCAGTACTCATCAGAATGGAAACTGTGTTTAGTCATCTCCTGTAGATTCAGAGGTTCCTGTCTACAGCAAAACTTTAGAAATTGCTGGAGTTGAATGGTCATAGCTTGCTTACCTCCAACTCTGTCCTAGTTCAAGAGAAACACTTCCCAGGCTTGTAGGGAGAAGGTAATGAACCAAGGATGCAAGTGAAGCCTTAACTAAGACCTGGTACTCAGGAAAAAGAGGTAAAACAAGCTGTTTCGATCAGCACCAGTGTTAGGTAGAGAGAAAAGGGAACGCTGCATAGAAATCTTAAGGTTCACATGCACTCCAGTCTGGATCAACAACTTTGAATTTCCTTTGCCAACTAACCATGTCTTTGACTGAAATGATCCTTCTACATACTTCACAGAGGGATGCAATGCAGGTTTCTCTTCCTGAATTTGGGATTTCAGAACCTGGACAAACTCCTTTCCAAAAGTAGCACCATGGCAGTCCCTGCAGGGCTTGTATCATTTTCTCTAGAGACATCAAGAATTTAGTGATAAGAGTATGGTACAACATGAGAAATCCCATTACTCTTAGGAGAATCTCTTCCCTCTCACAGGCACCTGATTAATACAGTACTACAGTGAGGCTGAGTGGAAGGATGCTGATGCTCTGAGTGATCTTAACAAAAATCATTTAGCAATCACCTTATTCACAGGATAGAGTGGAATATTTCTTATTAATAATAATCAGTTCCTTTGCCAGATTCCCATAGTATCTTTGTTGATGTTTTTATTATTGTGAACAGAAACTATGACTACAGCACCTCTTAGAAAACAGAAAGCATTTAATTGGGGCTTGCTTATAGTTTCACAGTTTTAGGCCATTGTCATCATGACAGGGAGCATGGTGGCATGCAAGGAGACATGGTGCTGGAGAAGTAGCTGAGAATATACAGCCACATATAGATCTGCAGGCAGCAGGAAGAGACTGAGACTGGCTTGGGCCTTTGAAGCCCCAAAGCCCATCCCCCAGTGACACACGTCCTCCAATAAGGCCAAACCTTCTAAGCCTTCTCAAGTGGTGTCAGCTCCTGATGACCAAGCATCCAAGTATATGAGCTTATGGAAGCCATTCTTATTCTAGCCACCACACACAGTAAAGCTGTTAGTATCATTTTCTGAATAAATCAAGCCACTGCACACTTCCCAGGAATGTGGTTACCTCATAGCCAGAGATTTTCTCACCCATGAGAAATTTGATGCAAGAACTGGTCTTCTGTTCTGTGCCCCAGTGTAGGGGAATGCCAGGGCCAATATGTGGGAGAGGATGGGGTGGCAAGCATGGGGAGGGGGGAGGCAACAGGGGTTTGTTTTTGTTATTTTTGTTTGTTTCTTTGTTTTTTTGAAGAGAAACTGGGAAAGGAGAAATTTACATGTAAATAAGGAAAATATCTAATAAGCATCATGAAATGTCAAAAAAAAAAAAAAGAACTGATCTTCTGACAAGTTTGTCTCTCTTAATATCTTAAGAATGTGACAGACCAGGTGAGGCAAGGCACTGGACTGAAGCCCGTTGAGCTTCCCAGAGAGATGAGCCCATGAAAGATGCAAATCATGTGGTCACACTGAGCATGTATTTCACAAGCATCATGCTAGGATTTCATTTTCTTTTTCAACCCAATCAATTCTTTTCTTCACTTTCTCCCAATTGGAGGGGAGGGGGGAATTATCCAATGAAAAAAATAAAACCAACAAACTTGTAGTCCTTTGGAGCAGTTTCATGGCTTTCAGGAGGCTTCATAACCCTGGGGACACTCATTTTGACATGAAAACTCTCCTTCCGAGCAGGAACTCTGATCCAACATGTGCACAGACATCATTTCACTTAAAAAAAAATGAACAAAAAAGCTCATGCAAATGAGGAGGCCCAACTCTCAGGCCTGACAAATGAGTAAAACATTCCTTTGCTAGGTTTTTAAGGCTGTCTTAAACCATGTATTGACATCCTTCTCTGTGTGTGTGCATGCACTACCTACAGGAAATTCAGCTCCAACAAGTTGTTTCTGCAGCTCCTTTAATCTTCTCCTCCCTCCTCCTGGCATTGGCATGTATTCCAGGGCTGCAGCGAGTGCTTGCCAACGAAGGTGCTGACATCTGCATTTGTTTCACAGCCGTATACCTAATGGTTCCATGATTTGGGAAAGCAAAACTGTCAAAATGCCTGAGCACAAAAATCACAAGATGAGCCAAGGCATAGTATGCATGCCTTCAATCCCAGCACTTGGAGGGCAGAAGCAAGGGGATCTCTGTGAGTTCAAGGCAAGCCTGGTCAATCACAAGGTGTATTGGGGGTTCTTCTTATTCTGTTTTCCTTTTGCTATCTGGAATAGTTGTAAATTGTATTTGATCCATGCTGATGACTGCATCCAAGTCTTTACATGTGCTAAGCAAGTCCCCTGTTGAGCTATGTTTTTAGCCCAAAAAAGTCTTGAAATTTTCAATTAATCAACCAATTAAATAATCTCTCTCTCTCTCTCTCTCTCTCTCTCTCTCTGTGTGTGTGTGTGTGTGTGTATGTGTGTGTGTGTGTGTGTTGAATGCACATGAAAGTGCAGGTGCAAGTTCCCATGGGCATGCAAGCCAAAGCATGAAAGATTTCCAAAGTCTTACCCATTCAAATGTAGTAGCTTGGGAAAGGGTCTTTTACTGAAAGAAGAGTTTGATGGGCCAGGGAGCCCCTGAAATCTGACTTTATCCATGCTCCACAGCACTGGAAGCACAGGCCGATGGGACTATCCCTGGCATTTTATGGGGTGGCTGAGGATTCAAACTTAAGTCCACATGCCTGCGTAGCACATGCTATTCCCCTCTGAACCATCTCCCAGCTTCATGTTTTCATTTATGTATTTTTTAACTGACACAAGAACTTTGAAAATGATACACCTTTAGAGGTTATCATATGACATTTTGGCATGAATTTAGGTTTTAAAGGTCTGAGCAAAACCAATTTTTAGGTAGTGATATTTTGCTCTAATAGCAAGCCTTTGGAGCACGTTTACTGTAATTTTAACTCTCTCTAAGTTAACACTAAGTATCCTGATGGATAATCACAAGGCCAGTGGCGAATACAATGCACACTGTTCTTATGGCTGTGTTTTGAACACCTTTGTGTGGAATGTATGAGTCAGTAGACCCCAAAGGTGCAAGAATAAAACTTCAGAAGGTGCCAATATAAAAATTAAATATAACTGAAATCATCTAGGGGCGACAACTTAGTGGGTCAGACACGTGTGGCTCAAGTGCTAGAAGGATCAGACTTCAGATTCTCCAAACCCAAACAGAAGCTGGGTTGGCCTGGAAGTCTGCCAGCACTCCCAGTGTAGAAGAAGCAGAGAGGGGATCCCTAGAACAAGCTGGCTAGCCAGGTAGCTTAAGTGGCAAGCTCTGGGTATATTGAGATATCCTCCCTTGACATCTAAGGTGGAGAGGGATCAGGAAGAATCCCACCGTCTCGCTCTAATCCCTCTCTACATATAAGTACACATGTGCACCTGCAAACATGTGTGTACTCACACATATATGAACAGGCATACACAACACCCCCCCCACACACACACAAACATTAAATGACACCGTGGGCATATTCTGGGTACCGCCTCTGACCAGATTGAGCTATCAAATGTTCCGTCTGCCTTGTGACTCCAAACTTCAGTCGATGGATGAGTTCCCTTGAGGGCCCAAGAGTAACCATGCAGCTTGAACAGAGGAGGTGGAGATCACTCTTTTGGAGGGTGTCCAAATGCCTGCCTGGCAGACCCTTCAGCTCCCACAGCACCTACTTCCTCTGTTCTCTCAAATCCTGGGCAGGCAATTGGCTCAGCAGCTGGAGGCTGAGATAGTTTGCCTAGATTTAGCGATCTGTTTGTTCTGGGAAATGTTTATGTGGGAAAGGTTTAATCATTAGACACTAGCTGTATGAGCTCTTTCTCAAGGGTGAAAAAGGACTCCAAGACTTTCTGGAAAGGATGATAAAGAGAATTCATAGAACTATGATCACTGGGGTACCTCAGAACATGAAGTACACTGATATTATTACCAGCACTGAGCACAAAGGAGAGGCAAGCTCCATTCGGTGGCTGGTACTTCACCTAAAAGGACAAATTCTAAGATAGGAAGACTCAAGATCCACGGGTTCAATCCTCAGTATGATGGGATAGCAGTGTAAATATGCTGATACAAGCTCTACTCAATTCACCCTAGAAGGTTTAGGTAACAAATTACAATTAGAAATAAATGGATGATTTGGGTGGTAGGGGTACAAAAAGCTATGTTCACTTTATAATGACATCATGTATGCAGGGTATTGCAACAAGCCAAGCATCAATGTTTCTATAGCTGTAGCATTCCTGGGGTTTATCAATGATGTGGAAATCATTCAACCAGGCTATTGAGGAGGGCTCTTGAGGATGAACAAAGAGATCCCTATGGACCAACGTCTCTACACTGGTTCTAAGGGTCATCAGAAGGGAGGAGACAAGACAGTAACATGGGAGTGGATATATTCAAAGTCCATTATATGCAAGTATGAAATAAAATGGAACCCACTATTTTATACAATTAGCATGAGCTAATTTTAAAAAAGAAAAGGAAAATAAAATAGGTCAGCGTCAAATGCGCCCTCAGAGACAGAGCGGCTTTGGAGAGGGTTTTGCATGAAGAGCAGACACATAACCACATCAGTGGTGAGAGGAACCACTCAGGGGCTTCCATGGCATAAGTAGGTTTTTGTATTTCACTTCAGAGCCAACACAGTGAGGTTAGGCAAGAAAGAATGATGAGAGGAAATATTTAGCACCCTAAGACCACATAATTGAAAGTTTTAAAATGTGGTCTCCCCAGAAAATTTAATAAACACAAAAGTGCAGCTTTCCCCAGCTATAATAACGATTTGCACTAATTCTCGGTTGTATTTTTATAAAAATCCACTGCTGTTTTCAAGGACTATTTTCAATGAAGTCTTCCGTTTTATTTTATTTTATTTTTTAAATCCATTTGGCAGGTTCAACAATTGAGGCATGAGACCATAGAATCTTTGATCTATATGTATCGTTAAATAATTGTCTCAAACATCTCAACTCTGTGACTGAGACTTGCCAATTTCCCGAGACTACACTGCTTCTGTGGCCATTCTCAATTCTTACCTAATGGCTTTTAAGGGTTTTCCTTCTTGGTCCTGGGATCTACATCCATAAATAGCTGTATGACTATGGACAACTTATGGAATCATCCTGTGCTTTATTTCATTATGTGATATGTGGACAATAATTGTTTCCCTATATAGTGAAAATTAAATGGATAATATTAAATGTACAGAATGTTAGGTAAGTTTGAGTATGCATCCGATAAGCACTCATTTACTTATTTCCATACTCATTCATTCCATAAGTAATTCACTCCCAAGGAAACGGCTTTGACCACATTTCTTAGCTATGGTACATGATTAAGAAAGTTGGTTACCCAGACCTTTGGCATCAGCTTTGTTAACATTGCTTTAGCCTTTTCTCTTTATCCCCTCTCCCTCCTATGCTTAGACCATATTTGTCAACACTGACACTGATGCTAGACTGGACCGGGTGGTTCTTGTGAAGATGGTCTACATATTACAGAGTTTTACAGCATTTCTGCATCCTGTGCAATACCACTATCACCCATTCCCAGTTAGAACCAAAGAGGCCCCCGAGCACTGCCAACTGTGCCTTGCAAGAATTAAAGTTGTCTCCTCTCTGTCCCATGGGAACTGCACTTTAGGCCATCACCTTGTCTCTATTGAACTACTGAAATAAACCTCAACATACAGTCTTTTCTTCCCTTTATCTCTAATTCCCCTCCATATTATGGGCATCTCATGTTTCAGGTTCCTTCTAAGCACACCTTCTAACCCCACCTTGCCCTAGCATCCTATCAAGGACTGTATTTCCAAGCCTGTTTAACAGACAAGGCATTGCAGTTCACCAGAGTGACTTGTCTACTGCTGAACATTGCATGAGACAAAGATTCAAATCCGGGTTCTGACTCAATTTTAAAACCAACTGCTTGAAATAAGCAACAGATACTGAGTATTTTTATATTAAAAAGAATGTAAGTGTTTTTCTAATGAATCACCATCCCTTAGATGGTATGCTTGAATGGTACTCACCTCTAGTTCTCAACTCCATTGATGAGTCCCACTACACATTTTTTATCTTTTCCACCAGTCTGCCTCCTGTCACTTTGTTCTTTTTCTTGTACATGTGGGGAGTGCATGTGTGTAAGCATGTGGATGTGTGAACAGGTGTGTACAGGCCAGAGGTTGACAGCCTCTATCATTTTCTTGAGCTCACTGATCTGAGTAGGCTGAATGGCTAGTGAGCTCCAAGGATCCACGTCTCCTCTCCACCAACCACTGAACCAGAAGCAGAGGTTATAGAGGTGTTTTAGTGGGTTCTGGGGATCCAAACTCAAGCCTTCATGCTTGTACAGCAGGCACTTTCCCCATGAAGCTATTTCCTAAGCCCCTCGTCTGTGTCTTTCTGGGACTTACCTTATGTTTTCTTCCCTGCCTAGGAAACCTATTTAATAATTTCTCTCTGTTCTCCCAAGATCTTGTCTTGTCTTCGTTCCCTGATATGGGTAATCGTCTCTGTTACTATCTACACATGTTGCCACAATGTCCCTTATCATACCTCAGCTATTGTGTAATATATTTTCCCTCTTGGTTAAACTTGTTAATGGATCTACCATTTAGCTAATTGTGTGATCTTGGGAAAGTCATGGAATCATTCTATGCTTCAACTTACAACATCCATTGTCAACTTCTGGCCTGAACATACTTGTTCACACATCCACATGAATACACACATGCACTCCCCACATGTTCAAGAAAAAGAGTAAGGTAAAAAGAGTCAAGTTCATGGAAGGTTTTCAACATTTGTAATATGAATATAATAACACAGGCGCTTGTTTATATTTCCCAGGCTTAGCATGGCGATCCCTATCATGGAGCAGAGATTGCTGTGGTAACCCATAGAACTCATTGGCTGCACAGTTATGGTAATGAAGGAACAAATAAAAGCAATAATAATAATTAATAATAATAATAGAAAAATTACAATGAGGGCTATATCTGTGATAATAGTAGTGAAGTTATTCATTTTCCTTTATAGAGGGCATGCAGGGGGGTAAGCATTCCCTACCTGAGATTCCTTTGCTGCTGCCTCCTGTCTCTCAGCTATACTTGCTCTTTGGAAGTATTAGAGTTTGTAAAGGTCAAAGGGTGGCAGAGGGTGGGTCTCTGGTGATGTAACTTTCATGAATCATCTCCTCCATGGACTGGGAACTTGGTGATGCAGCTGCTTTTGAGTCATATTTACTAAGTAACCTTTCCCCCAATAAACTCACTGGCTTCCCATGCTGGACTTGGGTGGAATCGTTGTTTTATTGGTGCATTGTGGTTAGCAAGCACTTCCCTCACATCTCCCAAGGAAGAGCTGATTGATAGTACACAGTGCAATGTTGGGCAGAAGTGAATATTATGCATGCTGTAGGCGCTTTCTACTGACTTTCAAAAACTTAGAATAGTCCCGACGTGTAGTAAATTAAAAAAAAAAAATCATCAACTGAACAATTGAACATTTCACTGTGCCTTCCAGAATAATTTCTCACTTAAAGTTTAAATACGCCGAGGTTTAATGCATGTTCTCATCGACGCGACAAAGCTAGTGAGTTCAGCCAAGAGTCACTATTGGATAAAACCTACAATAGTGAAAATGGTCACACCGTGAGTACTAATGAATCAGGACAGGATCAAGACTCTTTCAATGCTGTCTTTGATACAGTAGGACGAAGGCCTGTGAACTTCAGGGCCATAGCCATGGAGGACCCTCAAAAGCAGGTCTAAGCAACTTTTTCCCCCCCTGACCGTATGTACAACTCTGTTTCTCCTTTGGATTCTTATGATTTGTTTCCATCCTTCCTCCTTACTTCCTAAGAACCACTTTTCTCCTTTTGATTTCCTTGCCTCTCTTCCTTCTTAAGTTGATCTTTTTGTGAAGTTCTTTTAACAAGTCTCTAAGTACTAAAACAGTATCTTAAGGAAACAAATAATTTGCGACTCCAAATTGAAAGAAACTCGTGTGAGCATTACAATAAACAATATCAAACGACTTAGCAAATTACTTGGAGGAACAGCTGGCTTGATGACACAATAAGCTTGGTCCATCAGGAAAAAAAGTACTTCATATTTATAATTTTAAATTTCTAAATTTTTCCTTGAAGACCATGTGTACAAGTATCCTTAGTATTATTACCCAACATGTATTAAACTCTCCATTGGAGCAGCATAACAAATTTTAAGAACTAGCAATATTAAAATGTAAATCAGAACATTTAAATGATATATAGATCTGTCCCTTAGAGAACAGATTGAACTTCTGAACAGAAGACTAAAAGATTGTCCTGTATTAGAAGACCTTCTTATGAACATTCACAGAGCTAGAGGGCAGGGGGATTTATTACAACTCTTTTGGGAATAATAATTCTTGACTTTTAGATTCTATTGTAATTAAAGTCTTGTCTGGTATTAGTGCAACTTAGAAGTTTAAATGTATACCAAATTATTTATTAGACATTCTGTAAAGAATTTCTGTAACAAAATGATTATTTAAAGCAAATGTTTGTGAGCATAAAGATAAAATTGTGATGCCTTTTTTTCCAGTCATAAAAACTCATGGTCAGAAGACAAGTTCACAAGAGGAAAGCATAACTGATTTATTTGGTCAGGTCTTACATAAAATGAGGGTTTTCAGAAATGAAAGTTCAAAGACCTTTGGAAAGCTGACTATTCTGTTGCTTGGGCTTGATAAAGCATGGACAGTCTTATAGAAATGTGACAATTTGAGACAAAATGCACCATTTGAGAGTAACTCAGTGATTGCAGGACAATCACGGAGTCCTGCCTTTAGTATAGCACTTTGTGATTACATTGTCATGCTGTGATCAAAGACTGTGACAAAGGCAACTTAGAGGAGAAAGGGCTTATCTGGCCTTGCAGTCAGTCTCATTAGCAAACAGTGTATCACAGTGAAGAAGGCATAGTAGAAGGAGCCGGAAGCTGACTGGTCACATCATGTCCTCACTCAGAAAGCAGACAGCAAGCAGCGAGTGGAGACCACTCAAGTGTTCATCCCCAGTGGCCCACTTCCTCCAGTGAAGCTTCACCTCCTAAAACTTCTACTATCTTCCCAAGCAGCACCATCAGCTGGGCACCAAGTATTCAAACATAAGAGAGGATGGAGGAAACTTACATTCAAACCACAGGCATCCCTTCCTTCTAGGTGCAGGGCAGAATTTGCGTGGAGCATGGCTCACGACTTACTATCAGGTCAGATGGTTTCTTTCCAAGCAACGTCTACCAGAATGTTGGGGGAAGCTTAAAATAGTGTTTCTGGGGTTTGTGGCCTGCTTTGGAGATGAGGGATTTTCATTTCTGTGAGGTAATGCAGGGTATTTCTGGATTCTATGATCTGCTTCAGGGAGGTAAGGAGAAAGATAGTGGGTAGAGAAGGTCAGAAGAGAACTTTGCTCTGAGGCATTCTGGTCCCCTTTAATTCAGAGTACTTCAAAGTGCCACCACTCTGGGTATAATTTTGTGAGCCACAACACAAGCTTGAAGTTAGATAAAATAGACTTTATTCCTCCATAATTAAGCATGGGCTTTCTTCTAGTTAGAGTAATGTAAAGTATACTGTCCATTATGATTTCAAAAATAAGATTTTTTTTTTTTATGATTTAAAGGAGTTGAATCATATCCTTTATGGGTTCTAGATTAGTGTTCTTTTCACTTAAAAGTTATTTCAGTTTAGCTAGGAGTTTGATAATCATAAAATTTAGATATATTTCCCTGTTAGTATAAATATCCAATATTGGATTAAAATAAAATTATACATAAAGTACAGTACTATAGTTTAAATATAGATGCCTTTTAAACATTATGTAGATAATTGACATCAAAAAAGCTTCATTCAGAAACTGATGGAAACAGATGCAGAGATCCATAGCCACACATTAGGCAGAGCTTGAGGGATGCTAAAGAAGAGGAGGTAGAAAGACAGGGCTCAAGGACACCACAAGAAAACCCACCAAATCAACTAACCTGGGCTCATAGGGACTTCAGAGACTAAACAGGCAACTGAGGAGCCTGCCCAGGTCGAACCTAGGTGCCTGTTTATTGTATGTGTTGTGTAGCTTAGTCTTCTTGTGGGACACCTAAGGGTGGGGGTGAGGACCATCCCTGACTCTTTTGACTCCTTTTGGGACCAATTTCTTCCTACCAGCCTTAATTCAAAGGGGAGGTGCCTAGTCTTACTGCAACTTGACATTCCATGTTTAGTTGATATATCCGGGGGTTGGGGGGACTTGCCCTTTTCTGAAAGAAAATGAGAAGGATTGGGTGGAAGAGGGGTACTAAGAGGGGAGTAGGGAAAGGAAACTGTGGTAAGGGATGTAATGTAGGAGACAAGAACAAATTAATACAAATTATGTCGATGATATACTCAAATGTGATAATATTTAAGAAGGATGGTAACGTGCTGTTTTCCCCCTCATTAAATGGACTGGTATCCCTAGAAAGGCTGTATTTCTTCTGGACACTTATGCCTTCCATATGAAGACAAGACATTCGCCCTCCCTCAGGTGAGGACACAACAAGATGTGTCTCTCTTGGAAGAAGATCGCACCTGTCACCAGACATTGAATGTGCTGGAAATGTGGTCTTGAGGTGTAAATTTCCATTCTTTTGGAATATCCAGTCTCTGTTTTGTTTTTTTTGTTGTTGTTGTTTTTGTTTTGTTTTGTTTTGTTTTGTTTTTGTTATGGCACAAAAACTGAATTGGGACAACGTGCCCTATAAATGTCTATATGCATTTTTGACCCATATTGAGTAGTGGTTTTGGAAGTGCTGCAGATGAGCTACTCAGATAACTTTGCCTGGATACATAAACGTCACTGCTTCTTTGTGATTGAGGACCGTGGCACAACAATAGATATTGTTGGTATTAACCCTGATTTTAATCAGTTTAGAAATCAGAAATAAAAACGGGAAATTGACTTCAAGGATGAGAATATCAGGGACTTGGCTTTTACTTGGCTCCATAAGCTCTGAATACACAAAAGTGAGGATCTTTCAACAAATGCTTGTTTTCCAACAAGCATTTGCTCAACAGCACAGGCCCTATCCCTGAAGCACAAAAATAAGGTTGACTTTCTAATTGCTGTCGCAGAACCCACAGGATCTCAGGAAAGACAAATAATTACACAAAGCACCTTGTGGACCATGGGGCAGGTTTCCCATAAGAAAAAGCATTTGGGTCAAACATTGAAAAACAATTAAGACCTGACTGGCGAAGTTGTGGTGAGAGGAGAAAGGAGCCATGCAAGGGGAATAAGATGAATGAAAGTCAAGAAAAATCGTCAAGACAGCCAGGAAACTTAGAGGAACTGAGAAGGATTGGGGATGCTACCAGTGCTGTGTGGTGTGAGGGGGAGTTGGAGCTGAGTCAGGAGACACTCAAGACATGCCACAGACAGCAGTTTAAAGCATGCCACGGTGCTATTTGGTATGACCAAAATGTACTGTGCTACTTTATAGCTCTGAGGACCAGCGGCCTGAGTGGGGTCAGTGTCACAGTCTCCATGAAGCTCCATTCTCTGTGTCTGAGGGGCCACGCTCTTCTGACTACTCTGCCCTCTTCATCTTGGAGGGATTACTACCAGCCATGCCTCTGCCCTCACATTGCCCCATGGCCTCCCTTGTCATCTGTCACCTGTTTCATGTGGACAGAGACAAGCATAAAATGGTGGAGCTGTATGAAAGCACGTTGAGAGTGTTTGTGATTGTTTGGTTGTTTTCTATGTGAATCTGAAGACAAGATGAAGGGCTGACAGTGAAGAGACCAAAAGACAGGGGCTTATTGGACTTGGCAGAGAGCAAGTCTTCCACAGAAATGATTAGTGGCTGCCATGATTAGAAACATAAGCATATGGTATTATTTTTCTCTTAGAATGTTCATGAGCTTTAGGTGAGGTTGCCCAATCTCAGTAAGAAAGAACTATATATTCTCCCTCATATGTGAATCCTAGTTGATAATGAGTACATATATATATGTAGATGAACACACATGTAGTTATAGTATAACGATTAGAAAGGAGAACAACAAAAGATAGTAAAAATAAATGCAGATTGCTGAGTTAATATATATAGTATACTTCATGTGTGTCTTTTAAACGGTCTCTCTAGTCATAACACAGTTTCCTGTCCTTAAGTGGTCAGTTTCCACATTTAATTCCAGAAGGAGCTGTTATCTAATTGGGAGAAATGATGAATTATTTTATTTATTTAGTTATTTACTTATCTATTCCTTTATGTTTAGATTGTTTTGCCTGCATTCAAATGTGCCGTGTGTGTACAGTGTCTGCAGAGGCCAGAAGATGGTATTGAATCCACTGAAGCTGAAGTTAAAAATGGTTGTAAGCCATTGCATGGGTGCTGGAGACAGAGTCTAAGTCTTCTACAAGAGGAGTAATTGGTCTTAATCACTGAGTAATACATCCAGCCTCCAGGTCTCAACTTTATATCATGTTTTTCCTTGAATATTCCTATAGGCTGTCATTAGAAACCTGTTATTGTACTGTATTTTTCACTACTTCTAATTAGAGGACATCCTATATACCATTTAAAAAACTCCACTGGTTACATTTTCTGCTCTTTATATATCCCATGAACTTAAAAAAAAGAACAACTTATTCAGCAATGGTGATACATTTTAGAATTATAATGCAGTGAAAAAGTACACATTGCTCAGTGTCTTCAAGTTCTTGGTATGTTATTCTTCGAGATTCAGGGTCAATAAATAAGTATTCTCAAGTTTTCTCAGAAATTTCCCAAAATTATGATTATTTTAAACATATTTCTGACAATCTTCAGACATTACTGCAATAGCTAAAATTCCTATTTAAAAAATAGTATATACAACGTTGAATAGATACATGGGCTCATGAAGCGGGGAAACATGTAAATTAGGACTCTAAGTCATTTAAAATGGGCTCAGTCTGGGTGTTACAAAGCATCAGGTGTAAAACACAGACAGACTGAGTGCCTGCATGCTGGAAAAGCTTGAGAATAAACCAAGTTGGCATCTGGAGCCACCTAGGAAGAAGTTAAATCTGAAGGTGGAGAGAATGTCTGTGAGCCAGGTGTCAATGTCCCTTAAGAGATTTACTGACCCTGTCACAAAAAGACATGCACAAAGCAAATTCTCCCAAACCGTCTACAAAGACAGAATACATATAAGCAATTGCCAGAATGAGTCAACTAAAAATCCTTCAAATGGCTCTCCAGGGAAACGAGGCTTTTTCTGAATCCACCTCAGTGTGTTTACTTGGAAATTTACAGCTCACCCTTTCCCGTTTAAATCCTTAATAAGTTGCAGGCGACCTCTAGTCTGTCTGGTCTTCAGACCGGTGGGTAGGTTGACAATAGACCTACTACTGCCAGGGTAAGTGTACCAGAGAGTGCCACCGACTTTCTCTTTGCTGGATTGGTCCAACCTCAAAGAAAGGGGAGGAAAGAAAAGATCATGGGTTGGAGACTATTCAATGATATTAAAAACATGCCTACCCAGCTCTGCATTTTGCTCTCTGAGCAATGGAGACACTGCTTGCTCACACCGGCCCCACAGCTCCATGATTCAGCCCTGTCATAAAATAATAGTTTTAGAAACAACTATAACTCCCATATTGTTTAATGTACTCTGTAATGAAAGATAAACTTGTGCCTTCCTTGCTCTCCAGGAGCTAACAATTGTGAGCATGTGACTGTATGAAAGTCATATTGTAGATTAAGCCATTTAGTTTAAAGTTCTACTTGGTAGGAACAAAGTGCAAGTGAATTAGTAGTACTTTTAGGTGGTGATAAAGGGGGAATGTTTTTTACAAATAACCTATCAAAGAATTGGCTATTGGAATTTTTTTCCAATTCCAGAAAGTATAATAACTCCTTATAGGTTACCCATAATGCTTTAGCTAGAGGAAAGCCTAAAGAAGACCCACACATGGTACTGGAAAAGATATTTACAATGTCATTTGGTATATATGTAACCCATGTGTACACGTAACACATTTCTAAACCAACGTCTTCTGTGAAAGCCCTTGACATAGTAAATGGTTCTTCTAGGAAGGAGAAGCTCAGACTGCTCCAAGTTAGGTGATAAATACAGCTCTCATTCTTGTACGGTCCTGGTCATATGGGTGGTGCAGCATGTGCCCAGATAAACTCGACTGTGCCATTTGAAGAGACTTCTGGGCAGAGGAGGGTTACATTCGCAGGAAAAGTTAGGAAAACTGTCATAGAGATGGTGACACTGAGCAGATTTAGAAGCCATTGCAGAATTTGCTAAGGGGGTGGGGTTGATAGAAGGGGAGGAACTCCCAGAGTTACCTTCTCAGCCATTCTAATTTGCTCTTTGCCACTGTGAAACAATGGAGTACGAAATGTTCACGTTTGGTAAATGTTGAGCAATCAGTAATTACATATTCTTGAAGTAGGGTGAAACTCAGTAGTGTTTTACCCAGGAATTCAGTGGTGAACACGGAAATACACTAAAATCAATGTCAAGCATAGCTTCCATATTTCATGAGGAAGCCATTTGAAGCATAGCGGTATATAGTGGATGAATAGATGAGCCCATAGGTAAATCAGCCCAAGGACAACTTACAGCAAAGAAAGCCAAAACAGGAGGCAGTGCCAACGTTCACCATTGAGTAGGATCTATTATCAATGGAGCAATACTGTTACGTTCTCTTCACTAAGTTCCACTGTGTGCCATTGTAACTAAAGAAGACATAACTTGCTTAAAAGTGGAACTTATTGTTCTATCTCACTGCACAAACATTCTGTGCTTGCTTAGGCTATTTTTGAAATTGCAAATTAGTCATTGACCTTGGGTGGAGACTCCAGGCCCACGGTGAGCAATTGTTTATTGGAAGGGCCAGTCAAGGCAGAGTCATGCTCTGTGAAACCTCGGCTGTCTCACGGGGAAAATCAGGATTTGATACTTCTGGTTTGCAGAATAAAGTGACAAATAGGTATATCGGATAATAGGAACAAAAAAAAAAAGTCTCTAGATGATTCAGGATACAGGTTTTGAGAAAATCCAAACAATGCAAGCCAATTCTGATAAGGTTTCACAGATTTTATGGGCAATGTGCTTATTTTATGGGAACAAACCCCTATCTAGTTATCTCTCCAGTGTGTGCTCAAGAAGCTGAAAACAGCCGTTCTGTTGTTCTTAGATTCCGAGGAGTGAGACCACAGGCACACTACTACCCTCACCTTCCCATAAGTTGGAGAGAAAGGTAGATTAAGGCACACTAGAGCTACATGCAGACAAGGCCGAGAGAGAACACACCCAGGAACCTTGCGGTGGAGACGTTCACAGCTTTGAGCTCCTTATCCCCAGATGCCCCGTCAGCTCCTCACAGTGACTGCCAGAGAAGATCTCTTTGTCTTTCCATCAAGAAAAGGGAATGTGACCATTCTGAAGCCCTCTAGAATCTGTTTTTCCTACTGACCTCAAGAGAGACTGTCTTTCCACAGCTAATTTGTAGGGGGTTTCCAAGCCACAAACTTGGGAGAAGGGGAAATGCACACAGCTCCAGACTAGACCATCCATGTGAAATAGAGGAAATACCCAGTCCTAGCCCCTCCTAGCCCCTCCTAGCCCCTCCTAGCCCCTCCTAGTCTCTCCTAGCCCCTCCTAGCCCCTCCAGCACTCTGTCTCATCTCAGGGTGAAGGGGGTAGAGATTCACAGACTCAGCTGACAGCAGGTAGGAGCAGGTCAATTCTATGACAAATCACAGGACCAGACCATAACTCCCTACACACCCTAGCACTATGATTCTGAAGCCTGCTAATACAGAAGCAGGGGTAGGGGTAGTTTGAAGAGATTGAGCCCATGAGAACAGGTAAACATGGGTGGAGACAGAAATCAAAACCTACAATGCGAAATGAAGAATGTTTTGGGTAGGCCGCTGCTAGTTGATCTGACAGCGCTGAGGAAGAATCTCTGAGTTTGATGATCTATTGATAGAAATGTCTAAAACTAAAAGAGAAAATAAAGTTAAATTGTACTAAGGAAATCCTTCAATACCCAAGAACTGCATCACAGTGGAAATGCCAAAAGGAGAAGAAGAAGAGCAAGAGACAAAACCAACATTTCTTCCTTAGAATCATGTTCATGTGAATATCTCACCTGGAAAGCCATCCTTCCCCAGAGCTCAGAGTTTAATTCCTACTTGTACTTACGATCAACTCAAAAATAGCGCCTCCTTACAAAGGAAAAGCGTCTTCGCCCAATTCTGAGAGTTGACGTCGCCATTGCCATAGGCTGCAGTGGGCTCAGTGTAGGTCACGCCTTCTCAGAATAGGGTTCTTGAGGGATGATGATACCTCTCTGACCCTCCAAAGTACTGCTGATAATCTTGAATGGCATCCAAAGGAGAGAGAGTTCAAGGTTTGGATGAACAAGACTCATTTCCTATGTGCTAACACTACTTATCAGCTTTTGATTCATAACTCACCTTTACATTTTCGATTACATTTATTTATCCATTTATTTATGTGTGTGTGCATGCGTTCACACATGCATGCCACAGGATATGGAGTTTAGAAGACAAGTTATAGAACTCAGTTCTCATCTTCTGCCATGTGAGTACCAGGTAGAACTCGGCTAAGCAGCCAGGCTTGGCAGCAAGCTCCATTGTGTGCTGAGCTATCTTGCCAGCTCTGTAATCTGCGTTTTATTAACCTAATATTTCAGCTAACAGTTAACTATCTGTTAGGGAAGTTCCAAACTGTTTCCTCCATTTTCCCTGTGTTTATAATTTTATGTATTTTTTTGGAAGCTATCAATGGCAATGAAGAAATCCCTTCAATTTTTTTAATGGCAATGAGATTAATTTATTATCTTACAGAAGCTGGAGTTATCTGTTAGTAGGAAAATATTAGTGTATCCTAAATTGACTATCATTTAGCATGAGTCACCTTAATGAAAGACTATATATTTAATGCAGGACCTTATTCTCGATGCAATCACTTTCCCCAGGAGGATGATGCAGTCAGGACTCCATGGGAATGTTTGAATTTCCTGAATTTTTTTTGTTGTAAATGCCTAAATGTCACATGTAAAAGAATTAGGGATGAAAAAATAATCATGATTATTCAAAGAAACTCTATAAGAAGATAACTCTAGACACTTCAATGTAGCTTTCAAAACCTTTACCTTATATGGCAGCAATATCGTGCTGTATCTAACAGTTCCAACCACCATGCATTTACAGCTGAGAACACAACTACGCTGTATGGAGTAAATTGTCTGACAGATGTTGTCATCCCTGACAGATGTGGTCAATTTTTATCTTGTGTATATATGTGTGTGCATTTTCATGTGTGTGTGCACATGAACACGCATGTGTGTCCCCCGGACGGCAGAGGACACCATGGGCACTCCCCACCTTGGTTTTTTGAGACTCTCAGTGGTCTAGAACTCTACAGGCAGGGTACACTGGCCAGCTAGTGAGGTCCAGGAATCAATCCACTTGTCTCTGCCTTTCTAGCATTGGGTTTATAAACCACTATGCCTGACTTCTTTATGAGTTCAGAGGCTCAAGCTCTTCACATCTGCCGGACAGGCACTTTACCAACTGACCTATCTCTCTAGCACATGTCCCATTTTGTAAACATTGGGAGTATAAAATAATTTGTGAAAACTCACAAAAGGAAAGCTGGAGAGGTGTTTTTAGTTTTGCTTACTAATAGTTACACATATCATTATAATTTGCTTTTATTTTAGCTTGAAACATGGCAGTTATACATTTGTGGTTTTCAAATATCAACTATTTTACATGTCCTTTAATCTTTTTTAATTCAACTGTCATCTTTAAAAAATACTTTAAAGATTTATTTTTTATTTATTTTATGTGTATGAGTACACTGTAGCTGTACAGATGGCCGTGATCCATCATGTGCGTGGCTGCTGGGAATTGAGCTCAGGACTTCTGCCTGCCCTGCTCGCTCCGGCCCCTCACTGTAGCTGTCTTCAGACACACCAGAAGAGGGCGTCAGATCTCATTACGGGTGGTTGTGAGCCACCATGTGGTTGCTGGGATCCGAACTCAGGACCTTCCAAAGAGCAGTCAGTGCTCTTACCCGCTGAGCCATCTCGCCAGCGCCTAAAAAATATTTTAAATGGTCACATTTTAGGTTGGATTTAGGCAGCTGGTGCCTTCATTAAGCAATCTAAAATATTCAAGTATTTGTCTGGTTTGAAGTAGAACCAAAGTTTTGAGCCTTCTCCTATGTTGTTTTCCACTTAGTTTTAAGGAATATAACATTAGCAAAACTCTTACATTGGTGTGAAACCACAGTAGGATTAAGAAGGTGCTGGAAGAGGCAGGTTCCCAGGGCTCCAGACTGAAAGGTCAATAAATAAATCCTGCTGGAATAAATCAGAAATATGGTGCCAGTTAATTTCGGCTTCCTTGTTCAACTCCTTAAATAAGCAGAGAAATAGCAAGTACCTTGAGTGGAAGTGGATTTGTTTAAGCCCTTGCTGCATGTTCCTCTCCAAGAGAGGCGTGTTCTGTGCCTTAAGCTCAAGTGAAGCCGGCTGCCTCCACCGAGTTTTTGAAACCAAGTAAATGCATCGTGCTAAGAAGGTGCATTAGTCACGTCACTGACAAAATATGAGACAGAAGCAGCTTCAAGAAGACAGGTTTGTCTTGGCCCAGTTGTAGGGGACAGTGAGTGGTGGCTGGGAGGCATGGAGACAGGAAACAGCCGCAGCTAGTATACCGCATCCTTCAACCAGGAAGCAGAACGAGATCAATGCCGCTGCGCTGCCAGCTCTGGGATGGCGCCATGGAAGAGAGCTACAAACATCCAAGGTGGCTCCTCATCTCATTTAAGCCTCTCTGGAACACACACACACACACACACACACACACACACACACGCACGCACACACACACACACACACACTGAAGTGTATCCCCTGAGTATACCTCTAAATTCAGAGAGGTTGAAAATCAAGGTTAAACATAGGTGTCAATAATGATTATCTAAATCTTAGAAGTAATAATGCCAAGAAGTTGTGTTACATGGGAAATGGCATACAACAAACCAAGTGCTTGGTGCACTGTTAAGTAAGATTAATGTATACAGAAAGGCTAAATGAAATAGATGGAAAAATGCATCTGGTATCCCTTTCTCTTGAGATCAGGAAAATGCTTTGTCCCATAAATACAATTACTTTTGATTAACTTTAGTGGGTTCTCATGCATGTATCTCCCTGCGTCATGACATGCTACATACAGTAGTCTATACTTTGTCTTCCAAAGGTTTGGAAGCCTTTCATACCATAAGTTGAGAGTGTCGTATTGTTAAATGGTTCATATATTAATACATCGTGTGGCTGAATTGGAATTCCTATGTAAATTCTCGTGAGTGACATTTTAGTTGTTTAAGTTCTTTGACATTAAAATCAATATTACACTTAGTCCTTACTATATGACTAAAAGAAATTTATATGTGTTCCAGAAGACCAGCAAATAAAGCCACTGCTCTGTAGAATCTTCATTTAATGAAAACTGTATTCGTTTGACTGGAGATGCTGAGAGACTGAGAGGACCGATGCGCACCCTGCCTTGGGGGTTTATTGTTCCTGTTAAGAGATTCCCATTTTCTGAAACACAAATAAAATATGAAACCAGAAAAAAAAAGCATTAAGATGGACTCACAGCTAGCTTCATTTGTACCAAAGTTCTAGAATAATGTAGATTGTCAGTCCATATACTTATACACTGTGCAGGGAACAGGATTCGGGACTGTAAACTTGGTGAAGTACTTGACTAGCATGCACGGAACGTGGGGTTTCATCCATAGCTCACATACACGGGGTGTGGTGCTACGAAGCTGTAATCCCAGTGCTCTGGAGGTGGAGGCAGAGGGAAAAGGAGGTTTAGATGGGTCTCAGTTGCAGAGCAGAGTTCAGTGCCAGCAGAGACATATGAGATCTCATATTAAGAAAGCAAAGAAGAAAACAACTACTTAGAGTGGAAACCTCAAGGCTTACGGCTGTCATCACTTGCTTGCGATTGGGGAAGAGCAATGGCCGTACAGGAGGCAGCAGAGCTCTGCCGTGGCTGGCCAACTTTGTAAAAGAATTTCAAGTTTTGTACCGTTCTTTTGCAAATCTATATATATATATATACATATATGTATATGTATATATATTATGTATATATGAAATATTATTAAATAAATGCTTATCATTTGAGTTTTATAAGCATTTATAAATTAGAAAGAATTAGGAAAACAACCCTTTTTTCAATTAAATGTAGGTATAGGTGAATATATATTGTTTTAACTAAAAGCTACAAAGTTCCTGAAATCACTAAACACAGAGCTACCTAACAATTGTTGGTTACCTAACAATTTACTCAAAGGAAATGGAAATATACATCTCCATACCCACTCCCCTAAAAGCTGCATGAATTATTATGACTGCAATATTCCTATTACTCAAAATGCAGAAACAAATTTTGGCCAATTGACAAATAGATTAAATGTGGCAGCACTGCACAATAGAATAGCATTTGGCCATAAAATACGAATACATGGTCTGATGTGACTGAATCTTGAACACATTATGCTGAACAAAAGAAAATTGTTTTGTGGGCGGGAGCAATGCCTCGGTAGCTAAAGGCGTTTGAAACTCTTTCCGAGGACCCAAGGTGGGTTCCCAGTGCTCACGTGGGCTGACTCACCAAAGCCTGGAACTGCAGTGCCAAAGCACTCAATACCCTTGTCTGGTCTCTGTGGGCACTGCACACATGTAGCGCGGGTGCGCAGGCACAATCGCGCGCGCGCGCGCGCACACACACACACACACACACATTTTTAAAGGGAATTAAAAAAAAACCCACATATAAGCTGGCAAGTGATGTGATGTCCCACACCTTTAATCCCAGCACTTGGGAGGCAGAGGCAGGCGGATTTCTGAGTTTGAGGCCAGCCTGGTCTACAGAGTGAGTTCCAGGACAGCCAGGACTTCACAGAGAAACCTTGTCTCAAAAAAACAAAAAACAAACAAACAAAAAAAAGCAACCAAACAAGCAAACCAAAAACCAAAAAAAAAAAAAAAAAAAAAAAAAAGTGTGCAATCATGTAGCCTGAGAATTACATCTTCAATTTGTTTTTTAAGTCATCCACCTTACAAAAGAAAAAGATCCCTGCACTTGTTACATAATGCTGCCTCTCGCGCTTATTTAAAGAATCTCTGGTTTGAGGGATAATTAGCGGTTTTGTAATAAGACAAGGGGCAGTTTCACCAAGAAGGAAATAATCACAGTGGTCCTATTAACCTCCTGTATAATCAAGCACCATTGAACATCCCGGCAGAGGCAGCTCCTGCCAGCCATCCTGGGATTTATGAGGAACCAGTTACCCTGATTTCAGAATTGTCAGAGTGAGAAAGGCACAGCTGCTTTCAATGGACAGAAAATTAGATTGAAGAGAGACAGGGCCAAGAAATATTCGTATTGTTCCGAATAGCTTCTTCCTTTCCGGGTTCTTAGTCCTCGGGCGTCGCGAGATGAAATTTGTAACCAATTATTTCTCCTTATTTATGCAGAGCTCCATTTGCTTGTACATAGAGAAAAATCATAAGCAAAATTGCATTTTGACTGTGCACTCAGTTCATAAAACAGTAAGACGGTTTTAGGAAGAAATTTTTTAAAACAGATACAACTCCTTGACTGTAAGAGAATATGACAAATGCTCCTTTCAGTCCAGTATTTTTAAAACCCGTCTTATAGATTTGCATATATTTCAAGCAATGAGCTAAGCGCTATACATGGATTCTCTAATTTAATTTTGTATTGAGCGGCCGGTAAAACAGTGCAGTATGTAAAGGCTCTAGCCATCAAGCCTGGAGATCCGAGTTCAATCTCTATAAAATCCACACGCTACACAGAACCTAGTCTCACCTGGCCTCTGACCTCGAGCATGCGCACTGTGACGTGCATCATCGGCTGTCTCCGCATCTTTTTTCTCTCTTTCATGTGTGTATACATATTACCCCAAATAAACAAGTAAATGTAAAAAAGGTTAAATCAAATATGTCACATCGGTATTAAATCAGTGTGTTAATACAGACCCTGACATATGCATGCATTTGTTAACAGAATAATATATGAAATACACATGGATTCAAACAGACAGCAACCAGGAAGCTAACTCAAGACCAACAGGGCTGTGTGTGTGTGTGTGTGTGTCTGTGTGTGTACATATATACGTATATATATGTACATATATGTATACATATATATGTGTGTGTGTATATATATATATATATATACAGAGAGAGAGAGAAATGCTTTGTATCTTAAAGACTTAGTTTTAAAAATGGGATGAAGTACTGGTGACATGACCCTTTGAAAACAAAATACAGAATTTGGAATTAAGAACTCCTTTACATGAACTCAGGCTCTGGGGAGTTGGTTCAACAACAAAACAGTAAACTAGAAAAACCTATTGAAAAGCAAAAACAACTACAGAGTTACAGTTTTACAGTTGCTGGTTTCCACAAAACACTGAATGGGAAGAAACGCCAGCCAGAATCTGCAACAGAGGTCAGTTTTCATCTAGGCATAAGATTCAGACACATGTGCCTTTTAAGTGGTCTGAGAAGCCCTTGGGGACAAAGAAATATGTAGCCAAATTCAAGAGTGCCCACCAGGGCACTCTCCATATGGGCTTCTCGTCATCCCAGGCATAGATCTGGAAAAGAGTGGGATCGCTCCTCAGTAACTAACACAAGCTCAACCAAGTCATTCTGAGAGAAGGGGAGGGGGAGTCCAAAAGCTGAGTTAGACCTCACTGCTTTTAAGATATTAGATATTTAAATTACCAGTCAGAGAAGGAGCAGGATGAGAGAGAGAGAGAGAGAGAGAGAGAGAGAGAGAGAGAGAGAGAGAAGCCAACAGAGTTATTGTTTGCTGTAGTGGGAAGGGAAGGAAGGACTGGCTTACAGCCAAGTGGATTAAGTTGTAAAGTTGATCTGATAGATCTATAGAAAACTCTGGAGCTAAAAAAAAAAAATAGAACACATAGATCATTTCTGGAAATCACATGGGCATCAAGACATAAAAGAAATGCCAATATTCCTTGGAAAATGTGTGTCACAAAAACTTTTCTCAGCTGGGTGTGATGGTTCCTGTCTCAGTTCTAGCACTCAGGAGGCAGGTCTGTGTGAGCTAGCCTGGTCTCTATAGCAAATATCAGGCTAGCCAGAGCTATGTAGTAAGACCCTGTCTCAAGCATGCACACACAGACACACACACACACACACACACACACACACACACACACACACATACACACATACACACAGTAAAAAAGATAAAACAACAAATAAATCCTGTTCTCTAATGATAATACATAAGTTGAAGAAAAATACGATTTTTGAAACAGTTTTGTGAAATTCTGAAACTGATACACATCGACTAGTCTAGGTATTATGAATACTATAATGCTAAGAGCATTACTTTTTCTTGTGTTTTTCTGGTTGTGTGTGTATATGTGAATGCAAGTGTGCATTTGTTCATGAAAAAGAGAAAGAAAGGCAGAGAACGAGACAGAGACAGAGGCAGAGGCAGAGGCAGACAGAGACAGAGACAGAGAGTATGTGTGTGTTTCTTTGAAACAGGGTTTTAGTATTGCAGATTGGCCTCAAACTTGCTATGTAGTCCTAGCTGGTCATGAACTCCTGGTCTCCCTTCCTCCACCTTCTGAGCACTGGCTTACAGCATGAGTCACCAAGCCAGAGGTATGCCTTTATATGTGCTTCTTTGGGTTCTGTATTGGCTTCTATAATCTCTATACATACAAATAGGGCTTTCTAGAATAAAGGCTATCCTCCAGCTCAGTGATGAAGACAATACTAAATTTCAGTTTCCCAAAGTTGTTGGACCAGTTTATACTCATTGGCAATACTAAATGTAGCATTGTTTATAGTTATTGCTCCTCAAATAATTACAAAGAATGGCATGAAATATGAAGATAGTTAAAATTAGGCTGTTTTCAAATAGAACAATTAAAGAAGGCTTACTGAGGTGAGAGCACTGATCCTGGGCCTTGGGATATGAGATTATTCAAAACCTCTAGGAATATCTTTCTTACAGAAGGGAAAATAATGTTCAAAGACCTCATTCAAGAAGTAAGAGCAGGTGCTGTAACTAGCAAGCCTTCAACAAAATAGAAGGAATCTAAAATCAAGATGACAATATCAGAAGTGACTGGACTCAGAGCTCTGTTGGCAGAAAGGAGGAGGTTGCTCTGTCTCTTGTTCCACGAAAGGCTTAGACGGAGGCAGAGGTGCCCAGAGATGGCCTTGACCTTCACCAGAGTTCCGAAGCTTAGGAGTAATTTAGCAGTGCTATTTCTACTATTCTACAAAAGTTGTGGGTGTAGATTAAATTATGTTCTTTAGATGTTTGCAACCATTTAGTTGTTCATCATATTTAAGATACCTGAAAAGTGTACATCTGAACTTGGAGGAAAAAAATTTTAAAAACTCTCCTATCACACTGAAGGTCCCTCAAGTGAAGAAGAGACTAGTTCAACAGAATGGCTGATACTGGACCTTTCTGTCTCTCTCTCTCTCTCTCTCTCTCTCTCTCTCTCTCTCTCTCTCTCTCTCTCTCTCTCTCTCTCTCTCTCTCCCTCTCCCTTTCCTTCTCTCTTTCTTTCTCTCTCCCTTTCTCTCTTTCTTTCTCCCTTTCTCTCTGTCTCTGTCGCTCTCTCTCTCTCCCTTTCTCTCTCTCTCTCTCTCTCTTTCTTTCTTTCTGATAAAAGAACAATAAAAAAATCTAGATTTATCAAATCTAGTTGTAGCTCCTTACATGCCAGTTAACATGAGGCTCACTGTGAGTCCACTTCATGTGTGAACTGGATTTATGAAAACATCCCTGGAAGTATTCTTCCACGATAAAGCATGTATCTGAACTCTCTCAGCCTTCCTCGTCTCCTAGCTGTCTTGATGGCATTCACAGTAGCATTTCACTTCCATCTGCATTTAAGTTTTAAACTCAAGTCTCCACAGAACTTTTCTATTGTTATTGAAACCTCAAGATAAATAAATAACAAACAAATAAAAGATTTAAAAACCCATGAGATTTCCAGCCAGCATTATAAAGTAATAAAATAGTGATTGGAAGAGGTGAAAGACTAGAATACACCATTCTATTTTTGTTTCATCATAAAATGCAATGCACCTGTACCTTATATTGGGGAAAATGTGTACATAATCAATATCAAACTGTTTTCTTCTCAACCATGATGATCTGAGGGCAGAAAAACACTGAACCTAACACCTCAGAGGTTTTTTTAATCCCTCAGATTATTTCAGCCTTCTTGAGCAAGGAATCCATTGAAGTAGAAACTCCCCACCAGCCTGTCTCACCTGAGCCCCAGCTTCCTAAATGAGGTAAGTACAGGAAGGAGCTTGTCTTCTTACACAACATCAAAGCCAGTCTCCTGGAGTTAAATCAGTCCCCCACTTCTCTTTGGACTAGTCCTCAACTCAAGGGAACTCACTTTTCCTGCTTCTATATTGGTCTCTATCCTTTCTGCACCTGCTTGTGACATTAAGTCACTGATGTCCCTCCACGATCCAGGTCTTCATATCCTGCATCTCAGCTACATATCATTATTCACTTCCTGTGTGCCTTCTACAAGACAGAGGATGGCAAAAGACCTTTCATACGACTCTCTCTTTCCCTCTTTCAGATGTTTTAAAAAATGTATTTACTTTTATATGTAGGGATATTTTGGTTGCATGTATAAATATGTACCATGTGAGTGTGGTGTCCATAGAGGCAAGAAGAGGGTATGGGATCCTGTAGAATCAGAGTGACAGACAGTGGTGAGCCACCAGGTAGGTGTCCTCTAGAAGAACAGCCAGTGTTGTTCCATCTCTCCGAAACCCTATTTCTTATTTTTCTTTTCTTTTCTGGAATTTTTTTTTTAATTTACATTTCAAATGTTATCCCCCTTTCCCAGTTTCCCCTATCCCATTCCCCCTCCCCCTGCTATGAGGGTACTCCCCCACCCACCCACTTCTGCCTCCCCACCCTGGCATTCCCCTACATTGGGGCATCAAGCCTTCACAGGACCAAAGGGCTTCTCCTCCCATTGATGCCTGGCAAGACCATCCTCTGCCACATATGAAGCTGGAGCCATGGGTCCTTCCATGTGTATTCCCTGGGAGCTCTGGGGGGTCTGGTTGGTTGATATTTTTGTTCTTCCTGTAGGGTTTAGCTCCTTCGGTCCTTTCTCTAACTCCTCCATTGGGGACCCCGTGCTCAGTCCAATGGTTGGCTGCAAGCATCAGCCTCTGCATTTGTCAGGCTCTGTCAGCCCTCTTCCAGGCTCCTGCAGGGAACTGCTGTGAGCTGCTCCCCAGGGTATTTGCTTGCCTTCTTGATACCTTCTATGAATAAAGGGAAATTTTTTGAATGTCTCATCTCCATTTTAGTCTCCTACAAGTCTGGTCACACAATGCTCTAAGACTCCCAAGAGACGATGAGTGCTACCCATTCTTGTACTAACAGCACATAGTCAATTGTTGGCATGCAGTTTGACCCTCACTGGAAGCTGACTGAGTGAGCAAACAGTTGAACTTTCTGAATTTCTAAGTTGAAGAAAATTAATTGCAATGCTTTATCCATATTAAGCAGTCAGAGGTTTAGCTGGGACTAGGTGAAGGACCTTGTTAATGTATCATACCTTAAATGGATAGCATTATAATGCATAGCAGTGCACTAAGAAGAGAGGCAAGAAGACAAAGAAAATGAAGCCTCCATCAGTGAAGAGTCAAATTCGTGGAAAACATCCAAAAACAATTGTTTGTAATTACATCGTTTTTTTTTCTTTTTTGTATACTATAAAATCTTTAATCCACCACAATCAACTATTTGTTAAAATGAAATGTTTATAGACATTTTCCTGTACAGAAATGGACAATTAAAGTTAGGCCATCTTGATAATAATATATGAAAGTATTAGTAAAAATGGAAATATATTCACCAGAGGTGGTCACAGCCATAACCCCCACACTCAGTAGGTAGAGGAAGTTCTCCAGGTTGATCAGGATTCCAGAGGAAGTTCAAAGCCAGCCTGACTTACACAGAGAGAACCTGTCACAAAAACAAGGACTTCTGATGTTGCTCAGTAGTTGAATGCTTGCTTAGCCTGAACAAGATCCTGGGTTTGATCCTTCACACCGCAAACAAAACAAAACCAAACAACAACCCCTTTTCTAAAGCTCTTGCTCTCCTGCTTCAGTAGAAGCGATTTTAATGAGCACTGGGCACACTGGTCTCAGACACACACCATGGAGAGACATGGAAACTTGGATCTGTTTGGACCTGTTTCTAAAGTGGATTTAAACAATCCTGCTTGGGGACATTGGGTTCTGTTACAGGTCAAGGCATCAAGTAGAATACTAGAGGGGCAAGTGCACACTAAGAATTAGGGTCGTTTTGAAGATGGGAAGCAAGACATCCATCATCCCTCAGCATCTGTGTTCCCAGCTGGACATTCTCTCTTCCCTGCCATATTAATTATTAACTCCCGGGAAGGGGACTCTGAGACAAGTGACATTGCTGCCAAAAGTTTCTGAGTTCTTATCCCTTAAAACAGTCACAAGTACAAACACCAAGCACTAAGGTAGTTACGGTGATGCATCCTGGGGTATCAAAATATGCTCCCAGAACCACATTCCTGTGCAGATAATAGCAGCTATAGAGAGTGACGTGGTAGGGGTGTGTGTGTGTGTGTGTGTGTGCTGGTGTGCTTCTGCATGCGTGTGTCCTGTCAGAAAGGGAAAAACACTTGTAAAAGTCTTCAAAACTGAAAAAGGATCCGTGAATAGGCCTTTATGTAGGATATTTATGGGGATTTTGGTTTGTTTTCTAATTCTGTTTCAACTTTTAAGGAGTACCGTTAATGTGATTAATTAGCAAGAATTTATTGACTTGAAAAATCTCGACAGCCAACTATATATGATTTTTTTAAATGTATTTTTTCAGGTGAAACTATAAACTGGAGGGCTAATTAAGACCTGCTGTTTCCTGAAACCTAGTGTGCACTGTGTCAGGAAGGAGCGGCTCAGGCAGCCTTACCTGAAGGGTTCCACGTAACCTTTAGTGAAAACCCCAACGTTCTAGTCTGTTCCCTCAAACACAGTCTCGACTTGAGACCCTCCGTGGATGTAGACTTAAATCCACTGTAAACAGGAAGGGTGGCTGTGGAGTTGGCTTCAGGAAAACTCAAGCCGGCATGAGCCTCACGTGTTCAGGCCTCAGTCAGCATCTCCAAATCGATGGAAGCATAGCCACAGGTCATCCGATTTCTGCCTTTTGACATTTTCTTACTGTGCCCTTCCCTGTGCTTTGCTTAGGGTGGAGAGGAGTGGAGCCTCGTGCAGGGACTAGAATAACAGTGAAAAAAAAAAAAAAACGTGTAAAATGTGACTTCTTGAGGCGAGAGATCGCTTGAACCAGCTGACTTCTCACTAGCACCCAGTTTATCTGTTTTCATTAGGAGAAAAAAAAATCTGTTTTCCTTTCCTAATGTTACCTTCTCGTTAAATAGTTCCAAAGTAGAGTTTAACTGCAAGAATGAAAGAAATGAGGAAAAAAAATAAATAAACGTGCCAACATATTTTTAGGTTGGTGACATATTCATGTGGCTTATCACCAAATGTGACAATCCTGTGGTGGCAAATCTCCCAGTCAAAATAATAAGTGATTTTTTTTAACTTCCTTCAAAGAAACTTCCAGTGTTTCAAAGTAGAAAATACGAACGGCTCACAACTTAAACAAAGAAACAGTATCCAGGCTAGAGATTATGAACTGCTTACAACTTAAACACAAAAAACAATCTCCAGGCTAGAGATTTTAAATTGATGTCTCTACTAATGTTTTAAAACTACACAAAATAGTTTTTTTTAAATTGTATTTTCTAAAAACTATTAGAGGAAAGCACAGGCTGGAGAGACAGCTTAAGGGGTAAGAGCGCAGAGCACCCGAGTTGGATTCCCAGCACACACATGATTCACAACCACCTGCCACCCCAGTTCAGGGACGCTGACACTCCCTCTGACCTCCTTGGCAGAGACATACACACGGTGCACATACATTCATGCAGAGAAAAACACCCAGGCATGTAAAAATAAATAAATCTGGTTTGTTTGTTTGTTTGTTTGTTTGTTTTTTAAGAAAACTGGTTTGCTGTGTCTATCTTGATCAAGAAGCAAGGTGGCGGCTTCAGATAGCATGCTATACACCAAGTCAGAAGCAACGACTCAAAGTCCTCTTACAGTCTCTGGGCATCATCACCCTGCAGCTTGCAACCTGACAGACTCCACATTCTGAGCTCACAGGAAACATCCAACACAAAAGCTCCCTTTTCCAACTCAGGGTGCCGCCTTTCTGGAGGGAAAGCCCTGTTCGCCTTTCTGGTGCTGTGCTGTGCACTGATTCGGTAGCCTATTGCCTCGGAGGCTCGTTCGTCTTTTCCCACGGGTATCCTCTTGCCTTGCCAATCATCCAGAGACAGACACACATGTGGCCGTATCTTCTGACAAACAACATGGCTGCCCTGGCTCCCCTTTGGTACATTCTGGTTTCATCCAAGACCAGGCTGAACCTTTTCTCCCGAGCTCAAAGCCCTGGGCCACATACGGGCAGGGCAGCCACATCAGAGCTGCTCCTGGCACCAAGGAAAATTATTTGCCCCAAGAGGCAAACACAGCCCGGGCAGTGTCCAGGGTATCAATCCCTCTCTTCTCTGTTATAAAAGGTCCTATTGTAGAGACACAAATCATTCAGAGATGGCATAGACAATGTCTAATCAGTTAATAGCCACTGCGCAGCCACTGGGTACTGGCCCCAAACTATGCCTCCTGTAACCTATTCACTGGGGGAAAGCGGGACAGAGCACAACTCGCACAGATTTATATTCATCTCTTCTTCTGGCTCAGGAAACGCGGGCAAGCATGAATCCTTTGAACAAAAGTACACAAAGGCAGCCGTAAGAGAGATGAGAATACTTTTATCTCTGGGCAGCCAGGTGGCAGATAAGTCTCCGTGTGTTACCCTAGTCTAGGTTGGTTCCCTGCTTCTGTAATGAATCACCGCTTTATGGAGTTTACGGAATCTCTCTGAAACTCTCCTTCCTTGTTTGTGAAACAAAAATGACGAATATCTACAAGACAAGTTCTGTAAAGAACTGCAGTGTGTGGAGGTGCTGGATGCGTTATGAGGCATGCTGATGACACTCAGCGGTATTTGTTTTGCTCTTTTCCCCAGGTCTAGAATTAGAAACGCTCATCCAAAGTCTCTTACGTACAATATCCTGTTTAGCCCTCGCTCAAATCCGTTCACGTACACGTTAATTCATGGACGGCATTTCAGGTCCGGGTTTGCTTTCTGAAACATAATTGAGAAAATCCTCTTGGTTTCTGAATTTACCTCTCCTTCCTGGCAGGCGTTTACAAAAATACCTGAAGCTGTGAAAGGGTTAATTTTATTCCCGTGTTCCAGATGTCTTCAGCACCTTGACTTTGGTAATATATTAAGAACAGTAAGTCTTTCTAATGAAAGTGAAAGGTATGCATTGTGCTTGACTGGGCCGCTTTCCCCTGAAGAAACGCTGCTTCTGGGACTGCATCCTGCCATGTTCTACAGGGTGAGATATGGCTTTGCTCAGGTTTACCCCTTTCCGGCACATTTTCAAGCAACTGAAATTGGTATCCAAGCAGTTAAAACTACATCAGCAGTAATAGCTATGAGCTCATCTTGTATAAAGACATTTTTAGTTAAACACCACGATCTTGGGGGGTTGGGGAAAGTTAGTGCGCTTAACCAGCCTGGCTTGGAATAGCTCACAATATGACGCATACCACAGGAAATCGAGTGGTATGAGGCACCTACAAAATATTTTTCAAACAAGTCATTGACGCTCTAAGCCCCACGCCTCAGCTTTAGGAAGTCACTTATTAAGAATCAACACCAGCCGTGCCAAGCTAAGCTTCTGCTCTTGGTGATTTTCCAATTGAATATTCAGGGCCCTGTCTCAGTCTTGTTTTCGGGGAAGTACATGCCTGGAATGTTAGCAAGCTATTTGCTGGAAAAAATGCCCACAACAGACCCAATGTTGATCACATTAATGCGTTTGAGTGGGTATAGAGTACAAATGATTGAAAACGCTTCCAGATCCCCGTTACTAGGGACAAAGCAGCCTCTGTTCTCTGATCCGATGGTCATTTTTTTTCCAGCAGAGGATGTGGTGCAGGAAGAGGGAAGAGTGCCAATCTCTGTCTAATGGTTCCAAATAGGGCCTGGGCCTAGCTCTTTGGATGCGACGAGTGGGAAATGAAACGCAGATGGGTCAGATGGGTAAGGAGAAGGGGATTACAGGTCAGGCCAAAGAGTTGGAATAAATTAAGTGCTTATGAGGTACAGAATGGTACATTGTTTAAGTGAATGGACAGGGGGAAAAACATTCCGGCATTGTTTGGATCAGTGAGGGAACTCAACCTTCCCCCTCCCAGACCCACATAGGCTGCAGATCTGCGCCCTCAGGATGCATGTGAACAAAGCCCCCGAAGTGTAGCCAATGGACGCCTAGAGGATTCTTCTCCGCCCTAAAGAAGCAATTTCGCTTTATTACACACGAGATGTAATTTATTGGGAGAAATGTTTAGGTTCGTGTCAGATCATAGAGTCAGATTTGGGGTTCCCTGGAGATGGCTGGGGAGAAGGCGAGTAACCACAAATTAATACAGCAGGGAAATAAAGCGACAGAAGAAATGCTTGAAATATTGAATCAATTTCCCCCATTTTAGCATTTTAAAATGCTTTGCTCATAAATCTGAGATCAACTTAAGAAAATTAAACAGATCTTACAAGGCATGAAATCAATACAGACAACAAAAAAGGAGGATCTGAAAGATTGGTTTTTCTTAGTTTTAGGGCTCTTCATACTATAGGTAAAGACACGGAAATGGCTTCTTAGACAACTAGAAAGCTGAAGACAGATAGAAAGGAACCAGCGAGATGGAGTTTGGGGGGGGGGGCACTATCACCAAACCTGAGTTTTATCGCAGTAACCACAGAAGGAGAGCGCTAACATCTCGGAGGCATCCTCTAACCGCCACAAGCAGGCCCTGGCCAGGACATGTGCACACTCTCTTGCACACAAATAAATAAACATTGAAGAAATACAAGCCATACAGGTAACTTTAAACGTGAAGCACAGAGGATGATAGTGGATCTGTCTATTCCCTGAGAGAAAATTTATAAAATTACAATGTATATATGTACATTGGTTCTTTAATACTAGGCAATTGTAGGACAAATTGAATGTGTCTTTTTGATGACATAAAGCCAATAAAATGTTAAGGGCAGGAAGTATCACATACAGAAAGAAATCTAAAGTGTACTTGCTGACAAAATAGGAAACTTTTAACCTGTGAAAATAACCTGGTTTATTTATTTATTTTTTTAGTATGACAGAAATTATTTTTAGAAGCTTATTTTCATACCTGCTATGTCTCCATCTTGTGGGCTTGACCTTTACCAGAACATCTCAAGGGCAAGGCTGAAGACAACTGCTGTCTGTACCCTCAGGATTCTCACAACTTGCATACTAAGAGCTCTTGACCTATGCATGTCATTGCGCTATAGCCCTAAAGACCACAGCAGAAGCATCGCAAGCAATCAGCAAGAGCTTCTCATTGAGGTGTCTCTTTAGGAGTCCAGTGATTTCCACTGTTATTATTTCTTTATGGTCTTCTAGCAAGTAATAGGATTATATGTGTATATCACTGTCTTTTCTACTATTTATGGCCATCTTAAAACTGAGCTTGTCCAGCTGGGCAGTGGTGGTACATGTCTTTAATCCTAGCACTCCAGAGGCAGAGGCAGGTAGATCTCTGAGTTCAAGCCAGCTAGGTCTGCAGAGCAAGCTCCAAGACAGAGTTACACAGGGAAACTATGTCTCAAAAAAAAAAAAAAGCAAAAAATAAAATAAAATAAACAGAACAAAACTGAGTTTGTCCTATAAACATCTAAATAGCATACTGATCCCCCAACCTTTTTCCCTTCAAAATGCTTTTGTTCTCTGTCCTGAGTCTTGGAAGGGCGTCTGAAGAAGAAATAACCAACTTAGAGAGTACATGGAAAACTGACCATGATACAAACATCAGTATTAAGCGATGGAGAGGAAAAAAGAAACGACTCCAGACACATTTCTCCCTTATGCTGAGCAAAAACATTAAACTGTTACTCACGGAAAGAAGGGCATAAACCCATCAGAAACTAATATCCGTTTGTGGATATTGCCGTTTCCTTTCCCATAAAAGACATGATGTTTTTCAGTCTCCTTTTCTCTTTTGCATTAAAAAAAAAAAAAAAAAAAGTGGACAACGGAAAATGTTGGTCGAAGACTAACAGGCAAAGTTGCTTCAGTAAGAATTAAATGAGTATGTGTTCTAACATGAAACTGGAGATAGTTCTTGCAAGAAAAAAAATACGAGTAACAGGACAGGGTTCCCACAAAACAGCCGTCTTGCTTTGCAGTGGGACATTAAAGAAAAAAGTTCCAATGAATGGTAATAACCATAGAACTCTCCAGCCAACTTGCTGGCTGGAGACCTGGAGGGACCCGAGAGGGCTGGATAACTGAGAGACCCACATGTACCTTTAAGGATTCCCCGGATGTTGTTAGTCAAGCCTCTCAGATGACGTCATAGCATAATGCAAAATACATAAGCTCCCACAATAAATACCCATAAACTGGAAAGAGGATGAGAATAGTGAGACCATTGACCCATCAGGAAGCAGTACTTCCATGCAGCCAGTCTGACTATGCAATAAACCACATAAGGACCCTCACAAATCCCTTAGGTATATCAGGTTGGAGAGAAACACCAGCAAACATAGCTATGTAGCATAGCCTAAGGAAAAGAACACCCATATTGTTCTGTAGTAACTCTTCAAGCAGCATGGCAGACAGAGAGCAACTAGGAAGATTTTTCTTAAGGTGTCTTATCAGACCAATAGGATGGCTCAACAGAAAAAGGGTTTTGTTGCGATGCCCGATGACCTGAGTTCCATAGCCAGAACCCACCTGGTGGAAGGAAGAAGCGAATCCTGCATTCTTATGATTTCTGTACCCATGAATGGCGTGTGTGCATTCACACATGCCCACCAAATTACTAAATATTTTGAAAAAGTGTTTTGTACTTTATATACTACAAAACCTAAATTGGCTTCTGGGATTTCCACTTCTGAGGCAGGGCTACAGAAATTGTTTGGGGAGGGGGAGGGGTGCATGCTTTTGTTTCTTGATCTATTTGGCTTGTGTCTGGACTGAGTTCATCCGGAGCCTTCCATTTATACATAAATGTGTGCATGGTCTACAAAGTAAGGCTGAAACTCATTTCTTTTTATTTTAATACGCTGCTGTTGCTGTGTCTTTAACTATGAACAGAGGTCAGATCTAGAGACACTGTGGCCCGCTGAGGCAGCCTCCTCAGAGTGAGCCAACCATCCCCAAGTTACCATTATTTCATTTCTTCTCTGTCTTAAAAAAAAAAAAAAGCAATGTAAAGGACTTGGAGCCACAATGAAGGAGTTTACTTTTCCACCAATGACTTTAGAAATAATGTACTGACTGGTTATCTGCGAACGCATTCTTCGTGCCATTTTTGACTTCTGGGGAAGGATTTATGCTCCACCAGCAAGCTCCCCTTTGACTCTCTTATAAACAAAAGCAGGTGTTTACAAGACACTCACCAGGGGAAAATCTGTCTTTTGACGTGAACAAGGCAGGGGTGGCTGTACTATGATGGGGTGACCACAGACGGCTGAGATGGGGCTAGAGGAAGGAGTCACTGCTGCTCGCCAAAGGAAGTACCTGACATTGCTTCTTTATTAGAATTCTAATTGTCCATTGGAAACATGTATAGGGAAAATACACAACCCGGGGGGCGGGGAACCAAGTTCATATGAGGTTTAGGGCAGAGGGTAAATGTATCATGGAGATAATTTTTTCATATACATATGATATTTTGTGATTATGTATACTAGTACCCTTCCTCTTTCTTCTTTTCTTTTTTTCAGACAGAGAGTGAGAGTTGGGCGTGATTGCTTTATGTTTCCATTTTAAATCTCAGATGCACAAGTGTGATATTTGTTCGTCTTGCAGACTTTCTTGACTTGATTTACAGTTGAATCTATTTTCCAGAAAACTGCATACTTTCAACATTGCCTGCATGCAGCTGAGTAAATCTCAACTGTATTCCTATAGCACATTTCTTTGTTCCATTCCCCTGTCAGCTGGTGCCTAGGCTTCCACAAACATGGCCTTCAAGTACTTCTGTGCTGTGTTGATTTAGAGACAGTTGAGTATATTCCTAGAAATGGTCCAGCTCAGTCATACGTTAGCTCTAATTTTCAATTTCCACAATGACTGGGCTACTTTACACTGCCAACGTCAGAATGGAAGGGTTCCCTTCTTCCTACACGATTTCCAGCATTTGTGTCTATTTGTGTTCTTTGTGTCAAGCAATCTGACTGAGGTAAGACAGCATCTCAAGGTAGTTTCAATTTGCATTTCCCTGATGGCTAATGGTGTCCACCATTTTTTTTTCACGTTTATTGGCCATTTGTACTTCATTTTTTGAGACGTGTCTGTGCACTTTATTAACTCGTTTGTTGTTTGCTTTTCTGGCAGTTTGGGAGTTCGTTGTACATTTTGGATATGAAACCTCTGTCCCGTGCTTTTTCTTCAGTTGTGGGAACTGCCTCTTTACTCAATTGTCTCCTGCCCTATGCAAAAGCTTTTTAATGCCACACCACTCCATTTGTCAGTTCTTGGTACTATTTCCTGAGCTGGAGATTAAGCTCAAAATGAGATTTCTGCAACCCTGTCAACCAGGCCCGTTACAGACCTCGCAGAGCTGTCCGCCACCACAGAGACACTTTACAGTGTTCGGGTGTTTGCTGTATGCTCCATTAAAGTTCTGCTCTGGTGGGAAAGGCCAGATTTCCAAATGGTGGCTTTATTGATTCAATAAAATTTAAGAAATTCTGCTTATGGAAAAACTCATTAACCAAAACTAATAAATAAGAGTTTACCCTGCAGTCTGGTTCCTCTTTATTTGACAGAATTAAAAATCACCTTGGAACGAGTTAGTTCATTTTTCACTTGTTAATTGAGCTCAATGGTTTCATGTAACTCCCTTCTGTCCTAAGCTTGTGAACTCTTCGTTCTTTCTGGCCACACTTGCATTCTCTCACTCCTGACTTTACAAAGTGTATATTTATGAAGAAGCTAAACAGAAATAAAGAGCACAGGGAAGGAAGAGGAAACAAGAACCCTTCACTTAAGCTGATGCTGTGACTTAAGGCCCAGCCCAGCCTTTGGGGTTGGGTGTCAGCCTATACCATGCAGTCAGAAGACAGAGCCTCAAGTGCAGTGCCTGGGTGAAAGACAATTTCATTACTGAGTGCATGTCACAGCAGATTTCCACCTCTGTTCAGCACTTTGAGAAAAACTGCAAAGAGCCAAAGTTGAGTGTGTATGGAACTAAACTTTTGATGAGTTTCGCCCTCAGTGCAAACACTTTGCCTTTGGAAGGCTAATATTGTACGAATGCCTGTTTCTTGATTCCTAGTGTAAAACTTAGGATGCCAGTCCTAGAAGGACAGAGGAGAACATTGATCAGCAGAAGGCAGGAAATGTTGTTCAAAGATTATGTAATGGCAGATAGATAGGAAGGATGATTCCAAGAGGTCTGTTGTATAATAACCAAGTTACTATAGTTTATAATAATATATTCATTAAAAATTCAAAAAGAGAGCTTTCACCACACACACACACACACACACACACACACACACAAATAACCATGCAAAGTAAGGTATTGGTTAATTATCTACATTCTACAATAACTATTATTTCAAAATGTCATGGTATATACAATTACTCTGTGTTAAACTTTTTTTTAATAGAACTACAAAATAGGACTGGAAAGAAGGCTCAGCAGATAAGAGCACTTGCTGCTCTTACAACAGACCCAGGTTCAGTTTTCAGTACCCACATGGTGCCTTATGACCTCCTGTAACTTCAGTACCAGGGGGTCAAATGTTTTCTTCTTATCTCTTTAACATCAGGTATGCATGTAGTACACATACATACATAAAGGCAAAAACACCCATGCATGTAAATAAATACATCCTTTAAAAGCAAATGAATAATAAAAGTTAAAGTAGAGGCTGGAGATATGACTCAGTCAGTAACGGGTTCTGAAGGGGGTGGTTCTAATATTAAAGTCCTGTTCCCCAATTGGTTCTTGATCTGTCAGTAAAGAAGGCCGGGGCTAATTGCTGGGCAGAAGGTACAGGGGGGATTTCCAAGTCCCAGAAGAAAGGTAGATGCAGGGAAGGAGAGAGGAGCTTACTGCCATGCTTTGGAGGAAGAAGAAGGCAGCAACCGTGTGAGGTCTTGGGGTAGCTAGGGCCTGTGGCCTCCATTGTAAACAGTGGCCAAGTATGTTTGGCAGGATCTAGGTGGGAGTAGCCACTAACGTTTAGGACAAGTGGAGAGATGGAGACAATATATTGGCAAGGGCACGCTTTTCCAGGTGGGAGATAGTAACGCACAGCAATTGTGCCAAGAAGGCAAATTGTAAAGGAACTAACTCTCTCTCTCTCTCTTCTCTCTTTCTCTCTCTCTCTCCCTCCCTCTCTCCCTCCTTCCCTCCCTCCCTCTCCCTCCCCCCCTCTCTCCTCTCTCTCTCTCTCTCTCTCTCTCTCTCTCTCTGTGTTATTCATGGATTCGAGGGTCTCAGGTGGGAGCTGGTAGCATGGTCACCTACTAGAGCAAAAGAAATGCTGTATCATATAAAACTACACCCAACAGGGTTCAATCCCCTACACCAGCAAAAAAGAAACAAACAAACAAACAAACAAACTATGTATAGCAATGCGCTTTCATAATCCCTGTGATGGCAGAAACAAGAGGGTCCTTGAGATTCAACAGAGGAAGCTTCAGGTTCAGAGATCCTGTCATACCAAAAACGTTGAAGAGTCGAGGAATCACCTTATGTTCACCTCCACATGTACCTCCACACATGTGCACATATATATGAGCATGGAACATACAATAAATAGATAAGCCAAACTTAAAATAGCTGTAAATTAATATGGATGGGTTATGATGTTTGGAATATAATACAAAGTCTGAAGGACAAGACAAGGTTTCTCTGATAGTTTTGACACTCTTCATCTTCCCTTCCACCACCCGAGAGACAGCACAGCTCTGTCTTTTTCATCTATGTAATGAGGGACACAGTCATATGATGCTCTCTGTATTAATCACCACCCATTACAGAAGAGGCAACCAGTTGACTTAAAACTAACATCTCAACCAGTGTCTTCAAAGTTAATAGCCTGTGCTGTTTTAAAGTGCTTAAAACATCACATGACTTTATTTTTCATCACTTTATGACATTTTTCTATCATCTATCTCTATCTATCTCTATCTCTATCTATCTATCTATCTATCTATCTATCTACCTATCTATCTATCTATCTATCTAACATGTCTTTCTATCGATATCTCTTTGATATGTCCATTGAAAGAGTACCTAAGGAAAAAGGATTTTTATTAGGAAAGCAGAAATATCCAAAGTAATTTAAATTGTATTTTTTTAAAAAGTAACTCAGAAGGAAACTTTAAAGGGAAAGAGAAGGCAGCCTTGACTAAGTAGACAATGTCAAACTGCTTTCTAAAGTAGTTGTACCAAATGGGGCTTCATTCAGCGATATTCTGCATTGTTCTGTATTATTTCCAGAAATAGAAAAGCATTAAAATATGCTAAAATAAGGGTGTTTGCATTTCTGTTTTAAACTGTCCAAACCAGGTCAAAGGGAAATTGTTGAAATGGTCTAGCCTCATCTCACTCTTCTGTCCTTGAATTCACTAGCGATTCATCTTAGCTTTGATCAGAATTTGGTAACTTCAAAATCTATATCTCTACCTGTGACTTCTTCCAATTTTTATTTCTCAGATATGCATTTGCCATCACCTTTTTTATGTTCACTGTGCATCTTAAACTTAACTTCATTTCCCTCTGCTGAGACCACCTAGAATTAACAGAAAATGAAGCCAATGACTATGAACGGCTGTCTCCACATGACCTCACATCAGTTCAAAAGCTCTCAATGAATATGTGAAGAGCCAAATTCCTTGTGTTTGTACAATATATTCATCTCCTTTCTCTAATGAAAAATTTTTATTATTCAAACAATTTTCTCTAATTTTCAAGCCAACCAATTTTAGGGTACTGTATTTGTGTAATTTCCCTTCTCACTTTACTCACTTTATATTTATTATAAAATACTTACTTTATATTTATTATAATGATATAATCCTGAGTTTCCACTTAACTTTATACTACCAGTCACCTAAGAATATTAGAATTTTCCTGAAAATTCAATTATAAGTGCTGTACAGTAGCACCTTGTGTACGTAAATCATAAATAGCCTTTTACCTTCCCTTATTTTTAGTCTGCTTGTATTATTTCTAGAATGTTGAAGTTGTTTGATTCCATTACTAATTTCTTTTTCCAATGTCTTTTTGCAGATCGTTATTGTTGATACATAGGAAAATTGATAAATTTATATATTTATCTGTGTTGCTACACAGCTAAAATTTTCTTAACATTAGAATCAGCTTCTATCAAGTACAGTCACTTGTATGTTATTTGCAAATAATGCTTAATATAAACAATCTCTAATAACAGAAATGTTACTTCTCTGCCTCTGGTTTGCTTCACATGGAAGGACTATGCAGTGTTTCTCTAAGAATATTAAGTGAGGGCTGCTGAGCTGGCTCAGTGGGTAAAGGCATTTGCTTTCATCCTTGACTTGAGTTTGATCTTCAGATCCCACATAGTAGAAGGAGAAAATCAATTCTCACAAACTGTACCCTAACCTCCACTCAGGTGCACCCCAATACTCACACATAAACATAGACAAATATAACTTTAGTCTTTAAAAATATATAATAACTGAAAACTGTGATTTATTGAACCCTTACTCTACTGTAGACTTTGTCATGATTACTCAATATTTTTTACTTCCTCCATTATTTCACCCTTTCCTAAATTGTTTTTTGAAGAAATTTTTTCAATGTTTCTAAGTATTTGATGGGCTGTTAGTATGAAGTATTGAAGTTATTATACTACAGCAAGAATTACTTTTGCAAAATGAAGTAAAGTTAAAGTAGTTTGATGTTTCTAGGAAAGCTGAGTGGTCCTGAGAGTTCCTCAATACCTTCCCTTCAGTTTCTCATAATTATGTGTTTTGGGTTTGGTTTCTATGACCATAGTTTGTTTACTAAAAGTGAGGAACTCACACTGACATGGGAAATTAACTTAGCTCCAGGTTCCCCAGCTCTCCCAACTCCATTACTCTGAGATCCCACCCAGCATATAGTACTATACTGACTCATGGCTTCTCCCACCCAGCATATAGTACTATACTGACTCCTGGCTTCTCCTGGAGTTTATCGAAGCTTCATGCCTTCTTTTTGATAACCTTCAAGACAGTAGGCAGGTTTTTGACTTTCACCTTTCAGTTGACTTCTGAGTCTCTTTGACACATCCCATTGCTTGAAGTTCATCTCTCTGCTTGCCCTGCCTGCTCCTTTTGAGGATTTCTTCTACCTTGTTGGCACTGGCGACGCTCAGACACACCTGGTTCTTACCTCCTTCAGCCCAGAAACATTCATTTCTCCAGACAGCCTTGGTTGCTTTTATTGGAAAAGATATTTGAAATCCAAGATTTGGGTATCAAGTATTATATTACTTTTTTACATATTATAGTGTTGTGGAACTTTATTTTTAAAAATTGTAGAAATATACATTCATCAGAAATTTGCCTTCTTATATATTTTAGTACACAGTTCAAGGATCCTAGGCATGGCGTTTGTGTTGTTTTACAGCCACCATCACCACCTGTCTCCAGAACCGTTTCATCAGGCAAACATAAATCTCTGTCTATAAAACATAACTGATCATTTTCTTCCACCCCAGCTCAGGCGATGCACTCTACTTTCTATCGTTGAATTTGGTTATCTAGAGGGTCTAGGACACTCCTGTGAGTATAGTTATATGGCATTTCTTTTTTGTGATTGATTTATTTTACATGGAATAATATTCTCAAGTTTCACCCATGTTGTAGTACACTAAAGTTCATTTCCCTCTTAGAGGCAAATAATAGTGCATTGTATACATATGTACATTTTATGCATCTATTAACTTTCCAGACCCCGAGGTTGTTCCTAGCCCTTTGCAGTTATGAATGCTGTGATGAACGTGGGTGTTGAAAGTCTACCTTTGACAGTCTGTGTTTTAGATTCCCGGCAATCTACAAGTACACTTGCTGAGTTACGTGTGATTACTAGGTTTAATTTCTGGAGGAAAGTCTACCATGTTTTGCCTTATGGCCCCACCATTTTATATTCCCATGAACATTGCCCAAGAGCTTCCCTTTCTCCATATCCCCGTTAATATATGTGTTTTTATGGTTTTGCTTTTGTGTTTTTATAGAAGCTATCCTAATGGATAGGAGTTCATATTTAGTGGTTTTGATGTTTACTCCCCTAATGTTCAGTGATATTACATCTAATTTTCTTACATATAAGATATTTGAGGAAATGCCTATTCAGATTCTTTGACCACATCTTAATGGTATTGTTTGACTTTTTTTTTTTTATTTTGGGAGCTTTCTGCCTTATGTTGTTTGGTATTCAATCACTATTAGTTATCTAATGTATAAATATTTTAATTTCATCTTCTGTGCTGCCTTTTAAGCTTCTGAGAGAGTCCTTTGGCAAAAAGGTTTTTAAAATTGATGTTCTTTTGACACTTATCTTTCTTTTGCAGACTTTATTTTTAGTTTTTTTTTTTTTCTCAAGAAGTCATCCCCAGACTTCTTTCTGGGAAAAAAAAAAAACCATAAGAGCCTTCTAAGTGGGGGAAGCAATGATTAAAATCACTAACTCGAAGAGATAAATCTAAAAGTTGTATGTAAAATTAGTTGACAGTAAGAGAAGAACAGAGCTGAAAAGGTCAGTTATTGTGACAACTGCAGAAATCCAGATAACCCTGACTGCCCATGAGAAGCTGATTATGTAGGCACTTGATGAGAATACCTCACAGAGCCATGACAGATCACAATGAAATTACAATAAGCATGAACTAAAATGGGCATGGATGCCATGCAGGTTAAAAAAAAAAAAAAGGGTTTCTCAACATTTGTCTAAGGCACCCGTATCCATTAAATTACCCATGAGTTGAATTTAACCCTAGGGAGCAGCAAATGATGGTACCAAATTAATGAAAGTGTTTTCATTTTAATTTAGTCTAGAAAATATTATTCATAGATTTACCATGTCCTTGCTTGCTTCCATTGATCTGCCTGGGACAGTAGGGGAAGGAAAAGACAAACACAAACAGACAGACACACGGGCACACAGAAACCTGGAGATGGGTACACTGGACCCTCTGATGAAAAAAAACTACGGCACCCAAGAAGCTCAGAGCGCTTTTTATATAGTTGAGCAGAGAGGTGGAGTTGTTAAACATAGACAAGGAGGAGGGCTTATGACACATAGCTGGATCAAGGAGACAGGTTGAGGTAGTCTTACGAGGAGGAGCGGTATCTGTAGGGGAGCAGTCTTCAGGCAGGGGGTGGGGGTGGGGAAGCTATGCTGGGCATTTTCTCTACATACTATGAATATTAGCACCAGGACCAGGAGGGAAGTCTTTGCCAGTTTCCTGAGCCTAGCCAGGGGAAGGCTTCACCATTTTCCCATGGGTCAAAGGCTTTGCAGTACTTGGCTTGGTCAAGTCCATGTAACAAGCACACATTCTTTCAGGACCTAACTCCCTCGGGGCTTCCTCCGCTCCTCACAAATATTTATTCCCTCATGCAGTTGTCTCTAGTGTGAGCTGGGTTTGAAACCACAGACATTTGCAGTTTATTAAACGCATGTCAAGCTACTTTCAGTGGAGATCCCTTCTAAGCAATCATTAGTGGTACTTAACTTTTTGAATAATTGCTAAAAAAGGATAACTGACAGTGGACCACACTGAGGAGAGGGAACAACTTTTTGGTACTGTATCCCTTTTTTGATAAACTCATGAGGATAAGTTGATGAGGATGAAAAGACTTTTTAAATTAGTTGACTTCACAACCTCATTCCCTCTAGAAAAACTTTCAGTCTGATGAGGCTAAAGCCATCCAAATGGAAGTATTGGTTCCCACAGATTTCTATAGGCTTTGATGATAAAACCTTCTGCCTAGTCTATTTCCTTTTGATCTAGTTGAAAAAGGATGCTGGGAGAGGCTAGGACCAAGCTCCTTCAATGCCCAGCTGCTGATACAGCTGTGGCTTGTTAAGGCCCCAGAACAAGTAAAAGTTCCAGCGTACTTCCTGTTTTATCACATTCTTAAGTTAAAATTGTATTACTAAGAAAAGTGATATCTACACAGATGTCGAAATATGGCGTGTTCTGAAAGCCAAACATTGTAAAAATGATGATCCCACTCCAGGTTGCAAAGAATGATTAAGATATAAATGGCTTATCAATAGAACCTTTCTTACAGTCTAGCAATCAGAAACAAAGATCAGCTTGTAGATAGTTTACTTGTCTAAGATTGATGGCAGAGAGTTTAAATTCCCTAGAGAAACATGCTTTTCTCAAGGACCCAGATGGATTTGCATCCTAGATCCAACCTGCGGTTTAAGGAGTGCTGCATGGGCCTCCAGCTGATACCAGGATCTTAACTCTAACTCTCCCTGGTTTCCATTAAGGAAATAAGAAGCAACTCACTTTTTACAAGGTGTTAACTAAGCTTGGCTGAGCAGCCCAACTGAAAAATCAAACATGCCCAAACACTTCATGTTTATAAAAACAAACTCCATTAACGTGCCTGGCTTCCCTTTTCATAAAACTGCAGATGATTTACGGCACATCTTAGTGTGTTCCACTCTTTCTGTAAAGTGCATGTTCTGTATTATGCAGGGTAAGATTCAGAGGATCGATGTACAATTGTTGGATTGAATTAGAATTTTTTTCCATCAAAATAATAACGGAGAATTTTGCAGAATGATAACAACTCTGCTGGCATAAACTAGAGTGTTTATTTAAGCAGTAAGAACTAGTGTGCCCTAGGAAGAGAAAGTTGAACATTTTGTTTAATACATACTGTCCATCCTTCCAAAGTCAGACTTAAAAGGGAAAAGAAGAATCTTTAACAGCTAGCTAGTGTGAGTTGGTCTTTACTCCAATAATTCTTTCCAGGACAATGCATATTTCCCCAAACCCACATGGAACCTGATTTGTGGAATTATTCTAGCACATCAACTCCAAGGAGTTTCCTACAATATTTTTCAGTATAATATCTATTTTCTCTATATATTTAAGAGTATATTCAATAATAGAAACAGTATATGCAACAGCCACATCTGTATTCACTCACTCAACCGAAATAGACAGTCAGAGTCATTCACCTAATTCTGATCACATGACCTGGGCTCTTTTCCCACAGGTTACCATTTAGCCTTCTTCTTACAGCTCCACATGGTGACAGGCTCACCAGCTTATGGCCCCTGACCAGGGAGGCACTGTGATAGACCCACAATGAATATTACCTTCGCTTCTTAGTTTTGCAAACCACCTACTCGAGTGGGGTTAGGGTGGTTTCGTGCAGTCCCCAGAAGTCCCTAGTTTTCTTAAACCTACCGCAGAGATGCCTCTACTACAGTCACTAAGATGTCGGCCAGGGAGAGTCACTGCAGAGGTCTTAAAGCCCATACTTCTACTCGGTGATCTCACCGCCTCCCTTGCACAGGCGAGGTTCTGGAACTTCCCCTGCACAGCCAAAGACAGTCTCTGTGCCACTTTTATGCTGTGCTTGCATCTTAAAGAAGGGGAAAAAAATTGTAGGTGGCAATATTCACAAGCAAGACTTGCGGATATTTCCTGAGAGTCACAGCCTGTTCCAAAAAGGAGTGTGTATACCCATGATTGGAGCACAAAAACGCCATTGGCTTATGAACAAAGGCCATTTTAGTTGTTACTGAAAGTTAGTTTTCTCTAAAGTAAAGACAAAAAAGTTAAACATGAAAACAAATCATAAGAATATGTATAATTAAGGAATAAATATACATGTACTAAGAATATATGCTTGAGAACTTTTTAACCAATAAGAATACTCAATTAAGAATACCGAGATCACAGCTTCAAACAGATTTACTATGTGTGTGATCTGAGGAAAAGGTTTTGTGTTTTGTGATTTTAACCACATTCAGTTATTATCTATATACTAACATAAGCCACGTTAAGTTACATTGTTTTCTTTTGTTCTCATGTAAACTTGTGTGGTCCCTAGAACTTTGAGTTTGACTAAGTTAAACACCCATGATTTACCACTGGTGAGTGCCAAGTGTGTTCTGAAAAACACTGTACAGGAGTGATGACAATATATTTCAGTTCCCAAGAGAGAGTTTTGTTTTGTACCTTATAACTACCAGGGGCTAGTCCAGTTTGCTGAACCATGCTTATAATCTCAACATTAAGGAAGCAGAGGCAGGCAGATTATCTGTGAGTTCAAAGCCAGACTGGTCCACGCCGTAAGTCTAAGGACAGGTGTACATAGGGTGAGACTCCATCTCAAACAAATCAAAACAAAACAAAAAAAACAAACTCCAAATAAATAAATAAGCAAACAAACAAAAGAACCAGGGGTTGAAGTATCTATAAGGACTTCTCAGGTAAGGAGGGTAAAACTAGGATTGTAACTGTGGAACATGTACAGTGTGCCTATTACGCAGAGCTCAATATGTGAGTAAATATATACTTGTAAACATTTATTTTATTTACTTATTTTATTGATTTACTTATTTTATAAATATATATTCATATGAGTACTTAGTTGGCTTTTTTCAAGTTAGAAACATTAAGGATTATGTAAGGATCAAAGGCTTCTGCTGATTCTTATCTGGGAAATTTACAAACTAGAAGAAAAAATTAACTAGAAGTAAAATGAGAGCGTGTTTTAAGCGAGGTGTGAGCAAAGCCTTGCCCTGTGCCTCTTGCACAGCACCCACCTCGAGCCCCTCCCCCAGATTTCTGTTGGTTGCACAGCACCCGCCTCGAGCCCCTCCCCCAGATTTCTGTTGGTATTGTCGCTGATCCCAAGTCAGGTGTTCTTGTCCCTCAATTAGCTACATTCTGCAGCCACTAAACAAGTGCACACTCTTGACTTAGACCTACCTTGTCAACCCCTTCTTATATTTTATCTGACCAACCTGACTCAGGTGACAACAGAGTACATTGAACTTAAGTTGACTAACGCTGGCTCGCCTCAAGTTCCTTAGATGTGGACTTATAATACCTTAGCTTTCTGGAAAGGAGACACCCAGAGAAAGTTCTGGAAAGGGAGGCTAGAAGCAAGACTTAAGACACCAGCGCAAACTAGAAGTGACTAAGTTAAATAAATGTGGCTTTTGGAGGAGGTGCCAATCACTGCACACAGACAACTAACACTGAAGTGGAAAACCATGTGAGTCCTTCCACTATGGAACAACCCCATCATCCAAATGACTCTCAAAAGAACTTTGAGATTTATTAAGTTCATTCTCTTCTGCTATATCACCAGTCTTTCTATAAGGCAGAAAGACTTATTTGTTGGCTACTAGACGCCATGGTGGTAGTGTTATGAAAGATACAAATATGTAGCCACAAAACAATAAGTACCATTTGTCCCCCAAGATGAGGATTATGTTATCTCCCCCTTACAAATACATGGGAATGTGACCATTTGTTACCTTGAAAATAAATTTTGGCCATTGCTTTCAGCCACATGTCATGGAGCACTGATAAATCTACGGTGTCTGTATACTATGGCTATGGTTTATTTCTCACATCATCAGTCATGGGCTTATCTATGTTACTCAGTCACCATCTCAAGTGCTGGAGAGACTCTGTGATGGGTCATGATTCAGGAAGAAGTGAGAATAGATGCACAGTCTGTAGAGACCTGGGAGTGCATTTAGTGGAGATGATGAGGGCAACACTAGGGACGAGAATGATAAGGTCCCCAGCTGTCAGTTAAAGTCCTTTTCTGGGAAACAGCTGGAAACGTACTCTCTAAAGATCGCATCTGGCTTGATTTGCCAGCACTCAAATCCCATTGATCTGGCTCTGTTCTAACCCTCTGTACTCACAGTTCAAAGAGCAGGGAGGCCTGTAAAGAAATCACTGCCATATTGTTCAATCGGCCACAGTGAGCAATATATATGACTATAATTAGGAACACATTAAGGGAAGCAGCTCAGTGGAGATAAGCTGCCTGACTGCATTCGCTTTTTGATGAGGGCTTAGCGCCAATCGGAGAAGAAAAAGATTAAATGTTTGTTACCAATCCTTTTGAACTTGTGGCAGAACATGTGGTAAAGCATTTTTGATTCAAATTAAAAGCATCCTAGGATAAAAATAACCCTGTTCTCCCAGGCCCTTCCAAGTGAAACCATTCGGAGACTGATTTATTGTATGGCCCCTAACCTCTTTCCACCAGCATGATTAACGTAAGCATTTCTGAATCCCGTGTAAGCCCGGACAGGTATTTGTCTTGTTACACATCTGTGGAACAAATGGCAATACAAATTATACACTCAACAGATGTAAGTTTTCAAAGGCCAGGCAAATTTAATTTGACTGTGCATGTAAATGAAAAGTTCACTGAGCTGGAGGTCAGCGAAGCGGGTTGCAGGTAGAGAGAAGGTTGCTGTGTTCAGTCTGAGCCAAAGGCAAGTAGTCCAGAAAATCTAAGCTGAGCCAAGAGAAAACGGGCTGCTGCCATTGGAGTGCCAGGGGTACGGTCATTGGGAAAGGCAGTTGTAGAAAAAGCCTTTACAGGTAAGGGGACCAGGTCAAATATTTTAAGTTTTCATGACATGCATGAAACATCATTTTGTGATCTCTTCTACACATGGGGACCAGAAAGTTAGTTGCCCATTCCCTCTCACTTCTTCTGAGGCCTTGGGCAAGTCCCCAACCTCTCTGTTCCCATTTAACTATAAAACAGAGGGTACACATTTATACCTGCTGCAAAAGCAGTCCTTCTAAAGCAATGCCGACCACTTTAAAAATGACATTACAATATACGTGCTGCATGAATCTGGAAAGTATCTAATCCCTGATGGCTGCCAAAGGCATCTCAAATTGGTTTTAATTATATCATATGTTATTTTAAATTCTATGAATAGTGACATTTATGTACTTAATAAGCCTAAATGCTGAGAGGAAAAAAACTTCAGCCTGTTCACACATCTCATCCAATTTTTCCCAACACATGTTCATTTGTGTTGCACATAGGCACACACACACACACACACACACACACACACACACACACACCCCTCATTTCCTTCTTTTGAGGTCCTTTTATCCATTATACACAGCAGTCAGTTTTCCTCCGGTAAGATATAGATCGTCAATGCAGTGATGTCAAGCTTTTTTTTTTTTTTTTTAAGATTTATTTATTTAATGTATGTAAGTATATTGTAGCTGTCTTCAGACACACCAGAAGAGGGCATCAGATCTCATTACAGATGGTTGTGAGGCACCATGTGGTTGTTGGGATTTGAACTCGGGACCTTTGGAAGAGCAGTCAGTGCTCTTAACCACTGAGCCATCTCTCCAGCCTGATGTCAAGCTTTTAAAAGAAAGAAAACTAGGACCTGGAGAGATGTTGGCTTAGCAGCTAAAGCACTTACTGCTTTTCCAGAGGAACTGAGTTCACATCACAGCACTCAGTTCTGGTAAGATTACAACTACCTGTAATTCCAGATTCAAGAGATCTGATACCTTCCTCTGGCCTCTGAAGGTACTTGCATATATGTAACATACATGTAGCATACATGTACATATACACAAATATCCACAGAAAATCAAAGTAAATCTGAAAAAAAAAATAAACACGGGAGACAGAGGTAGCTGGATCTCTGTGAAGTCGAGTCCATCCTGGTCTACCCTGGTCTACATAGGACATTCCAGGTCAGCCAGAGCTATAGAAGGTCTGTGTCAATAATACTTGATGATGATGATGATGATGACAATGATGACAACAACAATGAAATAAAACTAAATACTTAACACCACAAGCAAACTTCCTAGCAATTACATCATGAATATCTGTCAAGATGGATACATTACATTATATTGACTAAAATAGTATTTTTCAAGTACCAAGTGATGTTAATAGGTGTTTTATATGAAAAGATCTTTGTTCTTATAATTACAGACCATGGCTTCTTAAACAGGGTGATATCCCTGTAGTACAAAGCATGCATTGTGAGATTCTAGAGGAAGAAAACAATATGAAAAAAATTCTTAACATTTTTAGTGTCCCTTCACCCTGAGGGTTTTTTTTTTTTCAGGTTTTGTGTTTTTGAAAATGGGGAAGACAATTTGAGATCCTTTAAAATACACACTAAGCAAAAGTGAGTCCAAAGGAAACCTCCCCGACATCAAGGAACGTATTTCCAAGCCCACATGTGATGGATTGAGAGGGCTTTGTCTTCTGAGAGGAGCCTGAAGCAGAGGGACAGGTGGGAATTTGTCAGAGCCACTTACTGCTTCCACAGGAAGCAAGCCTGTTGCTCTCACTCACTCGCTCGTTTGTTTTGATTCCTTCTGTAGCAGGAAGACCAGAGAATCTGGAGTAGCTGGGCTTTCTCTGTTATAGATCCGTGCTAATTACCATCAAACAAGCCAAACGTGTTGTTTGGGACCATTTTATAAGTAATTAGACTTCCTTAAATAATCCTTACTGTTCTTTGAAGGCCAATTAGGAAGTTCTTGATGCTTGGCCACTATTCGCCATAAACTGGAGGCCTTTAGACCCCACAGCAGTATGGGAGTGGTTCACATCCTTACTCTTACGTATCTAAGTTCAAGAGCAATGAGAAACACCTCGAAAGGAAGGTGCTGTAAAGGAAAACAAAAATCCATTGACGTATTCCATAGTCCGTAGTGAAGCAAGCACAGAGCTTTCTTTTATTGTTTTTAATTATTTACTTATTTTGAGATAGGTTCTCATATGACGCTGACTCCCTTTAAACATCCTAGATAGTCTAGGATGACCTCAAACTTCTGATCCTCCTGCCTTGATGTCCTGAATTCTGGGATTACAGAAATGTACCATAAAACTCAGCCATGAGCTATATGCATGATATATAAGCACATAGATCCAGCACCGCCACTCCACGTGAACATCTCAGTTGGATATGTTTTCGGACCCTGTCTTCCCCATAAACTCTAAATTTCTTGATGTTAGACATGGCACCATATTTTTTTTTCCTTTCTCCTAGAAAGTTCAAGTAGTGCTTGAGTTGTAGTTAACACTAATTTGAACTATTATCAAGTGATCTGGAACAAAAACTATGTGTAAATGTATAGTCGCTGGTAACATCTCCATATCTACTTAGGTATTTTGGACCAGGATATTCAACCCATTTGTGACTTAAAAATACAGCACAAACACATAAACTCCTTTGTAATACGGCTCTTGTTCAAATGCACTGTTTACATGATCTGTCTTCTTTGAGTAAATGAGAAGCGTGAGAGTCCCTAACCGCCTGGGCAAACATCACCACCTGGGTATAATCTATTGAGGTGGGTTGAGCCGAGTGCCTTCTTCCTGCCATGACATTGACCTCAGTACTTGGACTATCTAAAACTTCAAGGACTCTTTCCTTAGTATTATCATCCAAGACTGCGATAAAACATTAAACTGTTGGCTGAAGAAAGAATGTACAAAAATCCAGAATTTTACCTAACTAAACTGTAGCTTTAGGATATGGGTTTTTGACCTCCAGACCTGTGAACCCAGCCCATCTTTTTTCCAAATGCAAGAATATGCCAAGACTTTGTCAAATTCTTTGCTGACAAAGATGTATTTTGATTCTCTAGTGTTTGTAAATCTAATGTTACCATGGAAGCAATTTCAGTGCCGACACCTATCTATCACATACTAGTGTAAGAATAGGATACTGTAGGGACTGGGGAATGGGGGAGGGGCCAGGGGGCGGAGAATGAACAAATACTAACACTGTGTATACTGGGCAGCATGCTTACATGCCTCTGCTTTCCTGGCATTATTAATGTGGCCATGATTGTCATGTGACATGTAGAAATGTACTTGGCTATTAAGTTAGCTCTCAGACTCACTTGCATCTGACTTATTTGTCTTGTGAGCTACGTCCCATTCTTATTTTGTAGTGTCTTCCTTTGTCTCTAAAATGTAAGTAATTGGCACCCACCCCTTTAATTTAAAAGAGCATTAAGATTTTTTAAGAGCAGCTCTTTGAAGTTACCTGGCAAGTTGTCAGGCAGTTGTGATGCCAGACAGCTAACTCAAATGTTTTCCTTCAATTTCAATAATAAAAATTTTAAGGAAGCACTATGGACTCTAAGGGCAGAATCCTAGGATATGTGAAACAAGGTAATAATTCCATCCATTAGGAAAGGGTGAATTATTTAATCACTCACAGTTACCTGAGTCACTGAAGCATTAAATCCAGAGGAATTAAAAGTTACTGAACTTCAATAAATTATAGTTTTTCCAAAGATCTCTGAGACCTTTCATTCAATTTTAACCAAAACAGTTATGAAACAAAAGATAGACACATTGTGTTTTAGAAAAGTTAAATTGCAAAGACAACATATAGAGCCAAACTATTCACTCAAAATTGGATAATATTGGGTAGTGAAATCATAGACAATGAGCCAATAAATCATGACACACAAAGAGGAGGCAAGGGAGAGAAGGGTACCTGACATAGAGACAATGTGTCAAAATCTACTGTAGTGAAAACACTTTCTCCTGCAGAAATGAAAACAAAATTATATGAGATATTTCATGAGGTATTGCTCGAATATATTTCATGTAGAATTGTTTCAAGTGGTTAAAAATAAACCAAATATCCAAGACCTAGATCAAATAAATGCTTGTTGAGAAGCAAATGGTTATAAGCATAAGTTTTTCCTTAGTATGGGATTGTAATCAGTCACTACAGATGAGAAAATATAACTAGGCTATATGATATGATATGATAAAAGTCTTTTCATGAGCATTGTTGGGTAAATTTCAGTGAATTTTTATGATATAACCTCCTGTTTACAAGAAATGACCAAAAGTTTATTTCTAGTATACAAAAGCATAGGTATGAAAATATATGTATATTGTATACATTTTTTGCAGTTATATGAACATGGTAAAATACAAAGGTTGATGAATATGTTGTTAATGTGGGGCTATGGGGAGCTGAAGGATTATGAGTGGAGCTGAAGTATTAATAGGTTAAAAAAAAGTTAAAGAAAATAGCAGGTCCCTGTGTGATGGCTAGTCCTGATTGTCAACTTGACACACCCAGAAAGGAACATCTTCACCGAGGAACCACACCCATCAGGTTGGCCTATGGGAGTGGCTGTTGGGGCTAATCGGCAGAAGCGTGCCCAGGCCACAGGGAGCAGTCCCATCTTCAGGTAGGCAAACCTGGGCTGTAAGAAGATAGCCGAGCTGGGCAGTGGTGGCACCCGCCTTTAATCCCAGCTCTTGGGAGGCAGAGGCAGGCAGATATCTGAGTTCGAGGCCAGCCTGGTCTACACAGTAAATTCCTGGACAGCCAGGGCTACACAGAGAAACCCTGTCTCGAAAGCAAACAATAAAAAACAAAGAAAGAAAGAAAGAAAGAAAGAGAAAAGAAGGAAAGCAATATAGCCGAACATGAGCTTGCAAACAAGCCAGTAAGCAGCATTACTGTATGGTCTCAGCTTCAATTCCTACCTCCAAGTTCTTGCACTGATTTTCTACCTTGGCTTTGAGATTACTAAGAGAATCTCTCAAAATCAATATGCTAAACAAATGTAGAGATGCACATCTGTATTTGCAGCACTTTGGAGGCTGACACAACAGACTTACAAGATCAAGGCCAGCCTGTGCATATAATTAGTCCCAGACCAGCCTGGGCTACCTTCCAGGCTGGCCTGGGCTACATGGTAAATTCCTGTCTATGAATGAATAAGCAAGAAAACAAACAAGAAATATTTTTTAATTAGTCATGTACTTTTCTAGTTGGATTTTTAAAAATTATTTTCTAAGAGACTAGGTTGAATTATGAGCTTTTGTTTTTAATTCCCTACAAGGCCAGAATATCTAAGTGATGCTAGAAGCAAGCTATGGAAATGAAAAAGGCAGAGGCTACGCCTGGAAATTCAGTACTCTACCCACGTTCCTGGAGCCTGCACATTCTTCTTAGACCACTCACTGACCTGGGAAGGAAGAGTCGCAGCTGGAATCCTCAGCTGTCCTGAGAGCCTGTCTTATGACCTGCTTAACTTCTCTGAGCTTCCCAGTACCCATAGGTAATAATCCTGCTCTTAATCTCCCTCATGCTTTCAAAAATGAAATGAGACATTTACGATAAGGCACTTTGAATAGCAAAATGTGTCATATTATTATTCAAACAAGGCATGATCCTCTCAAATCTACTTAGAAAAGGCTGTCAATGAAATACTGCCTATTAATGGGATGCCGGTCAGCAGATAGTGTAGATTCTCTGGACAGCATGACGGCCTCAACTCTTTGTCAGCACAGCATCAATTATGTGCCCCAAACAAGTCTTCAGTACCCTTCGGAAATCAGGGCAGCAAGTGTGAGGCTCCTTCTTCATTCTCTCAAAATAGGTACGGCTGCAGAGAAAGGAAGAGTGTTAAGAAAACCCCAACAGGCTCTGCCTGCCAAGTCTGTGCTCGAGCTGCCATTTCTCACGTGACGGGTGTTGGGAATAGAGGAAGCATGTCTAAAAACCCAAGTCTAGGCAGGAATTTCCATCCCCTCTGGTTATTTTACAGAGTTCCTAGAATAGATGCATGTCCAAGCCTAAGTGTGAATATATACAAACATGACATTCTAACAACAGATTTCTTTACCACGGTCCACACCCAGCTCACGGAGGGAATCAGTTCCGCCATCCCCCTTGCTGTTGTCTTTCAGTCTGGTGCATGCATACTTTGAGTAGTTTTGACCTTACCACCATTTCTCCACTGTAGTACTAGATATCTACAAAGTGCATATTTTTCTCATCAACTGTATTGCTAGGTTACATCTCAAATAATGATTCTAATACTTGCAAATTATTCCCAAATAATTTGTTAGTGTGTATGTGTGTGTGTTGCTATTTTGCTTGGGTGGGTTGTTATTTGTTTAACATCAGAACTTTTTGATATGAAATACTAGGGAAAAAAAATGGACATAGATTTGTCTCAAACTGAGAAGTCTGATTCAACCTAGGGATTCTTAGCTGGAATTTTACTAAAGAACCATTCATTGGTTGAGGTTTCAGAGGTCCTAAGATCTCTATCAGGAGCTCACTGCATGTCTATGCACATCCTGGCTTTTATTCTGTTTATCATTCATAAGGGTAATACTGAAACTCTTACCTTGGGGGGTGGTGAAAAAGTTCAATTTCTCATTACTAATTCCCTGGGAGCATTTGTTATTCTGGGAAAGACCAAGTGCACGAGTTAATGGCTATAGGTTGACACTGTAAGGTTGTAAGGTTGATCATTTGAATTGACATCCCATGTTAATTTCTTAAATGACTAGGTATGTTTCTTAATTTCTGATCCCATTTCTTCCTCTGGAAAAAATGAAACATGATAGCTTCTAGCTAAAGGGGTGGTGGTAGGGTAAATAAGACTGTGGAAAGTTCTCAGGATAGTACCAGATCCGCAACAAACATTCAACCAGTGGCACAAACAGGGTCTCTCAGAGTCGATGCTCATTATTGCTTCAGGAGGAAAAGTAGACAGTGGTGGGGAGCCTGAGGAGCCTGGAGGCTTTAAACATCTGAACTTAAAGGCAGATATACTGCCCACTTCAAGTATAAGAATGTAACTGAGCAGACAGCTCTCCTGTTCATAAATCACTGGTCATGCTACATAAAATCTATAGGATGAATTCAAGGAGAGGGAGGGACCTCTCTCTTGAGTGACTTGAACTCCATGGAAAAGTAAGAATGGAAGAATGAATCTAAAACTACTTAGTTCCTTGAGGCAGAGATGGTGGCAAGGCAAACACATTTGGTTAACCAAGAATCCTAAACTCTAGTCTGCAAGAATTGGTCTCTGTGATCCCAGCAGGACTACACAGACACCGTGGGGGTTTTACTTTCTAATTTTGTCTTCTCAAAAAGCAAGCAGACATATCCATGTGGCTTCTGTGAGCAAGGTATTGACACCACGCTGTGGGCATGGCTGTGGGGGAAAATAGTCCTGATCCTTAACAGTGATGCTCCTCCCCTTACAGTAGGTTTAGATGGTGACAACCCCCACCCTAAGTTGACAATGCAACGAGTGGAAAATGGCTTTATTGTACAACACTTACTGGACAGCATTGTTTAGCAACACCACACACTGTAAAGAGTCGGTCAGTTTCCTTCTAACCCCAAGGCTGACTGCAAGCTATGGCTGAAGACCATCACTCAGCATCAACAAAGACCATCACATTGCATGTCACTCACCCAAGGGAAAATGAAAAGTCAAATTAAAATTTCTACCAAACAAGTATCAGTTACATGTCACGATTAAGTGAAACAGTTTTAAGCCAAACCATTGTTATATTGGCTGTATTTGCCAACTCCTGTGGTGTTGATGTATGAGAAGATACTACTGAACACATCGTGTCATGAGTCCCACTCTCTGGCACTGGCACACACCCCTCTGTCAGATGAATTCGCACCTGAGATGGAGGCCATTCAAATGAACCCTTCAATCTCATGAGATCTCCCCAGTGGCTTCCATTCTAGAGTCTTCAGATTCTGTTTCTTCTCTTTAGACTGATCATTTCTAGTTCCTTATTTTTTTCCACTGTCCTCATGTCCTTGTCCGAGAGTCCTTTCTGTTGCTCTCCGTCAAAATGTGGGAAGCTGTGTCCTTCCAATTGTGAGGATAATGAGAGAGGTAAAGAAGTGTGGCATTTAGGAGCCGGTAGGGATTCTAATAATGATACTACAAGGTAATCTTATTTATTCAAAGTTCACAATTGTGTGTGTCCAAAGTAAGTTGAGACTTACAATTGCACATATGGTCTACCTTCAACACACTTTAATATGGTCTATCAACTTCTTCCTTCCCCACCCCATGCAGTCTGCAAGCTTCTGCCAGATACATCTTCCCGAAATAACATTTGGATCACATTTCCTACTTAAAAAGTCTCATGGTTTACCAATTTCCTTCAGAGGAAAAAAAGTCCTAACTACCTCGGAGGCTTCACATAGAATTCCAACAGCTTCGGGTGCTTGGTGTCCCCGTGTCTTCACCCCAGTCTGTGCACCATGATTCCTCGGCCCAGAGTCATGCTTTCTTTGTGAGGAGAATTTCTCATGTTGTCTTCAATTTTATGTTATTGGTTAGTCTCTTTTGCATTGTTGGAACAAAAATATCTGTCTTGACTTCACATGCTGCTGTTTTCTGTCACTCTGTCCTAGCCACACCCCAACCCAAGCCCTTACCTCTACCCAATGGGATTTGATCTACTTCTCTCTGAGCTCACTTAGGGGTCTTCCTTGAAACTCTCAAATCACTCATTCATAATCCCCTAAACTATAACCAACATGAAAAGCATCAGGACTATTCTGATCAGAGAAAGCATTCTGTGATGTAAATCGTTTCCATAGCTTCGTTCAATATGGCAACCACTAGTTACATTTTGTTACTGATACTTGAAACGTGGCCTGTGTGATTGAGATACTGAATTTTTAGTTTATGGTTTTTAATTCATTAAAGTTTGTATGCAACTACAGATGACTAGTAGCTACATATTGAAATACTTAGCCTGATCGTCTATAGCACAAAAAACTGTCTTCCACTTTACAGATGTTCAACAACTGTCTCATGAAGGAACCGATGAAATTCCCTTTTGACAAGTCACAATAATGACTCAGATGTGCTAAAAATAATAATATGTGTTGATCTGAGTCTGATGTCTGGATCCTACCTAAAGGGAAAAGAAGAAAGCTGACTGAAAAATGTTGTCTTCTAACTTTGTACAGAGCCATGAAACACGCATGTGCATGCACACACACATAATCATAATAAGTAAATTATGCAAATCTCATTCTATCTTATTCCTGACTAATTGCCCCTTCTTATGGCCAATTCTGCCTTGACCATTTGAAGCTCTCAGAGCTCATTGGTGCCATTATTGTTGCGGTAAGGGTCACAGCTATCTCCTACCATCACGTATCGTCTGAGGGTCGCAGCTACCTCCTACCATCACGTATCATCTGAGGGTCGCAGCTACCTCCTACCATCACATATCGTCTGAGCACACCAGCATCTACACATCCAAGAAGGTGTGCGTTTGCTCAAGTTCTTCTTGACCCTCCAAAGCCAGTGAGTCAATATCTGTGTGCTTTAAAAAGTAGACACTTAGCTTGGAAGAAGTTCTCTTATGATTTTGGGTCACTTTTGTTGTGCTATTTTAATATAGCAACTGTCTAAATTTTAATGTTGTACAGTTAAGACATGGCTAATCCCAGGTTTAAAAACATAAAATGGTTTTTATTTATAGCAAATGACTTCATGTCTTCTGTGTGTTCACTTACACAGATGGCACAGCAGTGCTTTTGCAGTTTAAGGAGTCTTTAAAAATATAAATTATCTTTGTAGCAATATTAAAGAAAAATTAGAAAATTCTTCTCAAGCCACTTGGAAAATACGCCGCTCCATTGAGAAAAAACTAACTTAGAGTAGAATGTTAAAGTGAAAAACACCTTAGGCACTGGGGGGTTCAGTGAACTTGTTTTACACTCAACACATATAACTGTGGTCATTTAGAATTGTTCTCAGAAAGCTACGAGCATCCTGACAGCAGAGATAAACAGAAGTATATCCCATTTCTGCAGAACTCTCCATTAATGAGCAAACTCCTAGGTTATAGGACTATTAAAATGTCTGTTATTTAAATGAGCACATTAAATTAGATCGCTTAACTTTATGACCATAAAAAGTAAAATGCAAGTTTTCTTCTTTACTCCCTGGTAGTCATGTCGAGTCAGGTAATGTAATAACATGTGTCTCATACAAAACCTTCAATGTCTGTACGAAAAGGAAACATTTACTTATTTGCCCTATGTTTTTATTAGACACTGAGCTCTGCAGATGTCCCTTTCCATGAATAATTCATTCCAGAATTTGGGCCCCATTCCTCATTAGTTCCTCGTTCTTCAGAGACATTTAGTGCTGCAATGCAGTGACTTAGCACATGTGCACATGCGCATATGAAAACTCCAGAGTCATGTACAATTAAATATTTCATAGTGAAGGAAAGCATTAACAGAAGGTTTTTCAAATGAAGTTTGCATTATCCAATAGATACTCTTTCTAAGAAAGAGTCAGAAAACATTTAGGCAGCGACTCATTTTGTGTGATGCTTTTCATTTGCATGTAATCATTGACTTAGAGCTATCCAACTGATGGGGTCTGTTATGCCAGACAATGAGTGCCCTGCTCTACAACATCCTACATTTCTTATCAAAAAGAATCTAAATGGACGGGGAACTCGAGGTAGTAACCAGAAAGTTCCAGATGCCAGAAAAGCAAGAGCTTCCCAGGACCCTATGGGGATGACATTAGCTGAAATACCCCACAAAGGGGAGGGAGAACCCATCGAGACCATATCCAGAAGTTAGGCATGGCCCCCCTGGTTGAGGGATGGGGCCATCCACCCATCTCCAAAATTTTAATCCAGAATTGCTCCTGTCTAAAGGAAATACAGGGACAAAGAGTGGAGCAGAGACTAAAGGAAAGGCCATCCAAAGGTTGCCCAACCTGGGGATCCATCCCACATGCAGACACCAAACCCAGACACTATTGCAGATGCCAAGAGGTGCTTGCTGACAGGAGTCTGATACAGCTGTCTCTGTTCTAGCAGAGAGGCTCTGCCAGAACCTGACCAATAGGAATGTGGATGCTCGCAGCCAACCATTGGACTGAGCACAGGGACCTCAATGGAGGAGTTAAGGGAAGGACTGAAGGAGCTGAAGGGGCCTTATCTGGCATCAATGGGAGGGGAGGCCCTTGGTTCTGTGAAGGCTTGATGCCCCAATGTAGAGGGAATGCTATAGGAATATAGGCAGGAGGGAGTGGGGGTTGGAGGAGCACCCTCATAGAAGCAGGATAAGGGGGAATGCGATAGGGGGTTTGCAGAGGGGAAACCAAGAAAGGGGATAACATTTGAAATATAAATAAAGAAAATATCCAATTTAAAAAAAAAATCTAAATATCCTTCCAAGACAGTGGTCCTGAAAGAAGTTCCCTGTCAACTGATGGTTTCTGTAGCTAGAAGTAGTAAGCATGAAGAGAGATTCTGAATAAGCAAAAGAATCATTTAACCTTCTTGAATCACTTCGCTGGACTCAACATATATGGATCACACAGTATCCAAACTCAGCCCAAACACAGTGTTGTATTGTTTTCCCAGACAGAAGCTACACAGCTCCTCTAACAGGTTAGAATAAGGTGTAATGTTAATATTCTCTGTAACCGTTATATAATGAAGAGTTTAGTGTTGTATTGTTTTCCCAGACAGAGGCTACACAGCTCCTCTAACAGGTTAGAATAAAGTATAATGTTAATATTCTCTGTAACAGTTATATAATGAAGAGTTTGTGATTTTAAATTCTCTCTTTTTATTATCTTCTGCTTTTTCCTACAGATGTATTTCAAATATTCCTTGTATACAAGGTACTGTTAGTATCTTACCTCTAGTCAATTTTTGGGGTCTCCTCCTCCTACAAATAAATGGCAACGCTTTACTTGGAATTTTCCAGTGTACTAAGGATATTTCAAATAATCAGGTTGTAAATTCTCAACCTCCATAAAAATCAGCCTGGCCTGAGACATCAATGTATCATCGCACTTGATAAAGACCTCCATCATTTTAATAAGTAAGTTACCAATACAGCACAAGAGCCAAAGCTTGTTAAGGATGCACAAGTTAATGAAAAACTATTCTAGACTATGATATACTCATTTTTCCCTGAACATCATGATTATAGCCTAAAGACTACAAGCCAGAGAGATTCCTATTTGAAACAAATTTGCTGACACTGTGTCTAAGACAACAGCCATTGGCTGGTGAGCCTGTTTCAGTTATGTTGAGGCACTCCATAGGTAGAGCACTCCATGGCTCCCTTGACAATAAGTTACTGCTGAGTCTCAGGCCAAATGCCATTCCCTGGCTTAGGGGAAAATGTATCAATTCCTTGGCTGATAAAAATAAAAATAATCTCCTCAGAGATTGTTTAGATGTAATAGAAAGAAATTCTGCTAAGTGAAGCCAAATGCTTTCTTAATGACAGAGAGAGTTTATGTGTCTGTGTATGCGTGTGTTCATCTTAATACCTCATAAAATTATAAGATCTACTAAGTCAACAACAGGTAGAATAGACAAGGGAAAATATCAAGAAGTTGTCAATGATATAATTAAATCAAAGTAAGATCACTTTACTAAGTAGCAAATAGCATAATGGAATGTTGAGAAACACACATATAAAGCAAACCTTTGATGATGACTACCTTCAGAGATGCATGAGCTGGCTTTGCCCTTTCTGCCTGCTTATACTGTTCCCCTCCAGTACATGGGCATTAATTAATATATTTAGAATAGCTTAAGATGGAGCCAGAGAGGTGGCTGTGTGGTTATGAGCACTTGCTGCTCTTGCAGAAGACTTCAGTTCAGTGCCCAGTGCCCGCTTGGCAGCGCACGACCACCTGTCATTCCAATTTCAAAGGATAGGATGCCCACCTCTGACTCCTGCTAGGGCAGAGGCATGCAGATAAAACACACGTACATGTAAGATAAATACTTTTTAGAAGAGAGCTTAACATTCTGAAATCCCAGCCTGAGTCTATGTCCAGGAGTTGATATCAGGATATCAAAGAGGAATCTGCGCTCATGTGGCTTGTGATCACTCACTAATCACAGCGGATAAGGAATCAACCTAAATGGCCATCCAAGGATAAACACGTGAAGAAAGCGTGGCATCCACACACAGTGGAATTACTCATCCTTTTAAAAGGAAGAAAGTCTGTCATTTGCAAAGACATAGGTGATCCTGGAAGGCATTCTGTCAGGTGAAAGGGGTCAAACACTAAAGGGCAAATACAGGTAAGTCCCATTTACATATGGAGTCCTAAAATGGTAACCTCAGAGAATTAGAGCATAGAATCCTGTTTAGCAGAGCTGAGAGTAAAGGGGATTGGGGAAAATAGAACACTTTACGTTTTTTTAATAGAACTGCCTGGAGCTGATGGCAACACACTGTGGGAATGGCCATGATGATAGTAACCGTGAGAGGAGATGAATACTGTTTATCGTGTGCCAGATGCTGTTGTTTTTTTATGAATGTGTTCCTCTAAGAGTTACAGAATTCTGAAGCTTAATGCTTCATGTGGTCATGGGCACAGCTTGCTTGCAGAGGAGTTTTCCTCTCTGTAACCAATTTGTCTCTCTCGACGTTTGCTGTTGAGTAGTCAGGCACACCAAGAATGGGGAGTTGGCATGTACTGCTTGAGGGTTCCCTTGGCCTCTGAGGAGCCGTGCAGAGAGAGCAGAGGAAGACTGCTGTGGCTTCCTCCTTTGCTGTAAGACTCAACACAGTCCCTCTCTAGTAACCAGCACTATTAGCACATTTCCAGAATGGCACGGTTACATGATAGCTGCCATCTTGGGTGCCAGTACTTCATTCCAGATACATGAATACCAAAGATGGGAGCCTTTATTTCAAGAAAAAGAACATTCTGTTTACAGGGGAAGAAGCATCACGCCAGCTTTTGTCTTGGAATGTAGGTTCTAAAATGTTTGTCCAGATGTTACCAAAATAAGCATTCTTTGCCCACCCCCAAATTATTTTATTTTATTAAGTGATCAATCCAGAAACTCACCCAATAATCAAAGTTGGTTGAGTAGTCCTTATACTCATCATTCCCATTGTCAGCCTAGATGAGACTGTTCCATCTCTGCAGTTGAAATTTGTAATCAGCTGTGACTCCTTTTTCATGAGTCAGCTCCGCTGCTGAGTCAGGATGCCCCCACAAGAGACATGGCATTAATGGATAAACAAATTTTGCTTCGTCAATGCCCATTTGCTGAAAGGTTGCTGCAGTCATTCATGAGCTGAGCCACTATATGTGTGAGGTACCGTACCTTAAAAGAAAAATAACTACCACAGAATTCTCCATTTTATGAAGCATGTGCTCAATACAGACATGGAATAAAAAAAGGAAAAGAGGAAAAGTGAAGAACGGCTGCTTGCAAAAAGAGGTAATACATACAGATGTGACCAACAAAGCTACTACCGAATAGAGAAAAAATGCCTCTGAAATGTAATGATGCTCCTCTGTCAATTGAAAGCATAGTATTAATGCTAGTGAGTGCACTGGGATCAGACAACTTTAATACCAATAAAACCACCAAATTAATATACAAGCATAAAGGTCAGCAGGATTTAATTACACCCCCCATCTTTGTTGTCATTATAATTGTTATTTTGAGGCAGGATCTCACTACACAACCTAGAACTCATGACTCTCCTACCTTGGCTTTATAGTGCTGAGATTGTAAGACTGTAAGACCACCATAGTAGGCTTTATTTAAATTTTGAAATGAGCCTGGTCAGAAAATAAGGGGATTTCATGTCTTCATTAGCACAATTCTTTCAACAGATAAGTTGGGAATAGCTGATATTAAATCAGTGTCCTTTTTCGTTTCCAGTTTGGATTTTTCACACTGGTGGCCACTGAGCCCACCACTGCCTTATGTGTACTGTGATGATTTGAATGAGAACTGTCCCCCTCAGGATCATGTATTTGAACATTTGGTTTCTTGTTGGTACTGCTTGGGGAAGTTATGGAACATTTAGGTGGTAGAACCTTGCTGAAAGAAGTCTGTCATAGGGGTGGGCTTTGAGAAACCATAGGCTTGGTCCATGTCCAGTTCACACTCTCTGCTTCATGTTTGTAGTTGAAGATGTGATCTCTAAGCTCCCTGTCTCAGACACCCGCTAGCATTTCTCTCCTACCATTAAGGACTCTCTATCCAGAGCCATAAGCCAAAATAAATCTTTCTCCTGTAAGTTGCTCGGGTCATGGTGTTTTATCATAATAACAAAAAGTAACTAACATCCAAACTGAAGAACATGTGGCCCACTTCTAGGCTATATGTTTAACCCACGTCAGTACACTTTAACCTTAGGTAATGGCTACGTCTCAGTATTTCTATGATCCCTTATTGAAAAAAGAAGCTACTTCCCATGTAAAGAATGCCTTAGTTTGTGTTGAAAGGCGAGTTTGGCCACCTATTAAAGCTAACAGTGAGCCTTACTGAAATAGATGTGGCCCATGAGAAAGGTAAAAAGAAGCTATTGGGAGCAACCTCTTTCAGGATAGTGCAGGTTATAGAAGTACTGTACAAGTGTAACCGTAACCAAACGGGATTGAAGTATTTCACCCAAGATCTTGGAGACCCTAGACTGATGGAGTTACAGAGACTTCCCTCATAAAATTTCAAGGACCATGAAGCTCTTCATTTGTGTCCAACTTGAAGCTAATATGAGAACACCACAATGGGTGTCCTGTGAGCCTTAGGTGTGCCACTTTTATATGGAACATCCATGTATCTTGTATGTGCCAACAAGAACATGTAGATGTGGGGGAAGGGGTGGGATTCTGGAAGAAGTTTCTGTCAAGATGGAGGGAAACATGAGGCTGTGGGCGTGGCTGAAGCTGAAAACCTCAGGTGAGGCAGCCAGCATGTTCTTTTCTAAAGACCACATAGAGCCAATGTCATGCTAATAGATCCTAGCAACCAGGTAAATAACAACTTCTTCACCACAGGTTCTAAAGTGAATACACACAGCAAAAGCCTGTGTTCGCAGAAGCCCAACCTTGTGACACAGAGTTACAAGGAGCCTCCTGACACCAAACCCCCAGCATTTGATGCCATCTAGAGGAAGGGTAAGGAGATAAAATGAGCATTTACCCTGGAGAGGCAGAGACATGCAGGAAAAAAAAATCTAAACAGGAAGAGACAGAAATGTAGTTAATTAGCAAGATTAAAGCACTCCCCACCCTAAGGACAGAGTTATCAAGCTCAGTAGAGACCCAGAAGCCTCTGGGAAGCCCAGAGCACAGTGACTGGGCAGTAGTCACAAGGTAATGCTGTTTATCCCACTCTAACCCCTCGCACTCCCAAGTGGGGTCCTCGGAGGCGAGGTGATTCACTATTGATAATTTGCATTGATTGTGGAAGAAAAGAAGGGTTTCTCAGTATTGACATCAACTGATGTTGGTGTCCAGAAAGACAGTTCAGCTGCTTTTATCAGTTGCTTGATACCATGTGCCCTGTCTTGCCCAGTGAATATAGTCAATAATGAAAAGGAGAAACTCTGCAGCTCTTCTCTCTAGCTCGGTTTCTCCCATGTTACCTTTCCTACTCTCATTTTCCTTCACTGTTATGAGACAGACCGTAAGGTTAGAAGGAGAATCTATTTTCAAAGTAGTTCAATGTTTTTCAGCATGAGAAAATGTCTAGGCTGGGTGACAGGAAATAGTGACTGTTGTTCTGTCACTGGCCACAGTGTCTATTATCCAAGGGGAAAATGCCATCAAGTTAATTTGGAACATTGAGTTAGATGTGCAGGATTCTTATCGGAAGAGCTGCCTCTACTAATGTGGGTCATGAAATTCCAAAGGGCTAAGCACTCAGATTACCAAACTAATTCCAGTGGTGTGATAATGTGTTTCTCCTCCAGAGACATTGTGCACATCTTTTCGTAACTCAGAGTTGAGTGACCACACTCTGGTCATTTGAACTTGGCCATGATGGGAGTATTTGCATAAGGTGGGTGGGAAAAGGCCACTGTTTGACGTTTGTTCTATTTTGTTTTCTGGATAGTTTGTTCTTAATCATTTGCCACCATCACCATCATCTTAGAAATCCCTAGTATTAAAATGTGTCCTGGCACCAGTATTATACTGTTGTTACAACATAGAACTACAAATTCAATGACTTGAAATTATACAAAATGGCAGTGTTTCACAGGTAAATATCGGACACTAGTGTCTCTGACACTCCAGGGCAGAGGCCATTTTAGCTCCTGTAGCCCTGTGTACCCCTGAGTTCTTGTTGGATATCTTCAAAGCCAATGGCAGGAGGTCACATCCTTCTCTCTCCCTTGTCTACTCATAGAAGTCTCTCATTATATCAAGTCTACCCAGGTAATCTAAAACCATCTCTTATTTTCAAGTGAGCTCATAACCAGTTAACACCACCTGAAGTCATTGTTACTGTGTGCAATATGAAGTTCTATTATCACAGGACACAGGGATTAGGATGAAAAAAAAAAAACTTACAGTAGCCATTTTTCTACCTACTCCAATTTGTGTTCCAAATAATAAAATAATAATAATAATAATAATAATAATAATAATAATAATAATAATAATAATAATTTTGGGGAGAATCACAAACATCCTTTCATGGTGACAGGCTTTCTAAGGTGCTTTCTAACTTATTGTTTGTGAATTTGTTCTCATTAAAGCCCCCGTGGGAACATTGTGAACACTGCTAAGTTTTTCATTCAATCAATTACAATAACAGACAAAACTGAGCTGGGAAGACGGCTCGACTGGAGTCCTCATCGTGTATGCCTGAGGATCCGTGTTAGATCCCTATAACCACTGGGCATGCTGGGCATGGTGTGACGGTACACCCATCAGCCCAGTGTTTGGCAGACAGAGATAGGTAGACCCCTGGGTATCACTTTCAGCAAACCTAGTCTAACTGGTAAGGTCCAGACCAGTAAAAGATCTTGTCTCAAAAACTAAGGCAAAGAGAGTTTCAGAAAGACAGACAATGTCAGCCTCTGGCCCCACAGGTATGCAAGCAAGGGATAACAGAGAAAGAGTATCTCAAAAGGAGATGAGACTCTCTTCATTAGAATCTTTCTTACTAGTAATTGACAAGACTACAGGCTTTTAGGTTGGAAAAATTCCCATAGTTTATCTTTCATTCATTCATTTCCTACCTACAGCTTTTCCAAAAGGCGTAGTACTTCTGGTCCATCATCTGCAGGAGGATATACAAGAGTAACTAATGAGGGCACATCCTCAGGCTTTACTCACTAGGTCCTCACGAGAGCCACCCTCTGTATTAAGACTCCCCAGATTCTTTTGAATCGTTATAAATCCTGGGGGAAATGTAGATCTAACTATATTTAAGCAAAATATTCCTTTCATTTAAATTTTATTTTATGTGTATGAATCTTTTGGCCTATGTTTTGGTATCACATGCATGCGTGGTGCCCGTGGATATCAGAAAAAGGCATCAGATACATGGTTGTGAGATGCCATATGGATGCTGGGAACTGAATCCAGGTCTTCTGCAAAAACAGCAAGTGATCTTAACTGACAAGTCATTCCTCCAGGCCAGCAAAGTCTCTCTTAAATGTTCACTCGTGATATAAAACATGGCTAAGTGGGTTGCTGTAGAGTAAAGAACGGCCAGCCCTTAATTAACCATTCCCTTTAAACACAACCTGAAGTCCAAACTTTCCCCTAAGGTGCCAGGGAAGCAAGCACTCCTAACCACAAACATTGCTTCCTAAGTTCTTATCTATGTCTCAAATGAATGATTACTAACTATAACGTTTTCTATATTCTGAGTACGTACTTGGCTTTTTGTCTTCTACCATTCATATGTACTGTTACATGGTTTAGAATTAGAAGAGAGCTGTTGGCCCTTGTGTCAGCCTGCCTTGCAAATGTTTCTTCTGTCCCATTCACCAGCCTTGACAAAAGGTAGGTGCATACCTAGAAAACAGAATAGAACCTACTAAGAAATAGGTTATTCAACGAATTATAGATTTCATTTTAAAAAAAAAACTAAGTGTATCTAATGTATGATATTTCAAGCCTTTTTATTCTGTCCCCAGATATTTTAGACGGAAGAATGTAGAACTCTGAGTTGCTGGTTATCAGGCGCTGACAACACCCTACTTTGGTTATATAACCCGTCACACCCTAACCCCAGTCCTGGAGATCCTTTAGAATGCATGTCATGTTATACTGGCATCTACAAAAGCAGTCAGGCAAGCTGGTGACCTGGGCGAAGCTAAGATTACCAAAACAGGATCACTTTGTGTTTTGTTTTGACTCCTTTGTAAGGCTTGTGAGTGTCAGATTTAGAGTCTTTGCTGTTCTGATAACCCTGAGGGTTCATCCCAAATGAACCTGTCCCTTCTTGGCTTTACTCCAAGCAGCCAACAGGGCATTGGTTACAGAAGCAAAATAGTGCCAAAGAGAGCCTTCGTCGAGTCTTGGCCAGCCTGTGGGGCTTCTGTTAGCTGGTTCTGCCTTTTTATTCATCAGAGGGTATGGAAACTTTTGGACTAGAAATGTATGAAATGCATATGCACAAGAAGAAGCAAGCTTTCAACCCTAGAACTGTTTCTACAGGAAATGAGAAAAGGTTATAAGAAAATGTGTTGAGTGGGAAGAAGGAAAAAAGAATGGTGCAGTTCGATGTTTTCTTTTTTAAAGAATATTTTTAAAGTGTGTGTGTGTGTGTGTGTGTGTGTGTGTGTGTGTGTGTGTTGTATTTGGCTTGAGTCCTGGGCTCACTCAGCAAGGGCTGATATATCCCAAAATTATAGAGTTTAATTAGCATACTGCAACTGCCTGATAAAATCAGTTGTGTTGGTTTCCAAAACGAGTACTGTTGTTTATAGGAAAGCTCTAGATTATAAAATAGACCTGAGAATAACTCCAAGGAGGTCCTGGGGACCTCAGGCAATGGAGAACTAAGAAGGCACGAGCTAGTGGTGAGAGACCAAGACCTAACACTCTAGGTCACATTGTTCCACATAGCAGAAAGCACTGAGGTTGGTGAAATACACAGCTTGCTCTGATGGAACTTAGGATCCTACGACTAGCAGGGAGGGGTGAAACACAACAGGAAAGAACACAGTAGACAGGAAACATCCGCAGACTGAAAGAATTAGACCCAAAGGGTGAATTTAGTCAGAAGAGCACATGTCTTTGAAAGTGGTCCTCAAAATATTTTTCATCCCTCTGAAGCCTAGAGAGACTCTATACTTACTGTCTTCTCTGCCTCATCACTATAAATCTGTTCCCCAGACCCCATTCTGCTACCCCACCACCCTGCCATACCTTTCATAGTCTGTATATCACTAAATATGGATCCCTAACACGTCCAGCTCTCAGCATCCCTGAGGATGAGCTCACCGAGTCATGCTAGTTGCCCTGTGTTGTTTTATGTGTATCTACAGAGAGTGTACCTTTTTGACAGGGTATATATTTTTTTTTTTTTGCTTTTTTTATTTGTGTTTGTGTGTTTGCTTGCTTGCTTGCTTGGGGTGAGCACACATGCATACATCTGTGCATGTGGGTTTGTCTGCATATATGTATGTGTGGGATATATGTGCTTGGTACCCACAGAAACCAGAAGAGAATACCAGATCCTCCAGAACTGAACTTAGAGGATTGTGAGCCACCATAATAGGTTTGCTAGGGACCAAACCCAGGTGCTCTTAACCACTGAGCTACCTCTCTAGGCCCCTGTCTGGATTCCTGACGTGCGATGTACAAACTAAGTCAGAGGCTTTTTGGCGACACCCTCCTCTTTCTCTCCTGTAGAGGACTAAGAAAACAGGCACTGCCACTATTTCATTATCAAGTTTCTCCTGTTTCATAAATTCAGGTTCTTCGCCTCTCTTTCCGATTAGGCTCTGTAGTGGACAAAATCAAATCACTGTAAACTAACGGACTTTATCTGGACTCCAGCATCTGCCATCCTGTCCCCTAGCCCTGCTAGACAGACGACTGTGGACTTTCACAGATTTTAAGCACATTGCCCCTGGGGCTGAGTATTTTTCTCATCTAAAAAATTTAACCTTTAGAAATTTAGCCAAAGGTCCTGGCCTAGCATTAACGTCTTGATGTAACAAGGCCAACTTGGTACTCTTAGCCAACGTATCCAATAAGTAGTATGTAATTTGTTGTGAATATTTGAGCACCACGTGTGTTGGCCGTATCAGAATACCCTAGTCTATAAAGAAAGCGTGTTTTCTGGGATGAATCATAGATGGCATGCAATTAACCACATCTGCCAGTGAATGAAGATCCCACCAACTTTTTGACTAGTACTAGCTGAGAGAGAGAATGCAACATAAGATTAATGTGAAGCATGTGCCGAGTTATTAAATACTTTCTTATCGTTTTCCTCTCTACTTCTATATTGAATTCAAAGGTTGAATTCTGACATTGACCCGGGTGGCTAATTAAAATGCATTTACTTCATTTTTAAGTTCATGTAATTCTAACCCTGATTCCAAAAATTATTAAGAGCTATATTCAGAATTATGCTCTTGAAATTTTAATTTGCTAAAATGGTGCCTTCATAATCATTTTCCTATCATCACTTGAATGAACACTGATCCGAGAAGCTATTCAGCTCCCACGGGCTGCACCTGGCAAGGGGAAGGAAATGTGAATACATTCATATGCTCAGAATTATTTTATTAGGCTATTTGCCCAGGTTTTAGAAATACTGTGCCCCACATATTAAAATCATCCCCCTTTCTCTCAAGAGGATAAATCCTGGATTGAAATAGCTTCCTCCTTTGTTTTGTTTGGTTTTTTGTTTTTTTTTTTCTATCTGCTACAAAAGAGAAAGAAATGAATTAAGCACTCGGATTAAATTAATGCTGAATGTAGCGGCTCATAAACACTTCTCAAATTTAGAAGTGCTTGTCAGGGAAAGAGCTGGGGGGAGGGCTCAAAGAGAATCAGCTGAAGATACATAATAGGACAACTGGACCGTGAGTTAATTGCTTAAGGGTCACCTAGGAACCTTGATTAAAAACATTAACATCTTGATGTAACAAATCGACAGGACTTCTTCATGTCTCTTCCCTCAAGCTCTCGGAGGCTTCTGGGGCCTTTTGGTTGCCTCGGTCACGGAAGGTTTGCCTCCTTTAATCAAATGCCCCTCCTCCCAACTCTCTAACCTCCTGCTCTGAGAAAGGAGTCTTTGCTCAGCCGACCAGTTCCGACTTCTATCAGTCTTTTTCTCTTGCCTCTAAGAGCCCAGGCCATGGTTGGATGGCAGCTGATTCCAATGTCACACTAGGATTTTCAGGAGAGCTACCTGCAATGCCATTGAGAAGACAAAGACCCCTGACTGAGAAAGCTGCCAAGGAACCTGGTTAGGAAAACAGTGGCTACAGATTATAAATATCTGATTAGTATTGGTGTCCTACCCTCAAGTGTTACGTTCCTAGTCCTCACGTCAGAGTAAGAGAAAGGCAGACTAGTGTGACAGGCACATGAGGCCTAGGCTTTTTCTGTGGCCTCCCTTTGGGGCCCAGCCTCTCGAGAATTACAGCTCTCTTCCTAGGACACTACTCTGTGTGCTATTGCCATTTTTCTCCTGTCCCTGCTAAACTGAACACTTCTTAGAAACTAAAAGGAAGTCTGGTTCCTTCTGACCCATAGGAGAGCAGACCTTTCTGTGTTGCTCCCCCTTTTCCTCTAACTCCAAACTCAGTCCCTGCTGGGGCTGAGGGCTGAAATTTACAGCCAGAGCTTTCAACCACTCTGACCTTTTGTTAGTTTGTGGGTTTTCCCAATTTTCCATTTTTTCTCTCTCTTTCTGTTGTATTTTCCCTCCCTCCCAACTCCCTCTTCTTTTCTCTCTCTGTTCCTCTCTCCTCTCTCTTCTTTCCTGTCCCATGTCCCTCCTGGCTTCTAGTACACACTCCTAGAAACACATCAAAATATCACCGAAAATAAATTATTGTTTTAAAATATAAACTTAAAATCGCGTTATTGGGAAGCTAGCTGACCAAGCCGAATGCCCATCACTTATCAGGGGGTTGCTTCAGTTCTTTGTCATTAAAGCTTGGGTAGCATTCTAAATAACCGGCTTCCAAGAATTCATATCTCAGTCTCACCCTGCAAAGGTTGTCCTTCCCAGTCACAACAAAGTTCTGATACCATACCCCAAAGTCCCCGGATGACTGTGCCACACACTGCCTCTACCATGAGTACTCACTGACAGTTCTACATACACTATCCTACCCTCATTCTCTTGAATGTCCTACCCCGAACCTGCTGAAGAAACTTTTTCTCCAAGAAACTTTTTCCAAGGCCCTTAAGATAAAAGATGGTTCAGTAGCCTTTTGACATATCACTTGACAAGCACACTGCATAAATCTCCCCAGGATACTGGCTCCCATTTTGTTTCTTCCATGGGTATGTTTGTTAAGTGTGTGTGACAACTGAACTAGTAAACCTGTCTTTCCTTGTCCCTCGTTCCATGATAAGCTGGTAAGAAAGACTAGATGTTTCTTCTTTTGACCAGATTCAAAGCACTCGCGGGTCCGTTTACAGGAACTCTTAGCCTGTAGCCACAGTGCACACTCCAGGTGCTTTCCACGCCCGATTAGCACATTACAAACCCTTCCAGAGAAGCCCCTCCTTTTACCTCAAAGGTCTAGACTTGGTAAGTGATGTGTCTCTTCACACCCTGTCATTGTGAAGTCAACAGTCTCAACATTCAAACCAAGCTTCGGGCAGAGGGCCCGTCTCCCATCAAATGTCACTATAACAATAATTGTGAATACCGGTTCTCTCCCTTAAGTTTCCCCTAAATTATGAATCCTTTGAGGATAAGTATCTGACTCTGTGGTGAGTGTTCATAAAAACCGCTTGCTTGTTGAGTAAAATATGTATCTTAAGCTGAGTGCCTGCTTTCATGAAGTAAAATATAAACAAGCTTTCATGGTTTGAAGAAAATTTGGGTTTTATCAAAGACAAATCAAATAAATGAGGCATGCATATTACTGCCAGTGCCTGTTGGGGTACACAAATGTACAGAGGTTCTTGTCTTTCTTAAGTGTTTTTAAAGTGGGTGTATGTGTGTGTGTGAGAGAGAGAGAGAGAGAGAGAGAGAGAGAGAAAGAGAGAGAGAGACAAACAGAGAGACAGAGAGACAGAGACAGAGACAGAGACAGAGACAGAGAGAGAGAGAGAGAGAGAGAGAGAGAGAGATCTGCTGACATGTATATAACTGCACACATGGGGAAGCCTCAGGAGTACCTCCAATGCCCTATTCTATCACTTGCCATCTTATTCTCTGGAGACAGAATATGTCACTAAACTTTGAGCTACTCCAAAAGCCTTACCTACACTCTTCTCAACACCTCAATGCTGGGGTTATAGGCGCAAGCACCTACACTAGGCATTGTATGAAGATATTGGGGTTTGAACATTGTATGGGGATGTTGGAGTCCTTGTGTATGTATAGCGAGCATTCTTACTCACTGAGTCCTTATTGCTGTTGTTTTTAATAGTAAGAACACACACACACACCACAAACACACACACCACAAAACAAACAAATGTAAAAAAAAAACTCTGAAAACACAGAGTTGTCCTTAGCTTCGTATAATTGTTGACAAGATGCTAGGATCGTGACCCCAGAAGGCACTGGAAAGGCCTCACTTTCAAGTGTCTATTCCAGTCCTCAAAGCTCAACCATAGCATGCAAGGCTTACCATTGATCTGGATCATTTGAAGAACCTGGAAGTAGTCAGGACATGGAGCCAGCTTGCAAATCACATATACATTATTACACACTCCAGAATTATTTTAAGAACACTTTCAGATGACATGCTTCAAGTTTCAAAGCCTCCAAGTATCAAAAAGCTGCTGGTAAGTCTGTACCAGTGGCTGACTTTAATAGACACCCATAACAGACTTGGATTATCATCTGTAAAAGACAAAAGCCTGGTGAGCTGTGGATGTCCCTCATGGTGGAACGAGACCCTCCGACTCATTCCTGCTTTCTGGAGACACACCCCAGCCTTCACTACCAAGCCTCCCATAAGCTCCTGGGCTCTATGCTATTGGAAGAAAGTACTATGTTGTCATGTAAACTTCTTAGATTCATTAGCATTTTCTCCCACTTTTCTGCACTATGAAAGGCAGGTCTTCCTTCTGCTGCAGCCCTGCCCCCAACTGCAGTGCCCACTGATCCAGCTGCATTACTGTCCCCCTATGCTCTGCCCACTTAAGTTCTTGTGTTTTTTTTTTACATTTCAATTCTTCTCTTTAAAAGGAGTGAGTTGTGTACAGGGGGGCTAAATGCTTTATAGACAAGAAAAAAAAACTGTGCTAGAACCAACTTATTCATCATCATCTTCTTCCTCCTCCTCTTCCTCCTCCTCTTCTCCCTCTTCCTTCTTTTTCTTGCTCTTCTCAGCCTTGACCACCCCCTTTTTTCACTGCATCAGGTTTTCCTTTAGCTCTGTAGGCAGCAATATCCTTCTCGTACTTCTCCTTCAGCTTGGCAGCCTTCTTCTCGTAGGGCTGCTTGTCATCCGTGCAGCTGCAGTGTTGTTCCACATCTCTCCTAGTTTCTTTGCAATATCACCAATGGATAAGCCAGGATGGTCACCTTTGATTTTGGGGTGGTACTCAGAACAGAACAAGAAGGCGGCTGAAGGAGGCCTCTTGGGTGCATTGGAGTCCTTGAACTTCTTTTTGGTCTCCCCTTTGGGGGGGCGTGTAGGTTTTCATTTCTCTTTCATAACGAGCCTTGTCAGCCTTTGCCATATCTTCAAATTTCCCCTTTTCTTTAGCAGACATGGTCTTCCACCTCTCTGAGCACTTCTTGGAGAACTCTGAGAAGTTGACAGAAGCATCTGGGTGCTTCTTCTTGTGCTCCTCCCGGCAGGTTTGCACAAAGAATGCATTTGAGGACATTTTGCCTCTCGGAGGCACAGAGTTGCCCAGTGCCCATCAGGCTCTTGCTTGCCCCGGAGCTGTCTCTATGGAGCTCAATGTACTACAATGGCTGTGAGAACTGGAGCCAGATGCAGCTTCCTCATTCTCTCCACTCTGTAACATTCCCATTTAAGCTTTTGTGAAGCCTTTTGTCTATGTATGCACATATGTATAAGTTCATAACTATGTATAATTACATCATATAACTATATTGATATAGAGACAAGTAGATTAATGCCATCCATCAGAACAACATTCTGACCCTAAAAGTTCTTAGGACTTTTGTTTTGTTTTGCCTTTACGAAGGCAAATGGAACAGTTTTCTTAGACTTTAGTGTCTAGTGACTAAGTTGCCCCTGGTGAGCATGCTGAAGGCTCACACTGCATTGCAGTTTGATGAGCTGACAATAAATGGAGCAGAGGTGAGAATGTGACCGGCCACCTAGGACTGAACTAGGGAAGAATTTACATACAAGTAACCAATTTCCCACCCCTACTCACATCCCTGTTATCGCTGGAAGTGGTTAACCTCTTAAGACACCTCGAGACCCCTACTCTTAGGAGCGAAGCTCACTTATTTTTCTTTCAAAGTCTCCCTCCACCTTATACCAATGTATAAGGCTCACCCGGGCCAGAATCCACAGACCCACTCCTGCTGTTCCTTGTCTTTGCTGAGTCCTCCAAACCTCTAAGCCACTTCATTCACCTTCCTCAGGTGTGCAGTGCCTGGTGGGCAGAGTTATTCTTATGCAGTCGTCTTGAATTATGAATGGCTTGCCCCATGGAAATTGCAACAATCCCTTGGTTTGCAGTCCTGTAGCTCAGACACAATTCAAGCAGAGAAATGGTCATTGGGCCTTTTAGTTAACTGAGCTTCAAGGAATACTGTTGCTATCATGATTTGTATAAATATAGAACTATGTTAAACAAAACAGCCCCAAGCCTGTGGCTGAAGTGGAACTCTTCTCAAGGGGAGAACCTTAAGCATGTGCTGCCTGCTCCACAGCCTTCCATCTATCACTCCTAGGACATTGTAGTGAGGCTGCCTTTACAAGACACACTCTGCTCTTCTCCATACTGGCGATCATCGCGGTTACTCCAGTGCCTTTGCAGGTGTGCATAGAATGGTAGGTCATACTCCCTAATGGTCCACTTCCAGAAGGCCCCTCCTACCCATATAGTAACAACATGTTCTTGGCGTTGATCTTAAGTGGCATGAGTCAAGAAATATAGTGAGGCCTTTCTGATTATAGCAATGTTGTAACACTTTCCTTAAATTAGTTTTTATGTAGAGCCAGAACCTGGGTTGGGGGATTTGCATACTGATTTGCATTTCTGGAGTTTGCATACTGAAGAAATGATCTTGATTGAGGAAAAAGATTTGGGAAGGCATTTCCTGGCTTCTATGTGGTATCTTCCAGTCAGAATAGCTGTGCGCGCGCACACGTGTGTGTGTGTGTGTGTGTGTGTGTGTGTGTGTGTGTGTGTGTGTGTTGTTTTTGACTTTTTTTGTCTGTTTGCTTGTTTTGTTTTATTATTTGACTTAACGAGGTATAAATGTAAACTTAGATATAAATGTAAACTTTAAGCAAGAGCAACAGAGGTACCATGTAATTAACACGTCAAAGCTAATGCCGTCTTCACCAGACATACTTGCGCTCTGCAGGTGACAGTCTGTGTCAAGCCCTCAGGCCCCATCAGTGAATCCTTTTCATGTGAATTGCCAGAACAACCCCTAAAATCCTTGTGACTGCTTTCAAGACTGGTAATGTAATCCAAACCCCATTGAAAAGGTCTAAATCTGTACTCCCCCAGCAAGAAGTAAGAAAACACTTCCCAAGTGTTACTTGAAGAAATGTAGGCATCACCGCAGTGCCTCATTTTCAAACATTCTTTGCCAGAGTGGGTCTTCCCCTTGTACTCTTAGCAGAAGTCAATAGCCGGGTGGGGGGAGAGAATCTGGAAATGAATAAGAAATCACCACCTTCCTCACAAATAACTCAATAAAGGTGTGAAGAAATGCCAGGATCCCTGACACGTCAGCCCACTTACAGTTAGGAGAGCAGGGCAGACAGACAGACAGACAGACAGACAGACAGAGAGAAAGTTGACGTGTTAGAAACCAAAGTTCTTCCCTGAACTTTGAGAAGAGTCCAAAAAAGAAAAAAAAGAAAGGAAAGAAGGAAGAGAGAGAGAAAGAAAGGAAGGAAGCAAGGAAGGAAGGAAGGAAGGAAGGAAGGAAGGAAGGAAGGAAGGAAGGAAGGAAGAAAACATGCTGATGCATATGAAATTCTATCTGGTGACCTTACAGTAAAACAGACAATGCAAAGGGTAAACAAACTCTTGTAAACCAGAAACTTGCAGAAGTATGTCACAGTCTTCAGAGCAATGGTGTTCTGAGAGAACATTTCAGGAGTATTCAGCTGGATGAGAGAGTATGTGCCACCTCCTATTTCTGCTCAAAACCCAACTGATCATTTTCAATCAAATACTTTGTCATTTTTTTTTAATCTTTAAGATTAAGCTACTCTTAAAGTGCACAGAAAGGAGCCATAAACAAGAGGGACTGAGAAAGTGAACCTACTCCAAGAACAGTGTGTGAACTGAAAACAGTTTATCAGACTCAATGCTTATGTTTTACATGAGAAGAAGGGCTTAAGAAACTAGAAGGTGGATTTGTTTCCATTAGCGTGCTTTAATAGAAAAACGGGGTTACCTAAGAGAGGACAGTTATGGTTGGTAAAATGGTTCTGCAGGTAAAGGTGCTTGGCACCAAGCCTGAGGACCTGTGTTCAAATCCCCTAGACCCACGTAGAACTTCTGAAGAAGAAGCTCTGTGAGTTCAATACCAGCCTGGTCTACCTAGTGAGTTCAAGGCTAGCCAAGGCCCCACAGTGAGTTCTTTAAATTAGCATATACAGTAATAGAGTGCTATAATAGAAAATGCCGTGGCGATTTCACACCTATATGCTACGTGCCTTGTTTTTATTCACTCTCACTGCCTTCCCTTGCCCCCTTTCCCACTCTCTCACAGACCTCAGCCCTTCATCTTGCTTTTATATCAAATATATTCCATTATCCTCTCATGCACCCCTTCCTTACTCCATTATACATCTACTTTCCCTCTTAGAGTGGAATCTCTTCATCTGCGTTCTCATAAGGATGTTAAAAGCACATTGGATCTTCCTATGTGTGACACTGATATTAGCAGAAAAGAGCAAGGCATCCTAACTGATGCTATGGTTTGAAAATTGCTTACCCTTGGAATTTGTGCGAATATAATTCCTACAGTCATAAGTTAATGACATTTGGAGAGTGGAAACATTCCAACGGTGTTGAGAGATATAACCTTTGGGTGGTGATTAGGTTTAGACCCATCCAAGATGAATCACTGAATCCTGGTGGCTGTATAAGAAGAACAGAGAGCAGAGACGGATCTCTGTCTTTGCTTTTTGATACCTTGCACCAATTGATTCTTCCAGAAAGAAGACAGTCAGTAAAATAAAAGTGATGTCAGCACTATGCCCTTCCCTAAGTGAAATACCTTTATTCTTAAAAACTTTATTCTGCTATGTGTGGCAGTACATGACTGTAAAGGAGGAATTTTAATCCAGAAACATGGCTACTCTGTCAGGGATCATCCAAATACCTTCTAGGTCTTTTACTATCTGGATGGAATAACACACTTTCAATTCCTCTGTCTAAAATACAGGCATACCCTTAATACCCACCTTTAATCCCAAGTAAAGAACGTAAAGAACGTAAAGTTAGTTTATAGAAACTAACTTTAAAAGGAAGCAGCTATGTTTGAAAGTGATGTCTTACTGTGGGGCAGGCAAAGTAACAAGTAAGGAAAAAATTGGATAGACTGAGTCAGAGATAGTATATGCCCAGCTCTCATGAGAACAGATAAGAAAGAAAGGCTACTTAAGAGAACACAGCAGAGGGAGAGGAAGGGAGGGAGGGAGGAAGAGGGGTAGGAGAAAGACAGACAGAGAAAGAGAGAGAGCAAGAGAGAGAGAGAGAGAGAGAGAGAGAGAGAGAGAGACAGAGACAGAGACAGAGAGACAGAGAGACAGAGAGACAGAGACAGAAACAGAGAAAGAGAAAGAACATTTTCACTGTGACAGTGTTACAGAGACAGGCTTCAGGTGAAGACAGAACAAGCCAGAGAATGAGACAGAAGATTAAAACAGATTGTCAGAGTTAGTTTGAGGCCAAGCAGAGCAATTCAGTCAGAAGGCAAGAGAAGCCAGTTTGAATCAGTCAGTTTGGAGAGGAATTTGGGCCAAAACAGCTGAGTTGAAATTGCCAGCCAGAGTTCTGAAAGTGCTAGAAATGGTGAGCTTTTTCAGCAGTAAGCCTCACAGATGACTATTACATCTGGTGAATAAAAGTTACTTTTACATATATTCTAGCCCCAATACTCTGGATGCACAGGAAGGCAGATCTCTGAGTTTAAGGCAGCCCGATCTTCACAGTGAGTTCAGGGCCAGTCAAGGGCTCATAGTGAAACCCTATTTCAAGTAAAAACATTATCCTGCCACAGGAGCCAGACAGATACCTCATCAGATTACAGAGCTTGAGAACTTGAGTTTGAATGTTCAGCCCTCGGGTTTAAAACAAAACAAAACAAAACAAAAACAAAACAAAACAACAACAACAACAACAACAAAACAGGCATCGTCTCAGGCACCTAAATCCACAAAGCCCAGAGCTTTGCTCATTGCCAGCCTAATGCCAGGTGCAATAAGAGATGCATTCCCAAAGAAATAAGACAGGGAGAAATAAGATAGGACATCCAGGGTCCTCCCCAGGCTAAATATTCTCCCTTGCTCACTCATTCTCTCTCACATACAATCTCTCATCTTCATCCTACCTCAGGCATTCCCTTATAGTGATAAAATGGTGCAACACAATATGATAGTGATTTTTCTCTTTTTTCTCTAAGTACATATTACAGTGAAATCCCAAAACTTTCTTAATTTTTCACTTACTAGGTCAGAGAAACAACAACAGTGAAAGGCAGTCTTTCTCTTCTACAAACCTATAATAGACAGTGGAGAGAAGACTAAGAACGGCAGAGAGCCCATTCCTCACTCGGTTACACTCACATCAATCTCATGTGGGGCACATTTCAGAATCCTGTCTTTTAAAAACACAAGAAACCCCAGTAATGTCCTTGGGACCTATTAGGTGAGTAACATCCCATCACACCCATCAGCCTTGTGCTGCTTGCCACCTCCAAGTTCCAGCGATGCAGAATAGAACACAAACAAGGCTTTAAGTGGGTGATACCTTTCAACCATGAGTGAAGCTACATGGAGCTCTTTGCAGAAGCCCAGGATGATGCAAGATTGGAAAAGCATCTCTCCCAAGATTGGCATAGGTAGAGGCATACAGAGAACACTGAAAGAGTGAGGAAAGGAGACAGTAATCAGCCAGGAAATTAAAATCATTTAACAGAGTCTACAAGACAGGATATTCCATTTCTCATATATGGTCTACCCTCACACACTGAACACCTTTTTAACAAATGTCCTCTGTTTGGCCTTGGTGAATGAAGATTAGATGCACAAAGAAGTAACAATTTTTTTGAGTAATTCCAACAATGCAGATCCTGAGCTTACTCTCTAGAGAAGATCTCAGTATGGGGGGAAAAAGTATAGCCACTGAGAGGAGCTGGAAAGTGGGTTGGAAGTCTCATAGATAGCAAGCTATTGAATCCATGTTGGAGGCAGAGGGGTCACCAGTATGTATATCAAAGACAGCATGCATGGGAGGAAAATGTCTGTGCATAGGTGACAGATGATAGTGGGCAAGAAATGGGAGAAAGGAAATGAGACAATAAGGATGATTTCTCAGTAGCTTCTAGAAGTCTCTGAGCCCTTTCATAGCATAGGCATATGATTACATGAACTGTGTTTGATTCTTAGAGAAAAACAAGATTAAAGGGGCTAGAGAGATACTTATCATTCCAACATCTGAGAGGCAGAATTTTAAAAAGTAAATTTAGAGCAGGCTAAGTAACTTTAGAAGTTATCTGTGGATAATTTCAGGGCGAACAGGAGAAATCCAAATTCCCTTCCTTGGCTTGTTACTAGTCTTACCGGATCCCTGCATTGCAATGCTAGGTAAAGTGTTACTCTCTGATCACCAGCATCCAAGCAAGAGGTAAGAGATTTCTACACCTTCCAGACAGTGCCTCCTCCACCTGTGTGATGTTGTAATTAGGTGTTGTCAGTGAAAACAGTCCTTGCAGGCCGCAGAAGAGATGCACTGGAAACAGGTTTGAAGCTAAGTTAAAAAACACAGGTGTTGCTTTGTTCAATCAAAGACTAACAAGCACCTCGGTGGGATGAAAGCTTGAGAGGTGGAACAGGGAAGGGGTGACATCATCCTTTGCTGGAACCCTCTGCTAGAAGGAAGAGGTCCTGGAACAGCTTACTAAGCACTTTGTAATAGGGCATTCAGAAAATGTAGTCAGTACTGGATTTCAAAAAAGAAACAACATACACCTCTGGAAATAACCTGTGGTGAAAATACATTGGTAAGGGGTAAAGAAGCCATGGTGGTTAAAATTAAAGTTCAGATTTTTATTTATTTATTTATTTATTTATTTATTTATTTATTTATTTATTGAGGATCTTCTCTACACGCTAAGCAAGCTCTCTACCACTAAGCTCCGTCCCAGGCTTTAAAGGTTAGGTAGGCTTTGAAGTTGATAACAAATAATAATTAATGTGGACTTTTTGTTTTTATCTTTGGGGGCCGGGCTGTTGTCTTTGGGGGCTGGGCTGACATTTGTACCCTGGTGTGCTGTGTACACATTACTGCCATAATCACTGTACCTGGACTACTAAAATCAGCAGGAAAAAGGACTTTTTGGTTTGCTTTAAATAGTAGTAGTTAGGGCCTTGAGAGAAGGCTCATAAACCTGGGGACCTGAGTTTGATCCCTCAAACCAACTCCACACTGTTGTCCTCTGGCCCCCTACTGTGTGCTGAGTCACAAACACCTTTTCCTCCACATTATGTATACACCTAATAAATGGTTTTGCAAAAGAAGGGTAATTACCGTCCAGTAGTCTCACAAGCATCTCAAAGTTGAAATGTATCGTACATTGCTGATACATACTAACTACCGTCCCAGGGTACACGATACACTGTATCATGTGCTCTCCTCCCTTGAACAATCAGACTCACTTACACCAACCACACCGGCTCAGCAGAGAGAAAAGGCAAGCGCACAGCTTTTGCTCGAAGACTTTGCATCCCCCAAGTCAAGAACCTGTAAGATTCTGAGGAATCCTCCAAAATTCCAGAGAGAAGCTTCCCTTTAAACTTGAAGTTCTTCCCCCTCCCATCTCCATTATCTCCGAATCCAGGTACATCTGTAGTAGGAATTTGTTCTGTGGAACCCCGCAGCAGTATTTCCCTTCATCTCTATGGAGACAGCTCCTCTCGACTTTTGAAGGAACTTGCCTGTATTGTAAACAAACCTCTCTTGGCAATTGGCCTGTTTTCTTTTCCTATCTCATCTTCCATCTGCTCAAAGGCTTCGCTTCAAAAAGAAGTAGGTTGCAGGTGTGTACTTCTTCGTTCTTGACTACCCTCCCCCTTTGTTTCTGAAAGAGGTGGATCTTTGAGACTAAAATCTGCTCCCCTAAATGACATTAACAGTCCCACACAATGGGGCCCAATACCTGTGTGTACCTGTGAGCCCCTAGCTGGAGCAGACAGTTAGAACTATGGTTAGGCTTGAACAAAAGCCCTCATGGAAACGAGAGGCAGCCTCATGCATTTCATGAAGCAAATTACCAAACAACAAACAAACCGTGGTGCCAGCCAAAGATGAAACCGAATCAATCTTTTAGGCTCTTTCATTAAAGACAAAAGTGATTATTACACAAGTATTTTAATGACAGGAACAGCCTTGCTAATAATAATCCCTGTGTGGGGAGAAGGGGTTTTTATTTCCTTTTAGGAAAAACAAAACAAAACAAACAAACAAAAGGCCTCTCATGTTCCACTTGGGGTTTCATAGCTTCAAATTTGAAGTGCTTTATCTCCAAGGCTTAGGATGTGGGTACGTTATTTGTCTGATATAATAACTTTAATAGTCTTATAAGTTCACTTTTCTACATTATTTTTCCCTTGGTGTCAGCTATCATATCAAATGACTGCTAGGGTAAACATATTGGTCTGGCATTATTGCGAATAAGTATAAAAGGTCAACTTAGGAGGAGACGAAAAAAGATGAATTCCCTTCACCAAACACAAAATTTGAAGAAAGCTAATTAGAACTTGGCTAGAATTATAGGAAGACTTATGGACATATGAACCACAGTCTTAGATTGTCTCCTGAAAATGTGCTGTTTGCCTACTTTGGTTTTAATTTCCTTCAACACCTATGAAAACCACCTAACTGATAATGTCTAAGAAAAACTCATTCTTATTTTAACTGGCATATGAAAAATTCTGTGGATTTCTGATTTGTAATGTGTTTTCTGATACCCAGTCATCTCTCTGTATCACAGGAGATTATTTCTAGGCTCCTCTCAGATGCTTCAGTCTTAGATGCTCAAATGGCTTATGGGAAATGGCCTTGTATTTGTATCCTTATGCATGTTTTATATGCATACACACATCTTATGCATATTTCAGTCATTTGTAGATTACTCATGATTAACAATACATTGTACATGGTAAATTCATATTATTTTAGGAATAATGATAAGAAGAAAAGTGTATTTTCAGTATAGAGGCAGATGTTTGTTTTTATACTTTAAAAGATTTCTGATCTGAAAGTGATGGCAGCTGTGGATTTAGAGCTCAGTGGACTCCCGCTGTTGAATGATGAAATCAAGCTAGAACACCTTGTCTCCTCCTGTCCTGGCCAGTCTCTGTGGTGACTTCTGATATTACCCCCAAAGCCTAGGTATGAGAGGACCACGGTGGCCTCTCTTAGACAAACAATAGAAAATAACCAGTACTGTTTCCAGAATTTTTGGTTGTTGACAATCCTAAGGAGTATTTGAACCAGACACAGAATTAATAAGATTGGAATGCTTTCCATTTTAAGGTGTTTATACATCTTTTTTTTTTATTATATAGTCTAACTTTAACATACTCAATTACACAAACAATTTCATATTACAGGATGAAAACCCCAAGCCAGTAAAAATGAACACAAACAAAGGACTGTATATGGTATGTGAATATGTCCATGTGGGTATACATGTGCTTGTGAGTGCATACACATGTATTAATGCCTGTGGAGGTCAGAGATTGGGTATCTTTCTTGATCACTCTCCCCCTTATTTTTGAAAGTAGTATTTTGTGGTGGTTGGAATATACTTGGCCCAGGGAGTGGCACTATTTGGAGGTATGACCTTGTTGGAGTAGGTGTGTCACTGTGGAGGTATGACCTTGTTGGAGTTAGGTGTGTCACTGTGGACATGGGCTTTAAGACTCTTGTCCTAGCTGTCTGGAAGCCAGTCTTCTCCTAGGGGCCTTCAAATGAAGAGTAGAATTCTCGGCTCCTCTTGCACTATGCCTGCCTGGACTCTGCCCTGCTCCTACCTTGATGATAATAGACTGAACTCTGAACCTGTTAGCCAGCCCCAATTAAATGTTGTTCTTATGAGAGTTACCTTGGTCATGTAAAGCAATAAAACACTAAGACCAAAGTGTCTCTCATTAATCATAGATTTTATAAATTTAGTTAGGTTAGTTAGCCAGTGAGTTCTACGAGTCTACCTGTCTCCTGCTATGGTCCCCTCCCATGCTAGGATTACAGCTATGGCTCACACCTGCTGTGGGTTCTAGAGAGTCCAGCTCAGGTCTTGTTTGCACTGCTGACAATTTATTGCGGAGCCATCTCCCCAGCCCCAAAATAATCTTTGCATATATCTTTATAAAACAGTTGTTTTATATATGGCAAAAATCAACAATAGTTATTTAAAGTAACATGTATATATGTATGTATGTATGTATGTATGGATGGATGGATGGATGACTTTATTGAAGCCACTTTTTGAGGAAAACAAAGTCAGACTGTACGGGGCTACTTTTGTGACCTAGTTCCATCCTGTTCATAACATGAATTGGACAAAGACTGCTATGGTCAAGTGTATTCTTAGTTAGGTGTTGTTTCAAGTCTCTAATATGGATTTATTTATATGTATAAGTGGTTTGCTCACATTTATATCTGTATATTATATGCATCCTGGAACTAGAGTTGAACAGCTATCAACTGGTATGTGGGTGTTGGAAATCACACCCCAGTCTTCAAGAACCAAAGCTTAACCACTGACCTACCTCACAGCCACCCACAGTGGTAAGAATGTTATTGTTGTTTTAATCATTGCCTTGTAACAATATCCAAAGATTATGTGAGCTACTTTCCTAAATACTGTGGTACAAATACCTGAGGACAACCTAACGAGAATTATTAAATTAGTCTAGTAGTTTTAGGAAGTTCAGCCCTCAGTCACTTGACCCCAATGTCTTCGCCAGAATATCATGGTAACTGCAACATACTGCAGAGGAAATTCTTCAGCTCATGTCAAACAGGTGCTGCCTGCAGGGACCTGCTTTCTCCAGTTAGGCCTCACCAGGTAAGTTTTCTGGAACTACCATAAAACCAGGTCCAGCTAAGGATCCCATGCTGAACACGAATCAGTGGGGACACTTCATATTCAAACTGTATCACAGCATCATAGCCCTGTTCTAACAATACAACCATTATGCCAGAAGTCAGCACAACACACATAAGCATATTACATCTCTCTCAACGGTTTACCTCAGCGCTTTGTCAAGACCACACCACATGCTGCTGTTAGACAGCCCTTGCCTTTATTTGTACACCAAAGTGTAGGATTGAACCTAAGTTCAAAACACAGTGTAAGTCCCTAAGAGTTTATGTGAGTCCCTCCAGAAAACAGGTCAGACATCTTGAGGCAATAGAAGCTGGAGCGTGATGTTAAATTATGCGATGGAAAAAAAATCTGATAGCCAGTTTTATAGAACAAATCTACGTAGAAACTTGTTTTCAAGGCTGCCATAGTAAGTCTGAATGGGAGAGTCCCCAGTCCAGGAAAGAGTTGATTGTGGCCCTTGGTAAACAAATGGAGAACTGGCTTGTCTCTGAAACTCTTTAGTTTCTTCCTGCTGTCCTTTCCACTTCTCAGTTGGATTTATAAGCTGACCTGTCAGTGCGTTCCAGCAGGCACCTACTCTGTCTCCTTCATTTTGAATTTCTGCTAATGCAGCTGCATTTTATAGTTGGTTATGGCTTCGGGGCACAGTGTCTTATAGAACACTTCTTTCTGGAGGCTTGAAGCTCACCTGAAAACCCTGCAGGATAACTCTGTGAACACACACAGATTTTCATGCAGGAAGCATCTCCTGAATGTGTACTGTGTGCATGTACTGCTAAAGGCTTAGAAGGCTGGAGGAAGGAGGGGCTAATGTCTCTCCTCATGCAGTGCCCTCAGTTGTGGAGAACACAAGCTTTCATTAAATACATAAATATATGTAGCATTATAATACAGAAACTTTCAACAGAGAAATGTGACATTCAGCATTTGGAAACAATTTGCAGAAAAGTTGTCCCAGAGAGAAGCAAGGCTTGGGTTAAAATTTGCAGAGGACACAGTAATTAAGCAGACAGATAGTAGGATTTATAGTCTGTTCCTGTTTACTGGAACCTCAGTTTCATAAGAGCCAGCACATGCAGCCTTTGAAACATGACCCACAGGACTGCAACTGCTCATGTTCAAGCTTCAATGACTATTAAATGAATAAGTTTACCTAGTCAAATACAGAGGGAGGGCAGAGCGATTCAGACAGGATTATACAAAATGCCCTAACTGAAGGAACTACGGAAAAGAAGACATTGAGACAATCCAACAGTTCAGATGCAAGTCTAGGAAGCAGAGGGGTTGGAGAGCGGCATGATTCCCAGGTGCAGTCAGTAGAGCCATGTGCTCCATCCCTATTTGATTATTGGCCATCCAAGACTCCAGAGCTTAATTTGGACTACAATCGTTTTGTAGAAAAGACCCATAAGAGACATGATGCTTCCATCGCCTATGAAAGTGGTAAGCAATTATTATTCTCACACCACACCAGAAGTGTAAACCAAAGCTGGTCAAGCTGACCCACACCTTTAATCCTGGCATGCAGAGAGGCAGAGGCAGAGGCAGAGGCAGAGGGGAAGAGGGGCAGAGAGAGAGGCAGAGGAGGGGCAGAGAGGCAGAGAGTCAGGAGGCAGAGGCACAGAGAGGCAGAGGTGCAGAGAGGCAAAGAGGCAGAGGCACAGAGAGGCAGAGAGGCAGAGAGGCAGAGGCAGAGAGGCAGAGGCAGAGAGGCAGAGAGGCAGAGGCAGAGAGGCAGAGAAAGAGGCAGAGGCAGATCTCTAATGAGTTACAGGGCACAGATCTATGCAATAAGACCCTGTCTCAAAAGAAATGAAAGAAAAGAAATGAAAGGAACAAAGAAGAGAGGAAGGAAAAGACAGAGAATGTAAACTGTTTTAGTATGATTTCAGCAGCACAAAGGCCAGTGTAAGAAGTTAACTCTCTCTCTCTCTCTCTCTCTCTCTCTCTCTCTCTCTCTCTCTCTCTCTCTCTCTCTCTCTCTCTCTCCCTTCTTCCCTCTCTCCCTCCTCATCCTCTGCTCAGTACATCCTCTTCTCACCCCTTGTTTCTTTCTCTCCACCTGCCCTCCTTTCTTTTCCTCCTTTCTTTTCCTCCTTCCTTCATTGACTCTGTAGGTAGTGCTTTGCTCTGACATTGTCATGCATATGTAAAATTTAAAAAGAAAGCCAGGCAGTGGTGGGGCAAGCCTTTAATCCCAGCACTTGGGAGGCAGAGGAAGGCAGACTTCTGAGTTCGAGGCCAGTTTGGTCTACAGAGTAAGTTCCAGGACAGCCAGGACTATACAGAGAAACCCTGTCTCGGAAAAAAAAAATTAAAAAAAAAAATGAAAGCAGAAATTATACAACCCTTGAGCTAAGGCAACCAATCTTTATTGAACTTCTCCTAGATGACCAGATCGCTTCTTGACCCCAACTTTGGGGATGAGCCCTCTGTATCCTGACACATACCACCATATATGTAGAGGAACTGAAATAGATCTCAACTCAAATAAATTCTGTATAACATTGTATCAAAATGGACTATGTATGAGTTAAATTTGGGAAGCCTCCTGAGGAAAACAGTTTTAAAAAAATCATTTAATGTATAATGTACATGCGTTCAAAACTTAAGGCAATTTGGGGAAGCAAAATCTCATGCCTATTGCAGAATTTAGACATCAGATAAGAACATCCAATGAATTTTTTCCCTATTCCCTCTTAATATCAAACAGGAGTCCTTTTCTTGTGCAAAAGAAATAGGAAAACGTTTAACCAAGGGACAGACAAAGGGCATAGTAGTTCATGACCCCATTACAAACTATAGAGCTGCAAATTTCCCAAAACTGAAATATCTCTATTCAAACTACAAAGTATTAATTTGTCATTAACCTTCACAACATCTTTTTCCTGCTCCATGGGAAAATTTAATGTCTTCATAGAAATGTTTCTTTTAGAATGCATACAGTACCATCTGCAAGTTTGGTTATCTTCCATGAGTCTAAGGCATAGCTGGTTCATGGTCCATTTATTAGGCCTTCCCTACCCGAAAGGCACTGTAATCAATTGACGATGACTCTTTTTGAGAATATTTCCCCCCTTTTTTTGGATCAACACCTGCTAGTCTGGTCTTGTGTCTCTTTCACTCTCTCAGATAATGTTTCACTGCTTAGAGGCCTTTGAAAAGCAACAGATAACAAACACTCTTTGGTCCCTGGATTTCAATAGAATAACCTGAAACTCCTTATCATGAAGGCTGAGGCAGACCATGATATTGGGGAGTGGCTGAGGTTTCCCAGGTCCTAGATCCATGAATAATTTGATTTCTTTTCATCAACAACAACAACAAAAATAATGGGTTAAACTAAATGTGTATTCGTATCCCCAAGATAGTTTTATTTATTTAACAGCAGCAACAGTGACCTACCTAGGTCTCCCCACTTTGCTCATTTCAAAACCTAGCACTCTGTTTACAGCCTGTCTTCTGCATGCAGACAAGGACTGGCTAGACATCAAGGCATCAAGGGTCATGTCTCAGCGGAGACAACAGCGGGGTTGAATACGGGCACATTTTCAGATCTCTTGATGAAGAGGCTTTTAAGTAGCCCTGTTGACTAGCTCAATAGCCATGAGATGAGCTCCCTGTGGATGTCAGGCTGTGTTGTTAAGCCATGTTCAAAGGCTTTTAAGGAGAAAACTACCAATCTGGCTAAAGAGTTCTGGCTTTCATATGTTAACAAATTTTTTTTGGGGGGGGGGGAGAGATAGATCTGTCCCCTGCCTCACTGCCCACACCTTGCTCTGTGTTTGAATATATTTATATTGCATGCCATGATTTTCAAGTACACACAGCAATCAATCAGAATGCTTTTCCAAGGAGCTCGTGCACTCTGGGCAGTCAGGTTTTTTGTTAATGAACAGGTGAGCATTTTTTGCCCATCCAACAGTGTATCTGGAAACTAGCTAATATGAGTGAACAGATCAATTCTGACCTGTACTCCTCTCCTTCCAGAGCACATGCATCATCTACCAGGATCTATTATAATTTTGGCACAGTAGGCCAATGCCTCTCAGAGTGACCTATGGCAAATCAGTTAACTCCTCTTTAATCCCTCTATTTGATAACAATGAAATAAATACAAACTGACTGCAATTCTCAGAATTGGCACAACACTAAAAAAGACAAAATGATAGGACAATAAAGTTGGATCATACAGGGAAATACATAGAAACACAAAGGAAGAAAGCGTGAATATGGGGTGTAGAGGGGATCTTTTGTGCAATGGATTAAAGTTCCACATGTCAATGAAAAGCCTTTGGCCAATGAGCTGAGGGAGGATTAGAAGGTGAGACATCCTGGTAGAGAGAGATTGGATTTCTGGGACAGAGACAGGCACAGGAGAAGATTTGCTCTGGAATCCTGGAACAGCAGCAAAAAACTGAGGACCAGGGAACCAACCACATGGGAACCAACCAAGTGGGAACCAACCACGTGGGAACCAACCACGTGGGAACCAACCACGTGGGAACCAACCACGTGGGAACCAACCACGTGGCAGAACCTAGAACAGAGTTACAGGATGATTAAGTTATGAGCTAGTCAGGGAAGGGTCCTGGGCTTTTGGCCTAGGCATTTATTCTTATATAAGAAGTTTTGGAGAACAATAGAGCTTCTTTAGGGATGATGTTTTGAAGGTAAACAGCAACCGTGGCTGGAGAACACTATGAGACACCAACAGCTATTATGTTTTTTACTCCAAAAGGCTTATTTTTACATATATTGAACACAATTAAAAATTGTAAGAATTACAAGCCCTAAAGCAAATCTTTCTCACTATGTCAAAAAGAATGCTGAATGTTGTCTACACATTTCAGAAAGACAGTTGGTCTCCTATGATTTCTCAACCTAGACATGGCATGTTTAGAGGGAACCAGAATGCATTGTCATTGAGTGTGCTTGTGTTTGGTTGAATTACATGGAACTGAGTCTGGATCAGAAATGGGGAATATTGTAACCTCCCCCTTGAAAATATTTCCTGACAAGCAAGGAAGTATTTACCTCTTGGATATTAAAAAAAAAAATGAAAGCATCATCCACGATATGAAAAATAAATGAATAAGCAACATTAGTGTTGAACTATCCTTGACTGTCATACATTCTGTGACACAAGAGTTTCTTAAACTAAGCTCTGTTGTCACTTAGCTGAAGTTAACATTTGTTCTTCCACAAATCAGCAAGAATTTATTGTACACTACTTTAAAGGCTTCTACGAAGGGGTAATAGGAAATGACAAAACAAAGTTTGATTGTGATTATTTGATTTACAAAGTCGAGTTTGCTTCTCAGACAGATGATGTCAAATTCTAGTTAAGTGAAGAGATGCAGCATTACCCTCTGACTTCTGTAAGTTGTGGCAAGACTGCCTTGGCATACATTGTTCTTAGTGCCCTGCAGGGGGCAGGTGAGGTTGGATTCCTTACTACCTGTTGTTAGATCACAAAGTTTGAAGGGCCTGCTAAATACTACCTACATCCAGGGTTTGAATCAGATCTCAGGCATCTTTGCTGATACAATTGGAACCCAGAAGATCTAGTTCTAATTGCAGTCCTGCTAATAAGGTTGCTAAGTGCCATTAAATAAAGTCCTTTAGCCTGTTGGGTCTCAGGTAGCTCCATTTCTATGTGAGAAGGTAGAGTACATTTTCTCAGATGAGCTGTCCACAGAAACTGCACTTTCAGTTAGCAAATGTGAGAACTCGTAAAGATTTTTCCTGGTCATTTCCTTTATTTGCTTTGTTTTTGTTTTTCAAGACTTGTTTCTTTGTGTGTATTCCTGGCTGTCTTGGAACTAGCTCTGTAGACCAGGCTGGTTTCAAACTCCCAGAGATCCACCTGCCTCTGCCTCCCTAGTGCTAGGACTAAAGGTATGTGCCACCACGCCCAGCTCCTAAACATGGCTTAAGCCTTTATCTTAGCATAATTCTATTCTTAGATGCATCAAATCACATTGAAGACTCACAAAGTAAAAGTCATGTTTGCAATGCCATCTTCAACTGAGGTAGCTCTGGAAAAGGATTTTTTTTTTTTTTTTTTTTTTTTGAGTTCTTCAGGGCACACGTGAGCTTCCTAGAGTCACCTGTTCCCATCTCCATAAAACACCCCCTCATGCTTGTTGTCTCCCTTTAGGTCCTTGAAAATGTGGTTTCTATCTTGTTTTTCTCATTTAACATCCATAAAATGAGATACAGAGCTCACCAGGCACAGGGATAACACTGCATTTGAGCCATACTATCTCTGGGTGAGCTAACAAAGTCCTACACCCAGTCCCATTGTCAGCCTACAAGGTGTGAAAGAGATAAGGTGGGGTGGGAACCTGACCCACTGACAGCCAATCAGAAGAGCTTTTGTCTATGGATCTGAACAGGGTGACTCATCAGCCACCAATCCCATAAGCTTTCACTAGGAGAACAAAAGTCCACTATTGTTAACCCAAAGGCTGCTCTTGGTTTTATTCCCCTGTACAGA
>NW_022196915.1:90749770-90759363 GCF_008632895.1 Mastomys coucha | reverse complement strand
TTCCCCTGTACAGAAAAAAAAAAAAAAACAAGTTAGTTTAGCTGTCAAGAGCAACTTCAGAACTGCCAGAAAACAAAGCTCAGAGGGGAGAATCCAAAAAGACAAACTAAGGGTACTACATCTAGGTCTCCATAGTAACAGAGCAGGGAAAAGCAACTGTAATCCAGAGATAGGATCCTAGTAATGTCATTTATCTGAAAAGCAAACAAAATTGTATAAAATAAAATAAAATGACTTCAGCATTCCAGTCACAAATGGAGTCCCCATTGTGAGCTACTTCCTTTATAGCCTCGCTTCTTTTTCTTTTTAAATATTTATTTATTATGTATACAGTGTTCTGCTTGCATGCATGAGTAGACACTAGAAAAGAGCACCAAATCTCATTACAGAATGTTATGAGCCACCATGTGGTTGCTGGGAATTGAACTCAAGACCTTTGGAAGAGCAGCCAAGAGCTCTTAACCTCTGAGCCATCTTTCCAGCGCCCCACCCCTCCGTCCTCTGTTCCTACTAGATAGGAACATGTGAGGTGTATGTTCATTTGTCAGCTCCATATGGCCTTTAAAGGTATGACATCCTAAAATATATATAATCCTCATTTCCCACATTTTTTTCAAGTGACATGGAATATGTATGCACTATTATATTGATATGGAATATGAACTACCGACATATATGATATATATGAGCTATACATACTGATATGTTTTAGAATCCAGGAAACACAAAAGGTATAGAATGGCTGTCCCTTTCTATGCTGTGACTAAGGAAGCACGGGACTGGCTGCGGGTAAGGGCACCCAGTCCACCCAGAGAACATGCTATCTACCTTGTCGGGAAGAGACCTCCAGGCTGAGGAGGCAGTAACACCACACAAGGGGAGTCAGAAGTCAAAGCAAGCAAGGCAGCCAGGCAGTCTACACACTATCTGGCTCTTTTCTCCAGCTGTCCACTTTGTTTTTCCCTGTGGTTTTTAAAAATCATTTTGTCACTTTTATCACCGAAGGCAAACAGAGCTTAAGGCTATCAAGGGAACCAGGTTCTCCTTTCTTTTTCTTTTTCTTTTTCTTCATCTTTTTCTTTTTTGGATATTTTCTTTATTTACATTTCAAATGCTATCCCCTTTCCAGGTTTTCCTCCACCCTGGAAACCCTCTATCCCATCCCCCCTCTCCTGCTTCTATGAGGGTGTGCCCCCACCCTCCCACACACTCTCTCCTCCCTGCCCTGGCATTCCCCTATGCTGGGGACAAGGACCAAGGGTCTCTCCTCCCATTGATGCCTAACAAGACCATCCTCTACTACATATGCGGCTGAAGCCATGGGTCACTCCATTTGTACTCTTTGATTGGTGGTTTAGTCCTGGGAGCTGGGGGCGGGGGGAGTTCTGATGGGTTGATATTGTTGTTCCTCCTAAAGGGCTGCAAATCCCTTCAGCTTCTTCAGTCCTTTCTCTAACTCCTCCATTGGGGACGCTGTGCTCAGTCCCATGGTTGACTGTGAACAGTTTCTAAGTGAAGCACCCAGCACCGCATCCCCAGGGCGTGGTTTATCTAGGTGCTCATCACCCAGTTGGCTCAGGAAGTAAGGAGTCTTTCCAAATGCTGCTTGAGTGCTGGCTCCGGAAGTCCGTCATCCTCCAGGCATCTTTTGAAGAAAATGATACGGGAAGTCCCTTATTTGTAGATTCCAGGGACTATACACCGTAATCCTGCTATCCTGATCATCATGTTTTGGAAACTGGCACTGGATCCAAACACAATAATCAATGGGCATTTCAGTAACAAGTAAGACTACTTAAAAGATAGATTCAAGATAAATCTCTATGCTAGATACAAACCAAGACGATGTAAGAATTATCCAGAGGGCTTAAATATCAGATACACAGGAGCCTGTGAAATGGTAAGCGGGGTTTAGCATAATGCCCAAGCCAGGCCTTACTATGAATGATGAAATAAAAGGGGGAATATAACAAAAAACCAGGCACAGTGCAGAATAGCTAATACCCAACGCCAAGAGGAAATTGCTGATTACTTCAGTCAGTACTGTCTATTAGGCATCTTCTATATGCAAAGATTCAAATATGAGTCAAATGAAATGCCTACCCTGGTGAAGTTGTCAGCACCTCCCCACACAGTGACCAGAGTGCAGCAAATGCCTCAAAAGCCAAAACACACCACAGGCCGACAGCAACATGCAGGTGGAGAGCTGAGGGAGGGTGTTGGTGAGGGAGCTGGCGAGCAGAAGGTTCAGTGAAGGGTTTCTGACATGGGAAGGCAGATCTAAAATGCTCAAATAGAAATCAAATGGGTGAGAACCATTTGGGAGAATTGTGATAGAATTAAGACATAATGGCAAATAAGGGGCAGAGGAGAGGTTAATCTAGACACTCAGGTAAAGGCCAGATCATGCCAGCACTTGTAGGCCATTTTCATGATTTGGTTTTTAGTCCCAAGAGCAGAAGGGGGCCATCAAAGGATTCCAGTGAGGGGAGACAAGCTGAGATGTGCATCTAACCTGACAACTGGAACCTCTGTGGGAAGGGAACTTAAGAGTGGAAAAACCAGTTCACAGACTTCTGCTGAGTCCAGGGCAGTGATGGTGTCTTGAACTAGAGTGCCGGATGGCATCCAAGACGTCCAATTCTTGGCTGTGAGACAACATCTAATTCAGCTCTGCATCTGTTCTCTCCAGCTTGATCCTCGTACCTGGTGCGGTTGCTGGCTGAATGGACATCAGTCCCCAAGGACCCACCAATCGGCAGGAACGATCCAGCAAATCCACGCTAAGGAGAGATGTCTAAGGTGTTTTCTTAGGTTCTATACTTCTCTCACACAAGTGCATGAAGGCGAGGGAAACTTTTTGCCCTGAGATAATCTCTTTCGCTGATAATGAGAGAATTGGTAACCCAGGACATAGGTCCTGGTGAGGAAATATCACCTGCTAGTATGTGTAAGACCCAAATTTCAATTCTGAAAACTACAAAACAAAACAAAAAGTTTAGTCAGGCGTGGTCTTGGAAAGCTGTGTCAGGGAGAGTGAACGCTCAACAACAGACTCTGTCTCAAACACACACAAACAAAACAACAAAAACTAACAAACTGAGATCGTGTCTCAAATTGCCCAGCTGTATTAATCTCCCATGTTGTTGCGGCAGATGGCTGGTTGAGCTCTCTGTAGGGCCAGGGGTGTAATTCAGTGATAGAGTGTTTGTCTAGCCTGTAAAAGGCCCCAGATCTGACTGCCAGCACTGAAGGAAATAAGCTGTCTGTCTCCACTTCTTCCTCTGTACGGTAGAGTTTTGCCTATCTGAAACTGCTACAGCAGAGATTAAGTAAGATTACACGCGTTAATCTTTTATCACAAGGCTTGACACATAGAAAGCTCTCGATAAACATTATTATCTTTACCGTTCTTCACTGGACTCTGAGCTTTGCAAAGGGATGCACTCTTTGCTGGAGGCCAGGTCCCCCGCCATAAGGTTCTCATCCGTCCTTCAGAATCGACAATTTTATTTCACATGTTCATTTTAGAGCCATCTTTGAAAAGTCAGGTAGTCTAACAATCTCTAGTATCCTGGAAGGGAGCATTCTTCCCACCCTGTAATTATCACCCTCTCCATCGCCTTCCTCTTTTCCTGTTCCAAGCAAAATTATTCAGTCTGCTTGCCTTCGCCCCACATTCCTGCTGTTTCAGAGTTAATTGCGTCTACTTGCAGTACACACCTGCCTTACCTTATTTTGTCTATCAATTTCGTGTTCTTGTAAGTAGATTGCATCTACTCCACGTGTCCCCTTTCCGTTCTTAATAATGAACTTCCTCGCTCTGGTCTTGGCTGAGAGTTAGCCTTCAACCCAGGCTTCTTCATTCACTGTCCAAATTCTTTGCTGCTGAGGTGGTTGCTCTTGGCACCTATCTGGTTCATTCACCTTTGTTAGGCAACCCGTCTCAGAAAACATCTCTCTCCGACGGAATACAGGAGGGAATTATTCCTCCAAACATTTTTTTTAAACTATCCTTTCCTTTGAGTTGGTTTTTATTGTCTCCTCCCTTTGAATGTCTAGTAATAAGTGCCTTCCAGGTAGAATTGCACATTGTCTATACTTCTGGTGGTAAAGCGGAGAAGGAGCAAAAAGGGCCCACCTCCAGGCACGCTTCCAAAATGAATCAAATCAAAACCCTCCCAGCCCCATCCCTCTGGGCACTTCTCAGCACGGGCAGGCTTCCTTCGGGAAGATTAATTCTGCCTTTTCCAATTTTCATGCTTTCCTGGCGTTCTTCACCTTCCATATCTGAGTCCTGTGTAGGTTGATTGTGTTCTTTAATTGTACTCTTAACACTGACTTCATCCACTGATTGGGAACCTTGGTTCATGGCTCGTTGCAACCTATTCATCTACTGATCTACACCCCTCCCTACCCCACCCTCTTGAATTTCTTTATATAATTCTTAAACAAGATCCTTGGGATTTTGTTTGTTGGAAGCATTTTTTCCCCTTTCTTTCTTTCTTTCTTTCTTTCTTTTAATGTGAGGCCTCTTGTTTTGCTTGGTTTTGTTTTGAATTCTTACTTATTACTGTGGGGGATTGTGTTTCCAAGGCTCTATGCTTTGTTTGCCTGAACTGCTGCTTTCACCCCTAAATGATCAGCTCAAATTTGTCTGCTTATCCATAAGGGATCCTAGTAAGGGGGTGGAGGGGTGGGTATGAGTTACCGGGTTAAGAACCAAGGAATCTTAGCATAGAGAGACAGAAGCCTCCATGCTTTACACAATCTCCCTGACGTCATGCCTTCCTGGCTGTCTGTAACTACCCTAACTCACAGGAAACTCAGAACTATACAAGGGCAACTTCCCATCTCACACACCGAGGAGTCTACAAAACACTTCCTAATTCTTAAATAAGGTCAGTCTCAACATAACTTCACACTGTTAACTACTGTTCCTTTCTAAGGCTGTATGGATTACATTGAGGCCACAGTCCCCACTTACAGCTTTTAGTTATTTTAAAAATATGTTCCAACTAGGCAACGGAGGCACACACCTTTAATACTAGCCCTTGGGAGGCAGAGGCAGGTATATCTCAGAGTTTGAGGCCAGCCTGATCTACAGAGTGAGTTCCAGACAGCCAAGTCTACACAAAGAAAGTCTGTTTCAAAAAAAAAAAAAAAAACCCAAATATTTATGATATGTCCTAAATATTTGAGTACTACACTGTTCTGGGCCAATTGTGCTAAATTCTTTGAACCACTGGTAAAGAGCTCTGGACTCCATTTTCTCTTGCTTTAGTTTGTGGGGCTCTTGTATATCAATACATCCCCTAATTCGCCTACCTTAGAACCAAGTGTGATGTTCTCCTAGGGTCTGGTCATCTCAGATCAGTGTGCACAGGTGGTCATTTAGTCTATGATCATATTATGTGCATATCCTCCCTTTATAATGACTCTGGGGTATTTGAATGAGAAAAGTTTTTGGGCCATTTAAAAATTTGATTCGCAGTTGGTGGCTGTTTGGGAAGGCTTGGGGGAGTGACCTCACTGGAGAAAGTCTATCAATGGGGTGGACTTTGGGGTTTCAGAAGAGCCATTTCAAGTTAGCCCTCCCTGCTTCCTGTTTATGATTGGAAATGTGAGTTCTTAGCTGATACTCTAGCCACCAGCTCCCTGCTACCTCTGCTCTGGAACCCTCAGGAACTATAAGCCCCAAACAAACTCTCTCTCTAAGTTGCCTTGGTTATGATGTCTTACCTCAGCAATTGAGAAGTAACTAATAACTCCCAAAATGTTATTTCATAGGTTCTAATATGGGTTATTCCTGAATAAGATAGCCTCTACCCTGGAATTACATACAAAATTTTGAAATCTGAAATTAAAGATTCACATGTAGATTTATTTTGTGAGTCCTAGCTTATCTTTTTCAGCTTTCACTTTTATTTTAAATTTCAGCTCTGATATTCCAAGTCAGTTACTCTGCCTCTAACCTGTTTCAGTCAAAAGTATAGAAAGCACATGGCCTCTGAATTCATAATTGAAAATCTTAGGAAAAAATTTGACAGCCAGGTGTCTCATCTAACTTTGTCCAGCAAGAAAGACGCAACCTAGGAACGCTTCCTTTTGCAGTTTATTTCAGGAACCTTTTAACAATGTTTCTCCCTCCTGCTTCTCCCTCCTGCTCCTCCTGCCTGCTTCTCCTACTTCTGGCTTCTGCCCTCTTCTGCCTCTCTCTAGCCGTTACTTAAGCTCCACCTTCTGGCCCACCCTCAGCTGTTGAGTACTCCCAAGCTTAGCCAATTCCAATGGGCTACGTAGCAAAAGCGGATAGGTTACCAGATGCGGAAGCAACCAATGGCAGCAAGCTTAGCCAAATGAGGGCTTGCTTATGAGACCACTTGCTCTTGGAAAGGCTCTCCACGGCCAGGCGCAAGAGTACAAAACAAGTAGTGACTGCTGAAGTTGATATCAGTTAGACAACCAGCATTCTTGAGGAGATCCTTGATCCTTGAAGCACACAGTACTGCTTGTATTTTCCAGGAAGTGCATACAAGGTGAACATACACATCGTCATCATGATGACAGCTAACATGTAATCTGGACCGACTCTATTATGTGCTAAGCACTTTTCAAAAAGCTTTCCATGTACCATAGTCTTCATAGTAATGCTATGACATTGAAGGCACTGCTATTATAACTATTTTTAATACAAAGACAATGAAACATGGAACACTGAAAATGTTTGGTGAGACAGATGATATGGAAATTGCAACTCAGCCATCAAAAAACAAAACAAAACAAAACTCTAGGGACTAAATTCATAATCCCTCACTGACATTTTGTCAGATAACATGCAGAAAACCAAAATTTTTATGATTATCCTGATTAACTAGTATAATATTTCCCCAGATAAGAAATGTGCCAGATGTAGATCCCAAGCTATTCAGAGAGCAGTTTTCCCTGAAAATAAACTCAGACTTCTGTCACCTCAGGATTCACAGTGGCCTCACCTGCATGTACTCACACACTGTGTGCACTCCCCTGTCCTTACAGCTAGTGACAATGACCAAGGGATCAGATATCTCTTAGCTTGTTAGTCACCCTCCCTAACCCATCCCCAGAAACCCAGCGTAACTATCTAATCCACTACTCTTTACCAGTCCACATTTCCCCCCTTTTTATTTACTTATTTTTTAAAGATTAATTTATTTTTATAAGTACAGTGTTGCTGTCTTCAGACACACCAGAAGAGGGCATCAGATCTCATTACAGATGGCTGGGAGCCACCATGTGATTGCTGGGAATTGAACTCAGGACCTCTGGAAGAGCAATCAATGCTCTTAACCGCTGGGCCATCTCTCCAGCCCTCCCCCACCCCTTTTTTATTGTGTATGTGTGTTTGCCTATGTGAATGTATGCCACATGTGTGTGGCTGCCCACAATGGCCCAAAAAATGCTTCAGATCTTCTACAGCTAGACTAGAATTAGAGGCAATTGTCTGCCGCCCAGTGTAGATGCCGGGAATGGATCATCTGTTCTCTAAAAGAGGCGTAAGTGTCCTTAACACTGTGCCATCTTTCTTTCTGTGTGCGCCTGTGTGTGTGTGTGTGTGTGTGTGTGTGTGTGTGTGTGTATGGATCAAAGGACAACTTGTAGAACTGGTTCCTTCAAAGTACCACATGGGGTTCTGGCATCAGGCTCAGGTCCCTTCTGAACCCAATCTCATTAGGTGGCTCAGCCCACCTTCTTTAACCCTCAGTCTTCTCTTAACTGTGATCACTATGAACCTCAGCTAAATAACACATGCCCCAGAGGGAGGGGAAATGTTTCTCTTCTCTCATTTTCATCAGAAAACATTGCGGCATGCTCTTCCCAAGTGGGACGGAGACCTTTCTTTACTGCTTTGAGCACATAGTGGAGAAAGCTGTCTGGGAATGGGACTCAAGGAAAGATGTTTTCAAGGCTGGGAGAATGTTAGGTTATTTTGAGGGTAGGGTACAGTTCAATCCTTGTACCATCCTCATAAGAGAAACATTCCTATGGAGCTATCCAGATCCAGTTCACATCAAACAGAGCAGCCGTGGCCAAGCAATCAGAAATGATGAGCAGGAACACGGATCCCCAAGGAGTCAAGAAGGCTAAGGGCCATGGTCACTGGCAAAGGAGACAACAGAAACCAAAGAAAGAAGGAAATCTGAGGAGATAAAGGCTAAAGAGAAGGGCTGAAGAGGGAAGAGAAAGGGATTCTTGTGGGCCGAGATAATTAGCCTGGGTCACAAGTATCTTTTAACAGTGAACTAGCTCACCATTCCACTTTCAGCTCACAATGTGTTTTTCCTGTGACCCCAGTGGATACCCACACCTCAATGTGGCCTCTGGCTGTGCATCATGACATCACAATTGTTTGGGGCTTGGTTAAGGACGACTGAGGACCGCTCTACCTACAGCTCTCACCTTGTTCCCTATTCCCTCTGTTGTTTGAGAATACTCAGTTGGTGGGCACTCAGCTTTCTCTTGTCATTTTTGGGTTTTGAGACAAGTCTTCACTATGTTGCTAAGGTGACCTCAAGCTCGTGATGTTCCCACTCTAGTGTCATGATTGTAAGCTTGTGTCACCACATCCAGCCTTCATTTTGGGTTTTAGATATCAATTCACGTTAAGGCATTGTAGAAAATGACTGAAATCATCAAAATCCCAAACAGACTTTGGAATGACCTTGAACTGTGCTAGGTATGACATGTTCCCCAAAGCTGAATCAAGCTGTCTGCCCATAGTACCTCAACATTTACTTTATGTATATAAAAAAATATATGTATATTAAAAAGTATAACTTTTTAAAAGAGCTTCTAGAAGCCACTGTCTAAAAACATAAATGAACAGAATGCAGAACTCAGTTGAGTCGAACAAATTTCTTATCGCTGCTTCCCCAAAATATATTTCCAAAGACAATTTTCCACGGAAATTCATACAGCTGTACTTTGTTTTGAGAGCACATTCTCTGGGGCAGCGGCCTGTGTGGAGAGAAGGAACAGCAGGAGATGCACTGTGCGTGGGTTTGGCCGTGTGAATGTTGGTCAGTGAAGACAATGTAGAGATCACAGCTTTCGGAAAAGCACTGGCGAGCCGCTGCTCCTCTCTTGCTACCGAACAGCAGAAGTGGTTTTTGTCTCGGCGTGCTTCAGGACCAGTTAGATCCAAAGGAAATAAAGAAGGGGCATATTTTTCCTGGCTTCTCCTCGGGCAGTTCTCCGCATCCTGGCCTGGTAGGGGCAGAGTCACATGACCATCTTTTTACGCCGCCCCACAACAGGGAAGCCCTTTCTCAGACTGTGCTTGAAATCTACGAATTCCAGCCACGCCAGATTTCAGGCTCTCTCCAAAACTGTTGCCAGGCACTGAAACCAAAAGGACTGTGCTGCACAGACTTTTGAAAGAAATCAACTACAGACTTCCCTGATTTGCCAAACAGTCAACTACTGGAAATATATATATATATTTTTTTTTTTAAAGAAGCATGGAAAGGTGTGCCGTTCTTCTGCAAGGTGTTTGCGGGTCAGCCTTCTTTGGGCACCGAGCTAGAACATGATGAATGAAATATAACTTTTCA
>NW_022196915.1:90715448-90749760 GCF_008632895.1 Mastomys coucha | reverse complement strand
TCTGCTGTGGAGGACTGTGAATGCTAAAGACCAGTGATGGTGGACCAGCAGCCAAAAGAGAATTCAGGCTCATTCTTGCTGACAACATTGTGGAGTTACTGAGGGAACCGCGAGATAAAGCTTTCAGCTTTTCTTCTGAGTGCAGGAGAAAAAAAAATGTTTAAAGGCAATTGTGCCTAGGGACAGTTTCTTAGCTTCACAATCAAGTGAGTCATGACGGTACAACTCGGTGAGGAGAAGACTCTCTCCTACACAGGAAAACAACTCTCAAGCCCGCGGATCACAGACAGAAATTGCTTTAGAGATACAGTATCTGTGGAAAAAATATTTAATATATTAACCTTTTAAAAAAATTCTCCAAGTCCCTATTAGTCTCCGGTACCTGGACAATAGGGCAAGATCATAACCATGAATGGCTATGGCAGGCCAGTTTCTATACGCAGGGCATGTGCAATAGTGATATGATTACTAGTAAAAAAAAAAAATAGAGTTAAGTCTTGTCCAGGTAATGTAACTCTCTCTAAACCAAAGGAAAAAATGAGTGAGAAACAGCATGTCTTGAGACAATCTTACAGACCACTTCATGTGTTAGTTAACTTATATACCCAGATTAGATTAACCAAAATCTCTCATAATGTCTCAATAATAAAAGCTAATAGATATCTGAAACAGTTTCCCCTACTTTTCATGCCAATTCTGTTCTTCTTATGTCTCCTGTCTCTAAAGGGAGGCCTTGGTGTACGTGAGAAACTTTCAGACAGGCTCCTAGCTGCTTCCTCCTGGTGCTGCCTCTGCACATGCGTCCAAACTGTCCATCTTTCCTCTTTGTCCTCACTTGTAACTCTAAATTTGACACAGTTCGGATCACTGAAGCAGTCTTTGCACAGAACGCCCTGTCCTCTGTCACAACCCTGGCCCCTCCACCCTTCGTTCCTCTTGCCTTCTCAGAGTTTCTTTCAGAATGTAATCATTTGAAATGAATTTCTTCTCCTTGTAGATACAGGTCTGGGAAACCTCTAAAAACCAAAATCGGATACTGAGAATTTCAATTACTTAATTATAATCAACCAAATAACAACAAGCCTTTGTCTGTAATGTGTAGATAAGGAACTGAAATAGAACCCAACATCTGAAGGTTCCAGGGATGGAAAGGAGGTTCCAACTCCTACTTAAGGGCTTTGTATTGTACAGTTTCCTTCAGAATCTTCTCAGCATTGCTCGTCAGTAGGTGTCACTGGACCTCAATGTGACCTAGAGAATAAAATGAGTGCTTAGTAGACTGAATGTAAAATGTAGTCTTGCCTAGCCTACAGAGCAAATTCAAGACTAGCATGGGCAACTTAATGCAACCTTGTCTCCAAATAAAAGAGAAGGAGGGAACTTAGGCTATAGCTCAGTGATAGAAGGCTTACTAATATAAACAAGGCTTTGGGTTCCATTCCCATTGGCCCAGATTCATGAACATACACACACATACACACACACACACACACACACACACACACACACACACAGAGAGAGAGAGAGAGAGAGAGAGACAGAGACAGAGACAGAGAGAGAGACAGAGACAGAGACAGATAATTTTGGAGAAACAAACTGATCTTTAAAACAAATTCAATAAGTGGATTTACTAAATAAATTCTCTTAATTGCAAACACTCAAATAAAATGGAGAAGAGAGAGAGAAGATAAGAAAAATTCTAAGAGTAACTTAATCACAAACAAGGTACCTAATTTAAAAATTAAGTCTTAGGAAATGGTCTGACTTACAGAAGAGTTCTGGGGACAGAAAAGTATGCCGATGGCCTTTTATGATAGAGTTATCCATCTCCCTCGACACCAGACACTGATCAACTGTCAGGGACATAGCAGCTTTGATGAGATAAAATCTGGATCCTTCTTCTATCACACAGTTGAGTATGGGTCTTGCTTCTGCCTGCCTCTCCACCACCAATAAAGTAATGAAAACTGATTTCTCTATGGGCATTGTATCTAAGTTTACACTGAGACCTTAGATCCCACAATGAAGCTTAACTTAGGCCCACTTGTCAGACTTTCTTTGCTTGACACACTCAGCTCCTTTGATCTTGCAGTAGATGTAGTAAGCCTCAAATCCTATCCTGTGATCACTCCCCCAACACCTAGGGAGTAGATCAAATAGCTCTCTTTAATGATCGTAAGTCCTCATGATTGGCTCCTGAGCATGAAAGTAATAATTAGTACAACTCGCTGATTCAACCCTTCTTCACCCAAAGAGTACAGGAAGCAGTGCCATTTCCTGGAGAAATTAAAAAGATTGGTACAATGAAAAATCTAAATGAAGCTAGACAAAGTGCCACACAACTCTAATCATAGCACGTGGGAGGAAGAGGCAGACAGATCTCTGAGTTCAAGGCCAGCCTGGTCTACAGATGATGTGGGGAACCCTGCTATTTAAGGTCAAAGCCTACTATTAAGTAGCTCCTCTGAGCTCTGTGCAAAGTGGAGGACGCCCTTTTCCAGCAGGGCTTCCTCTTCTCTGCCTGACCTTGTCTGGGGACCCCGAACCCCATACCCTCTACCTGAGGAAGGTCATATAGTCCTTGGCCAACCTACAAGTTCAACTTCCTCTTTCCTTGATAAGAACCTGTCCAGCAAGTACCTGAGATTTCAGGAAGGCCTCCAGGAAAATGAGGCTTTCCCAGTACTATAAACTCCAGCCAGTGATTTATACTCACCCTGAAAACTCCTTCCTGCTCTCCAAGGTGTGTGTGTGTGTGTGTGTATACATATATATATATGTATATATTATATATACAATACACATATACATACATATCCTTTGTTCACCCCAATGGAGAAAACAGAAGACAGAAAACTACAGAGTAGGTTTCAGGACAGTCTGGGCAGCACAGAGAAACCCTGTTTCTAAAAAACAAAATAAACAAAAATAACAACAAAACAAAAAAAAAAAACAGAAAGGAAAGAAAAGAAAAATATACATGGGTAGGCATGTAATGCCATCACAGAATTATTTGTCTGCCTTAGAGATGGCATAGATAGGAGCTGGGTAAAAGAGGGTGCTATTAAAGGGAGACCCTAAAACACTGCATTCTAGAATGATCCTAAATGGAAAGCATGTTTCCCTTCTGCTTGTAAGAACAGTCACAGTATGAGCTCCTTTGGATTTCTGGGATATAGCTATTGATCCAGTTCTATAGGCAAGAATTTGGGGAGTGTTGTTTGGGATCGTTGATACATAAAATTTGAGAACAATTTAGGTAAATTGTGGAGAGCTTTGGGGGCTGCCTTCTAGGAATTTGGCGGGAGTTTGACCGTGAGCTAGGAAGCAGAAGTAGGCTCAGGCAGAAATTTGACTTTGGGCTAGGAGGTAGGCCCAAGATGACCACTGCTGAGGAAGGTGTTCTTCATATCTTGTTAAGACCCTGGATACAGTGATCGTGGGACCTTTGTGTATGCTTTCTTTGATCCTGAACTACTTTGTTTATGACTTAGGACTGACCATATCCTTTGTATATACCTAGAATGATATAAAAGCAGACTAAAAAAATAATAAATTCACTTCAACCTCAGCACTGGCTATAGTCTAATTGTCTTTTTCAATCCTTGCTCCCTCTCTTGAGACCGGGTTGACTGACTGAGCTGGCTTGGTCAGTGAATGAATACTTCAGGAAAGGTATTGAGTTGAAGATATGAAAGGCATGTCCCTCTGGACAGAACATAACCCCCATGAAGGAGATCTCCACATAGGATAGAATATTCACATGTCGAGGTCGGACTCTTTATGTCCCAGACTAAGACTATCTTAATTAGGATTTCTATTGCTACAATAAAACACCATGACCAAAAAGCAAGTTAAGGAGAAGGGCTTTATTAAGCTTATATTTCCATACTGCTGTTTATCACTGAAAGAAGTCTATTAAGAACTCAAATAGGGCAGGAATCTGGAGGCAGGAGCTGATGCAGAGGCCATAGAGAGGTGCTGCTTAATAGTTTGGTCCCCATGGCTTGCTCAGCTTGTTTCCTTATAGAATCCTGGACTTCCAGCCCAGAGATGGCCCCACCCATCCTCAATTGATCACTAACTGAGAAAATGCCTTACAACTGGATCTCATGGAGGCATTTTCCTAACTGAGGCTCCTCTTCCTCTCATGACTCTAGCTTGTGTTAAGTTGACATAAAACCAGCCAGTAGAGACATATCTAGAAGTGTGTCTACTTGGCTCAGGTAGCCCATTTGACAGTAATTTTCACCCAGGTTGCCCTGTGTTTTCCCCATGGGGTCATAAAGAAGAGGTGATGGTATGTCCCACTACCCATCTATATCTCATTACCAAGCTTCACAGGGTTGTTTTTACAGTCATGTGCCAAATTTGACCCCAAGAAAATGATTGATACCATTGTGCCATAGTTCAAAGAAAGCAGCCAGTGAGTGACAGACTTCCTTCCACAGACCTCTAAATTATAGTATTTGTCCTTCCTGAAAGAGAGCACTGAAGTGATTTTCCTTTGCCTTTACAATGTTTTTAGCAGCATGATCCATGAAGTTATTAAGCTTCCCAGAGGTCATGTGCTGCTATTCTAATGAATAAGCCGCCCGCAGATGTCTGGTGGGGGTTGAGCGGGCAGTTCTAACCTTCCTAATCCTGCTTCCTTTCCTCTGACAACCTCTTGGCCTCATCAAGAAAGACAAGATGCTTGGTTTCTCAGTCAGCCAATAGCTTAACCGTAAGGACCAGATATGTGGAAGGAGCCCCGGATATCATCTAGAGCCTCTACTTGACATGAGACTCCTGTTGTATGAGTCAAGCAACACCTTGACCTACTTAAGGCCCTGTGCTAAAGGCAGCAGTATTCATAAGTGTCCTGCCATTGGGACAAATCACCTTTAAGTACCCTGGTACCAGTGAAGACACGATTTTGTGAAATCAATATTGTAGAGGTTTTCTTGCTGTATAGAGACACCATGACCACAGCCACTCTTATAAAGGGAAACATTTAATCGGGGCTGGCTTACAGTTCAAAGATTTAGTCCCTTGTCATTGTGACAGGAAGCATCACAGCATGCAGACAGACATATTGCTGAGAGGTAGCTGAGAGCTTTAAGTCTGCACCGGTAGGCAGCAGGAAGACAGTGAGCCACTGGGCCTGGCTCGAGCTTCTGAGACCTCAAAATCCACCCCACAGTGACACACTTTCTCCAACAAGGCCATATCTACTCCACATCTTAACAGCACCGCTCCCTATGGGCCAAGCATTCAAACCCACGAGTCTATGGGGGCCAAACCTGTTCAAACCGCCACAGTCACGTTCTGCTCTGTGAGAGCTGCCATTGCCTATCCTCTCATCTGAAAATGTTAAGGCACATTCAAACTAACAACTGAATTTTACAGTAGAAGTAAGATAAGTACAGACTCTAGGTGTAGACTAAGTAAGAATGTGTGTGTGTGTGTGTGTGTGTGTGTGTGGTATTGTCGGTTTCAAACTCAGGTCATTATGTGTGGTGGCAAGCGCCTTTACCTGCTGAGCCACATTATTGGCTCAGGGTGAGTTGTGTTTGGGAGTATGGGTAAGTGACCTGTGTCTGTACCACTAGACATAAAAGGTTCTCCGTCTCCTAGCAACTGTCAGCTCTGTATAAATCCTCGGGGCTGGGTGTGGCCCCACGAATCTCTTCCCATGTAAGGAAAGTTCACAGACCCGATCTTGTGTAGGTCTTTTGAGGCAGTCACAGCTCCTAAGAATTTAAAAGTCTATCAGGCATATCATGCCTGAAAGATGGTGTTCCATAGCATTCCACATCTTACTCTGGCTCTAGCATTCTGCCTAGTCTGTGACATTTACTGAGCCTCAGAGCTGGTAAGATGTATGTCACATTAAATGCACATAATATCAAACAGTCACTTGTTCTCAGCACTTTGTCCGGGTCTCTGTGTCTCCACAGTAACCAGCGCCCACTACCAAAAGAAACTTCTTGGAGCAAAGCTGATAGCAATGCTGTTCTACGAGCATGAACACAGCAGTTACAAGGCAGTTTGAGAGGCGCATCTGATAGCATCCCTTTATCAAAACAGCAGTAACTTCTTTATTAGAGCCTATGACCTTCACAGCCATGGACTTACACTATCAGACATGAATTCCCTCCTATGGGGCAGGCCCCAATTACATCCAGAAGGTGGGTTACACCCACAGTCTTCATGCTGGCATTCCACTGATGCTCATGGCTTGTATGGAAGGTCAGTCGTGCAGCATGCCAGGTACTCAGCTGCGCATCACTCTGGATGACACTTCTCCAATATCTAAACTTTTGGCCCTTGTGAAAGCCAGTAGGGAGGAGATAGACTCTTTTTTTTTTTTTTTTTTTTTTAAATAAATGAGAACAAAGCACAGAGCAATTTAACTATTGGCCCCCGAAAGTGAGTTCTGAGCATCAAGCTAAGAACCACCATCTCACCTACATACACATTAATATATGCAAATAAGGAGCTGCCGGGCAGTGATAGCGCATGCTTTTAATCCCAGCACTTGGGAGGCAGAGGCAGGCGGATTTCTGAGTTCGAGGCCAGCCTGGTCTACAGAGTAAGTTTCAGGACAGCCAAGGTTATACAGAGAAACCCTGTCTCAAAAAGTAAAAAAAAAAAAAGAAAAAGGATGAGGAACTAGGGTTAGGAGTGGACCTTGTAGGGAAAAGAACAGACAGATTCTTTTCTTCTTGAACCACAAAAGACTCAGTTCCCATTCAGCATCTTCCTCCCCCCACATTACAGGCACATGAACACTAAGTGACTATAAATCTATGTGTATCAATTAAATATCTTGAGGAAGGCAAGGAAAAGGATCCGTTCCATTTTTTTTTTCCAAATGATTTTTCTCTGCTGGAAAGTACGTTTGCAAACAAAATAAATAAAGGCAAGATTTCTTTTCCCATGTAAAAAGGAAATAAGTTACACTTGTCTTTTTTCATACAGGACTACTACCCATAAAAGAAAATCAGATTGTACCAGCTAATTTCTAGGAGAGCTGAAGGGTCACTGCGCCAGGGTGGACCTTTTATGTAAAAACTCAGAGACTTTCCATTCGAGGTGTTTTACAGTCATTTCAGAACAGGTGTAACCAGTGGCAGTGGGTAACCGAGCTGATGGCAGTGTTAAATTATGAGTAAATAGGGCCTTCAAAAAACAAAACAAAACAACCTCTGCAAAAGTAAGCACTTAATTAAGGGCATTCAAATCCCTTGATGCCTCATCTAATTCACCCATGCCCCTTTTTGACCTAAAATAAGCCATCTAATCCAAAAACATGAGCTGTTGTGTTTTGTCTTGTTTTCAAGCCGAGGAAGCCGCAGCTTGTCACTCAAGTCATTTGGTGCCATAGATTGCTATTAGTCACCCTGGTGTAGTACAAACTCATGGTTATGGCATTTAAGGTTTCTGAGTAGGCAATTTGAATGAGAAATAAATAATGTCCCTGATCAGCTAGTTCTAGCTCGTGTAGAGAGGTAACCCAAATGTCACTGCTCCTTCTCAGTATGCTAGAACAAGAGTAATGAGCAACGTCTGCTTTGAAGCCATTCCTAGGAAAAAAACCTTGAGGTCTTTCTTCTATTCTCAAACGCCTCTCTGATAGTCATACTGTTACTTAAAGGAGAAAAAAAAAAAAAGTTCTGAGGAAAAGACAAGGCCATCACCATCCTAACCTCATATATGCACACATTTGCACTCAAGAACGTGAAAACATTCACAGAGGAGGAAAATGTGTGCAATAAATTTGTTTACTGCCTCTCTTTAATAAATGGCAGTGCTAGGAAGAGCTTTGATGGGTAAGTTCTGCTTCCTTCCCGCTTCGGCTAGGTCCACAGATGCTCTGAACACCTGCAGGACACTCATAAATAGAAAAATTTACAATCTGGCTCTGTAAAGTGCCCTAAGCCACATCTCATCCCAGCTGCCTTTGTGTAGCTTGCCCACCTGTGATGCCGGGCCACAGGGTCAGAGCCCTCTGCTCTCTCCCCCCTAAACCCCCACTCCTACTGGGGCACACACATGAGCTTGCTTCTAACAGGGATCAAGCTTTTTCTAATTGTCTGAAGGTTTCTTTTGATTTCTTGGCTTCTGGATTTGATGAGATGTCTGGATCTTTGTTTATTTTTACCCGTTTGGAAGTGTATTCCCAGATTGTTTCTAGATTAAGGAAGAGAAAAATAAACTCAGAAAATGAAGTAACATGACATGATCCCTTGGGGAACCTTCAATATCTGCTTTTTTTTTTCCTGTTTTGTTTTAAATTTGGCCATTCTTTTGTACAAATTGAAATAGGCCAGTTTAAAGCAAACAAATAAAAATAAGAGCTTCTTTTAAGTAACAAATCACTCACTGTAATAGTTGGGACCTTGTATCTAGAATATATTAAGAAGCCTGATAATTCCATTATTAAAAAATAATAACAATTCCATTTAAAAATAATAACAATCTCATTATTTAAAATAAAATAGCTCAACTGTAAAGTAAGTAAAGGATCTGAACAAATTGTTCTCCAAAAGAAAATACAAATCATCAACAGACATAAAAAGATGTTTGATGTCATTATCAAATAATTCACAATTGAAATCATATTATGATACTAGTTCATAGCTACTGGGTTGTTTAAAATCAAAGAGTTGAATGAATAATAGCATTATTATCATTCATGGTTGGTGTGTAAGTGACATAGGGTGCCTGAGAAATCAGCCCCTAGAAGGCTTAGCACAGACTTTACAAACATAGTTCCGAGCTTGCATTTCTTTCACCGAATAGCAGAAGCAGCTTGAAGGAAGGATGCTTCAGCTTGCAGTTGGAGGAGATACACTCCATCATGGTGGGGAATGTGAGGCAGTTGTTCCTGGTTCAGGATGCAGAAAGAATTGAAAGCGGGTGCCTCGATTGTTTTCTTCTTTGTGTGAAGTTAGGACTTCTGTCCGGGGGATGATTCTGACAATATTTATGGTGGGCCTCACTCTGTTAAAACTTTCTGTAAGTACCTTCATTGATACATCCAGAATCCATATTGGTTCTTAATCCCAATAGATCAGCAATGTAGATTAACCATTATATCAAATTATTCATCAACTCTATTCTGAGAAATCTACCAGGGAACCTGGGAACACATGTCTAGGCAAAAACCCAGAAGAGCAGGATCATTTATAAGAGCCAAAAATGAAAACAACTCCAAAGTTCTAATTAAATGAATAAATGAAATGTGATATACTCATAGAATATAACTTTTTTGGATATACCTTGAAAATATAACAATACATGAAAGAAAGCCAGTCATGAACGGTCTTGATTACATATTATATGGTTTCGCTTGTATGAAGCATGAATAGATAACTCTATGTAAATGAAAAATAATGAGTGCTTGTTTAGGGCTAGTAGGAATGGTAACCATGTAAAGAGATCGGACTAGAGCTGTTTGAAAGTCTGTGTAGTCAACCTTCATGTCCTACAGGAAATGCTAGCTATTTTTATTTTGAAGAGGCACTTGGGTGTCTTCGTTGGGCTGAAATCAATTTCCTCCATCTTGCATTAATATTTCCAAAATTCAAACTTCGCAGAATTGAGGCAGGATATAAGCTTAAGGTATAGCTTACACCTTTTTGAGAATAAGAACCGAATTTATTAAGTCCCAGGAATGAAAAGTCCTGATCATGAATAAGAAAACCTGCCTCCTCCTTGAATTGTGATTTCTCTTCCGTTTTTCAGCCTGGGGGCCTGGGGGGAATCTTGATTCTTCTAAAAGCAGCTGTGAGGAAAGCCAAGTGTTTTCATTCACGAGAAATAACTTTTCTTCTGCTATTAACCACGGTTATTGTCAAAGTGAGATAATAACAAACTCAAGAAACTAGACGAATGGAACCCACATTGTCTTTAATAGCCCTGCAGGAAGCTAACCACCACAGAGAAAAGGGGCAAATGGCTGATTTGGTGCAAGACCATAATTTTTATAACCCTTGCAAGGGAGAATTTCCCTCCCTTTCTCCTATAGGCCAGGACTTACACCTCCCAAACTCCTCATCCTAGTGGCCTAGGACACATTTTATGTAGAAAGCAATCTCCGGGGTTAGGGATTTAGCGCAGTGGTAGAGTGTTTGGGGGGCGGAGGGGAACGGGGAGACAAAAAGGAGAGAGCAATATGGGGATTGAGACCCCCCCAAACACTCTGATCCTTTGATCCCTTTCTGACCCCTGATCTCAGTCACCCTGAGCTACAGGTGTAGTAGAACACCTGTAACTCCTTAGTCCCTAGTCAACCAAGTGCCAGCCACCAGCTAGGGGAGGGAGGAGCTTAATGCCTGCCACCTGCTTGCCAGTGTCTCTTAAGTGATTTCATATTGAAAATTGGCAATTATTCTCTGGGTGGCACCAGGATTGTTTTGATGCCACCTAGGCAGGCAGAAAGTGGCAGAAGCCTGTCTGAAGAACAAAACACAAAAAGAGAGGCCCATTTCACTGGTGCATCGATCGCCCTTCAGCACCCTCACCCTTCCCTGTTGCCTGGGTCCACCTTCTGCCTGGTTTCTTTGGCAAGCTCTCTTTAGTCCGGAAACTGCGAGGTTAGAGGCTACGAGGGCGTTTACGACTAAGAGACACTCTCATGGTCAAAAAAAAAAAAAGCATTTTTTACATTCTTTTCTTTTTTTAAACCCACCAGGTTCTGGCGGAAGACCAAAGAAACGTGCTGCCCTTTTATTATATGGGGTAAGTAATAATGGATATCGCTAAACTCGAGAGGATTTCCGTGTCTCCCTCTTTAACTTAACTTCTCCGTGGGGAGGTCCAGTCTGATAGTCTGTGCCTGGACCCGGGGGAAGGGTGGTGATGGGGGAGAGGTAGCAGTGGAGGGGTGGGAGTTGTGCCTGGGCTCTGAACGGTGGTGAGGGTGGCCGGGAAGAAAGTGGATTGCGAGCATCTACAGCATAAAATGCTCCCGAATCTACAGGTAAGGTTGGAAATCACTGGAGGAGTTTACCATGCTATCGCACTAAACGCTTTTAAATAAGAATTCAGGAAGGCTATGAGAGACACAGACAGGCTGTTATCAGAAACACACCGTGAAGGTGCCTCTGAGAAACCTCGTGCTTCTTTAAAACAGCGTCAAACCGCCCACCTGAAAACTTAAGAGACAACAATGAATCCAAGCCAGAGGGGAGTCCTGAACCCAGGAAGTAGAGAGTGGCAGGAACGGTCCCACCCCAGGTTGTCCATAACGGAGTTGAATAAGAACCAGATTTTCTGTGAGAATTCCCAAGCCTTTAATCTCAAAGGCTAGAAAGAAGCTGAGAGCGGAACAGAAAGGTTATCTCCTCTAGGAGCAAGCACCCACTGATGCTCCATCTCTTTTGTTCCAAAGTCTGAAGTGAGGTGGCGCTACGCAGACCAGGGCTCTCCAGGATTTCCTTCAGACCGGTTCATTTGAACATCATCCCAGCTGAGCAGACAGCTGGGCCTACCGTGGGTGAGGGCAGGCAAACACGTGTCATGGAATCACAGACGCAGTACACACCACTGACCTGGCCTTCCTGGGTAAGGGGTGGAAGACCCTAGGTCTGGGAGAAAGATTGACGAAATGAAAAGATCGATGACTCCTAAGACGCCATGGTCTGCAGTCCTCCATCTGCAAGATAGCGGTAATGCAGCACCGCCCTCCGGAAGCTGTGTTGAGGATTAAATGAGGCATTGTAAAGAAAGAGCTCAACCCAGGCCGCAGCACTTCAGCAGATGCTAAATCATTATTATCATAATAATCCCATTACGCTCTGAAGCCTATTTAAACAAAAATGTTTCCTCCCAGTTCTGCCTACTCTAAACCCTTCCTTCTGAAACAGATTCAAGGATGTTGTTGTTGTTGTTGTCATGGTTTTTGTTTTAATAGTCTTAAAACACCGAGCGAAACAACCCCTCTAGAAGGCAGAAAGCCAGTGACCGTGCGCTTGCTCGCAGAGGTCTCCCGTGCCCTGCGCTTCAACCATCCTCTCGAGGCGTTTGGCCTTCAGCCCCTCCTTCAGAATTGAAGAGTCAAAGGAGACCTGGCCCCGGGTGCTCAGACTCATTAAGATGAATTGCCTGTCTCCTCTTAGTGGAAATAAGGCAAAGTAAGCCAAGGGATCCCAGAGAGGACAAAGAGCATGAAAGTCTAATTAGGAAAGGGAAGGCTGTTCCAGGATGAGTGTCAAGGGATGGGGGTTAGGGAGGGCTAACTAGCAAGACCAGGACTAGAGAGAAAAGTTCTTCGGAGGAAGCGAAGAAGTACGTCTGTCTGCGCTAGCAGTCACCCACAAAAACAACACCTCCCGGCGGCTTGGATTGCTCTGAACTCAGCACACCGCCGTTTTTCCTGCTCCCCGAACTCAAACTCTAACTCAAGAAAAAGATACCACTGACAGCCCCGTGCACCTCTGAAATTCAGTGTGTTAAACCATCAAGAGCTGCGTTTAGAATCCTCTAAGAGAGTTTAAGAAAATTCCAAGATATCTATCTTGGAGAAGTCCCATACAATCCCACGGATTTGTGATTCAACATTTGCATGGGACATTTGAGGGTCATTTTTCTTAGGAAGGAAAACTGCACACACGTGTAACTGCCATGAAGATGAGAACGGATGGAGAAGAGACGTTAGCAGCGCCCGCGAGAGCTAAGGTGCTTTGCACGTTTGATTGTCATAAACACCAAAGGCAATGTTGCTTTCTGCTGGGACAGAAAGAAACTGGACTTCAATCAGAGGTAAAGCCGGGCTTCAAAGCCAGGCCTCCAAATCCTCCCAGTCCAGGGCTTTGCACCACACCAATTTGCTTCCCTATTGTGTTACTGCAAGCTGGGCATGCTCATTCTGTTTCTAGCGTTTTTATGGCCCTTTTCTCACTTATAAAGTGAGGAGATTAGAATAAATCACCTCAAAGTTACTTCACCCCACCCGCCCCACTCTGCAATTTATTAAAAGGAAGGGCCTTCCTACAAGGCAGAGGTCTGAGAATAGCAGGGGTCTTTCCACATGTGGAAACACCCTGTCCCCTCCTCACTTGGAGGGAGACAAAGCTAGGATCCATGGGGGAGCTGGTCCCTGGGCTGAGAAACCAGGCAAGTGTGAATTCTAATCCTGGTGCTGACATTGACTTCCCCTTAATCCTCTGAGTCACTTTGTTTCTGAGTTTCCATCTAGGCACCAAGGTTAGCAGGACTCATCAATCTCCCAGGAGGGTGTTCAGGCTGCTCAGCGTCTGTAAAGAGCCAAAGGCTTCCTCTCTAAAGGCCCGCGGTGCCGTCACAAGAGGTGTAATGAGACACAAAACTCATGAACGCTTTAAGGCAGGGTTTGAAAAAACCACACTTTAAAAAAAAAAAAACAAAACAAAACCATGCGCTTGTTTGATTCTCTTGAATACAAAGCTCAGTTGGAGAAGCAGCAGCCCCCTCGTTGGTGATACCTTAAAGGAATAGTATGTAGTTCAGAGCAAACCTATCAGGACATAGACGGCAATCGAGGTTCCAGATTTGGAATGGAAGAAAACACACAAAATGATAGACACATATTTTACTAAGGTAAACACAGTGTCCTCTCCTCGATGCAACCATCACCAACAGAATAATAAAGTGAATCAGAGCAAACTTTTCTTAATGGTCATTTTTTTTTTTTACCCAGAAGAAAATTCTGAGGGAAAAAATTAGATTATTCAGATGTTTTAAAAGTGCTCAAAGCTTTAAAAAAAAAAGAGAGAGAGAGAGAGAGATAACTAAGCAAAGTAAACCTCAGGTCTTACCCTGGTCTGTAAAGTTGAGCACTCTGTCTGGACGCCTTTTCCACACCTTTTTGTACATTATCTGTACAGAGATGCTTAAGTATGCATACACGTGTGCGTATACGTGTGCCTGTGTGTGAATTTTTTCCTACGCTATCATGGAATACACTCCCGGTTGTATAGACTTAGATATCGCGTTTTTGTTCCCCCACTAGCCCACTAAGATGAAGACACCTTGGAGTTTTGGGAAGAGAAGCCAGTGGGTCAGCCAAGAGTATACCTGTCTTTCCACCCTAACAGGTAAGGTGGGAATTCTCTGGTGGTCTCTCTCACAGCTTCTGATGATGTTCAGAAAGATAACTGTGTACACCCCGTCAGAGAAGAGAGCCTGACTTTCGTGTGGTTCTTTCCTTGTGTCTGTCTTTCCCCTCAGTGTTTAACTGAGTTTCCGACGACGGCCTGTCTCCAGCTGTGATAAATCAGGGGGTTCTTTCCCCACCCCACCCCACCCCACTCCCGTTCTGGACTCCATTATGACATCACAGTAGCTATACAAACCCCAGAGTGAAGCAAACAAAAGAATTTTTTTTATTTCTCCCTCATTCAATAAGGCTCCATTTTCTGTCACACTACAACCTTTTGACCTGCATCCTAATGGCCCTGGTCACTCAAGGGCAGAAGTCCGGCCATAGGTTAAGTCTGTGTGTGTTTAGATCGAGGAGGGGTCTGTTGGTGCTCACTTCCTGTTGTCTACTGGCACAATGCAATTGCTGTTCCGGAGCCATGAGATCCTGCCTCCTGTGCGAGCTCTTTCCCCTGAGATGTTAAAAAGAGGTTGCCTCTCTTGTCTCTTGTCCCTTCAGTCGACAGGCCTTTTGTCTTTGCTGCAGCTGAGCTGACAGTAGAGCCATCTTACCTTGAAAGGGTTGGGCTGGCCAAGTAATACTATTTCGTTCTGTTGCAACAGTTTCCCACTTTGCATTTCTTAATACCTGCTAGCCAGAACAGCGCTTTAGAGTGCACTGCTTCTGTTTGATTCCTTTTTAAATGTTCAAAACAAATGCAAAACATAAACAACAGACATATCAGGTAAAAGCAGACTATTTGGTCAACAGTCAGATTTAAACAAATCTGCAACTCCCACCCTTCTCTCTCTCTCTCTCTCTCTCTCTCTCTCTCTCTCTCTCTCTTTCTCTCTCTCTCTCCTTCTGCCCACCTTACCTGTTCCTGCCCTCCTCCATACTCTTCCACTCTGCTTGAAGGAGAGGAGCACAGTGAATGCTAGAATGAATGCTAACAAGCTGACCGGTCGCTGAAAGTGTTGGGGCTTGCGAACAATCATCCGTTCATGCACACACTCATCCAGCCAACCAACCTAACTGGCATCCATCTCTTCCTCTTTTAGATGGACCCAAGTTCTACAGGGTAAAGTCATTTGGCATGCCCGAAGCAGAAATCAGCACAGTAGATGGGTGAAGAAAGTAGCCTGAAAAGGGATGTAGCATTTGTCAACCCACACAGGAAGGAGGTGGGGGACCTGTCCACACTCGATCTCCTGTCTCACCGGGGCCTCTCTGCACTACCTATGGCCCATGAGCAGGCACTGCACACTTAGGGGAGCCCTGCTCTCCGGAGCCCCATTGTCTTCCACTCATTCTTTAAGGATACCACTGAAAGGATATTTAATTTGGTACAATTCCAAAACTAGTGATTTACTCTCCCACTGAATCTCTACTTCCCCTTCATGCCTGTATAAGACCTCAAGATGGGCATATAATTTACCACTTGGCCTCTTCTTGGCTATGTGGACAGATGATATGGGATCCTTCCTTCCTTTTTTTCCTTTTTTCTTAAACCACAGTTCCAAATCATGCATATTCCTCTGTTGTGCAATCTCATGTTCCACTCTCCCCCCACTCCCTGCCCATATGCTGTGACAGATCACTATAGCAGACCATTATGAATGTCCCCCCAGGTGGGAAGACTGCCTTACTAAGGCAGATTAATGATCATCCTGGAGTGGTTCCATGTTCCTTTTTCTAGGAGCCAAATCCGGATGCTATTTAAAAAAAAAAAAAAAAAGATACTTTAAAAAAAGAAACGAAGGCCCAAGTATAACTCGAGGAATGTTATACTTCCTGGTACCAGCTGCTCATCAAATGATGAGAAGAAACAGGATTTATAATCCTTGAAATTTCATTTGAGCCCATGTTGTCACAAAGGTACTTCCTACCATATGGTCCATCCTTTTTGCAAGATCCTGAGAAACCCACGAGAGCATCAAGCCCTGAGGGTTAATTTCATTTTGTCTGTTTTCTTCCCATGGTACTGAGAGAGAAGCTGCAATATAATTCCCCCACTCCTCTTATTTTTTTTTTCTTCACATACAAGTGGTCCTTCCCTTAAAAATATAAGATTCTCCTTCCCAGCATGGTCTAACATTTCTTAAATTTTCTTTCACATAATTGCATAGAATATAAAATTATGCCATTTTCATAAAAATGAACACGAACAGGCCTAGCCATATTAAACAAATTTTGTTATTCAAAGAAAGACAAATATCATGCTTTCTTTCACTTGTGACTCCTAACACATATAGACATGTAAAGTAATGTATGCATATGACATAAAAGTAGAAGAGAAACAGTCTAGGAGAACAAGAGGAATAACGGGAGGGGGAGGACCAGAAAAGATAGAGGGCATAGGGAGAAGGTGTTAAAAGTATGTTTATACACTTGCATGAAAATGGCTTTATGTAACACATGACCATGTGTCGTCATGAATACACCTAAGAAAAATGTGTTGTATATATAAATGCATATATGTATATATACATATATATATACATACATACATACATACACATATATAAATTATGTAATTCTGTGGCTGAAGAGATGACTCAGGAGTTAAGATCCCTTCTCAGGATCCACATGGGTGCTCCCAATGTGAGATCTGACACCCTCTTCTGGTCTCTAAGAGCACCAGGCACATATGTGGTGTATGTACGTACATGCAGGCAAAACACCCGTAGCCATAAAACAAAATAACTTTTAAAAAGCAGAACAACATAATTCTGCCACAAAGATCACCTAAGATATCTGGTATTCATTACTGGCTTGTTCAGAAATCAAATTAGATTCCCAATCTCTACCATCTATTGAATTTAACCTCAGCCTCACTAAGAGAAGATTTTGAAAAGCAGAGACTGGTAACAGAGTGACCAGTATAAAGGGACCAGCATGAACAAAAGCAGAAAAGATGGAAAAGTGCGAGTAGATGACATATGGATAGAGAAGTAGCACATTTGTGCAGTGTGAAGGAGAGGGTAGAAATGGTCCACACCAAGGTCGGCCGAGGGCATCTACAGACAAGTCAGAAGGGGGAGGAGCCAGAAGAGGAGGAGCCAGAAGGGGAGGAGCCAAAAGGGGAGGAGCCAGAAGGGGAAGGCCAATATGGAAGAGGTCCATAAGGACCTCTTAGGAAGAAGGCTACTAGCTGTGCCCATAGTATAGCAAAATGGAATCAAAAGACCTGCTTCTTACAACTTCTCTTTTCCTTGAGGTTTCCATGTTTCAAATATGTGTGGAACTTCTGCTGTAACAAGCGCCACCACGCAGGTGTTTTTAAAGGATCAAAATGGAATCGTTTTGAGAATTCCATGGTAGAATGGAGCAAGAGACCTATTCTGAATGTACTATTCCAGCGTCAGGAGTCAGCTGTCTGGATTTCCAGTCTCACAATAAACGAAGGACAGCTGGAATCTTCACAAAATATCACATATATTCTGCAGAGTGCTGAACCCTGATGAACTTGGTGAAGATCCACTTCCACTGGCCTGGCAATCATTTCTCTCTTTCCAGGTGAGTGAACAGGTGAAGAAAACATGAGAAAGAGTGATTGATTTCCTATACTGCCCAAGAAATTAATCGCATATGAGACTTAAAAAATGTGGAAGTGCAATATATAATGGTAATCAGGGGGTATATTATCTTGTCTAATTTTAATCAACCCTTGACATATATAAATAGAGATTTAACTAGTTGACTGATTAGTTCTTTTTCAGTTTGTGTGTTTTCAGGTTGATTTGTGATCTTTCTTTTTTTTTTAAAAAAATAAATGTCTTTCTCTCTCTCTTTTACGAATCTCTGGCAAGTTGACATACATATGGTGAACATATGGCCTGCCCCTAATTGATTTAATTCAAAGAGGACCCAGGGGAAATCTCTGAGCACTATCTGTTTGAGAGCTTTGGGGAATGTTTATTTCAGAGTGAAGAGTGAAAGTGTGATACCATCATAGTGGTACAACTGGAACAGACCAGGCATTACCCACACATGGCAGGGAGCAGCGAGGATATAAATCACCAGGGCGAGTATGACTCCGTCTCTCTGAACTGGCACAGGAGCTAGAAAGGGGGGATGCCTATTTCAAGAAAAAAGTGCATATATTGCTTACCCTGAATTTCCCAGGAGAAAGCACATTGCCTAACTAACCAGCACCCCAAACACACACACACACACACACACACACACACACACACACACACGTGCACGTACACTCACATGAGCATTTCTAAATCAATTTGCCCACATTCCAGAACAGTTGGGGGTTTCCTAATGCATCTTCCACCTGATAGAGATGATTCTGTAGCTAAACTGTGGTGGAAGAAATGACTTGCTGGCTTGCATTCCCTCCCACAGACTGTTATAAACAAAGCCATGTGTATATTGTCTATTTGCTAGAAGATGATAGCAAGCCAGCTGCAACTAAACCAAAATCAAATTTAGTGAACTCTCTTTATTCCCTCCCTGGTTTGGCTCCAACATTAAAGTCAAGTACCTGGGTTGGCTACTGATGAACTTGCTCATCTGAAGTTTATTGGAATCTTAAGAAGGTGACAAGATAAAATTATAAATACATAACACCTGCCCAGGATTTATTTTTTCTCATTTATTTTGTGGGTAGAAAAAGAAAGTAATCCATACCGTGGTATACATGCAAAAGTCAACTTACCCCAGTTGCTTCTCTCTTTCTATCATACAGGCTCCATCCAGGGATTGAACTCAGGTCAATAAGCTTGGCAGAAGCACTTTATCCACTGAACCATATTGCTGGTCCCCTTATTAGTATTTTCAGTAATTTTGCATTCAAAGTTCATTTTGATATGTGACAAAAGCAAAGGACGTGATTGATATATCAGTACTTCTAAGCCAGGCATAAGAAATCTATAATTGATAGATTCATTTGTATTTTAATATGTATTTATAAAATATATTAATATATCTTATGTATTCATAGTTAATATATGTATGGATATATGTACATGCACACAAACATGTTTATATATTACAAATATATAAATTATTTTATATATTATAAACATATGATGTCTAAAGGTACACGTTAGTCACCATAAATTTAAATATTCATATGTGTTTATATGTTATAAGTGTATTTTATTTATAAAGATGTGCTATGTATCATATAATTTGAAGATCTGTGGTATCTCTATGTATGTTCTAAATGTTTTTACACACATATAGTTTTATATGTGTGCCTTTCAGTTCTCATTTCCTTTGCCTTGGTCTTAACACCTCAGGTGGTGGATGATGTCTGTAAGTGTCATGAGGTGGATAATCTCATAGAGGTAGTCATAGTAACACAGCTTCTGTTTACTTCATTTATACCAACTCCAGACCATGATGTAAATATGTTTCCAAATAAGTCCTTTGTCTCATTCAATCCTGATAATCTTCCTGAGAAGGATCTTGCTATTCTCCAAATCTCAAAGTTGGAAGCTGCAGGGTGAAGAGGCTAAATAGTGTGTTTCGGAGAATACAAATAGTATCAACTCAACATTGGGTCCGCTGGTACCCAACACACCCTTCCAGCTGAGTTCAGAAAGTGTGCTCTCAAGCTCCGAGCTCTCCTTGTGCCTGCGTTGGTATGACTCAGAACAAATAGTATTAACTCAACATTGGGTCCGCTGGTACCCAACACACCCTTCCAGCTGAGTTCAGAAAGTATGCTCTCAAGCTCCGAGCTCTCCTTGTGCCTGCGTTGGTATGACTCAGAACAAATAGTATTAACTCAACATTGGGTCCGCTGGTACCCAACAGACCCTTCCAGCTGAGTTCAGAAAGTGTGCTCTCAGGCTCCGAGCTCTCCTTGTGCCTGTGTTGGTATGACTTTACTCGATCCTCTGCCCTTTACCTCATTCCTCTCCTGGGAGTTACTTCAAGCATTTTATGTTGATGTGGTGAATTAGTATGAGCCCAATATTCCTAAATAATAAAACAGAGGAGCTAGGGCTGGAGACATCTGATTCTGGCACTCCACCACAGCTAAGAACAGACTGAGAAAGAGCCAGAAAGCATTTCTATGACCCCTTTGTCCATGTTGGTATGCCTGGGAATTTCTCAGAAAAATGACTGTTTCTTCAAAATGCCAACTATTTACCGGGTCCTCATCAAATCCTTTCCAATGATTAAAGTTTCATGGCTTTGATTTTAAGCTGTATTTTTTATTACATATTTTAAAAATCAAACAGTTGACTCTTGTTATTGTCCTCCCTGATACTAGGGAGAAAGATGTGATCACAAGCACATGAAGACATTTAAATGTCTTATAAAGTACACTATGGAAAACAGCAGTCAAACAAGCTCATAAATCAAAGATTCGATTCCTGAAATGAAGCTTTTAGGACCATAAAATCAAGAGGAAAAAAAGCTTGATGGATTTCTCTCTTCTGTATTATGACAATATACTTGTCCTATCCAGTGGCACCCAAAACAGGAGAATTTATCCAAATGTTATCTTAGAGCAAAATGTTAGTTATACAATGGAGGTATAAATACTTCTAATATAATTTGTTAATCAACTGGAACGTGATCCTACATAGTTCCTACACTCAAATGCCTGAGGTGGACACACACTGTACATTGAAGAGTTTCTGCATGGCCATGCCACAATGACCTAAGTAAATGACAGGAAGGTTGAAGACTTGTGGAGCAGCCTCTTCTGACACCTAAGGTACCATCTTTATTTGAGAATGGAAACTCAATGGAACTCCATCACCTTGGGGTCTTTTCACAGAATTCCTTCTATGCAGACACCATAAACTTCTCTTTAAGCGCCCAATACAGTCATCATTGCAGAGTTCTCTACCCAGCACAGTTTCCAATACCCTTTTACTATAGGCTGCATCAGTGCACTCAAGCTAATGACGATCCAAGGTTTGAAAACTGAACTCTAGAACGTATAAGTGGCACCTAAGCAGCTGGTACTGAGCAATGTTCTCTGTTGTTGCTGGGGATCTTGAAGGAAGCTGGATAGGGCTACAAAGGAAACACAATAGAGGCTACTGGTCCTGATTCCTATAATCCCCCTGCTAAGGAAGGAAAATCCAGGTCAACATTTGCACAGTGAACAGTTTACCTTCTCTTTTTTCCCATAAATGTCTCTCCCTTTCACTAAAACCCATCTATCACCTATACAAATTGCAGGTATTAGAGCCAGATTTGTGACCCTAGGAACATCTTTGCCATTTCTAAATGACCTGTGCATGCAACAATGTGCCCTATAGACACAAGCAGTCTGGAGTTTTCTAGAAGAAGCCCGAAACTTATGTCATTTTGCTGGCTTACATGTCAGCCCCTATGTCCGGCTACTGGTATCTGAAGTGTTCTGGTTTTCTCATCAAGAGGAACCTGTTGCTTGACTTGAACACCTGGGGACAGGGGCATGGAGTTGATGTCAGTGCCCAGGTTCCAAACCTCAACTGGACTCTAACCAGTTCCCCTGTTTAAGGTTGCTCCTTGCTACAAATCTGAGGGCCTTTGATCACTGTGCTTTAGTGTCTGTCCCACTTCAACACACCAGTGAGTCTGAGATTTCAACCAAGCAGGCTAATGGTAACTGATTCCAATGACTGCAGAGAATTCCTTTGGGGTTGACTTGATATTAGAGGCCTTGGAGAATATTTCTTTGAAGAAAATGATTTTTACTATGTTTTACTTAGAAAATTGATCGCATGCTTGCCTCTCAAGTCAATGATGCCTTGCAAATATTGTAAAAGTGTATATACATTTTGACATGCACGACCCTCCCGTTGATCACCATATTCAGTTTTATGTTCAGACGTATACATTTGCTCCAGTAGATCCATAACAGCAGGAAGAGCTCAACCAGCAGGACTCATTTTATGATGAATAACTAGAGACACAAAATGATTATTTGTCTGATTGATGGTTTTATCTAAGTAAACAGAATTCATTACCCAGTCAGGATTTGTGGCAAGATCTAGAGTTACCCAGGGTTCTTGAGGACAATATCCAGAAGCGCTTCAGAACCATTTGGTGTGAGGGAGTTCAATATCTCAGCCAATATGTGATGTATGGTTGTCAAGATGACTGAAGTCTGAGAAGCAGTTTAACTTAAAAGCCAGCAGAAAATTGTCACTGCTTGAGGCACTGGATAACATAACATCCTTAAGTCTGTTTTTTTGTTTGTTCATTTGTTTGTTTTGGGACAGGGCATGACAATGCAAGAAGTAGTATTTTCATAACAAATTAAATTTAACAAAGAATGTAGTTCTCCCTTCTCAATTCAAGCTGCACCAAATAAACCTCCTAAAATATTTCACGCAGCATGGTTTGTTTTGCCTTATTATTCTTATTCTCTTAGCACATGAATTATTAAAGACATACAACCGACTGTAAAATCCAGTTCTATCCCAAAATCACATAGCCTGTCATGCTGCAAACTTTAAATATGTTTCCCAGTTGTAGAAATGACGAGGGTCCACTCTAGAGACACCTGTAAACCCCAAGCGTGGACATCTGGTTGTCACTCTGCTATGAAACGGTTCTGAGACATTCTGAAAGAGCTAGTGAAGGCTTCAGGGAAAGGACTTCTGATGTGAGAAAAATGTATGTGTCACTGTGTGGAACAAGATTCAAGGCTAGCCAGATACTCAAAACCAGACACTCTCTGGATATGAGCTTTGAAATGTAGAACAGTTCTACTGGGATAGTCCTTCATTGAAGCCAGTAGAATTTCTGGACCTGGCATGGTTGGCTTGTTCAGTAAACCCCGTGTGGTTACCAAGGTTACTGCACTGAGTTCTGTAGCCTACGCAGGTCTATCTTAGTATCTTTCCTCCTGTTCCTTCCAGATTTTCTGCATTGTCAAACACTAACTCCAGAGACCCTCCACAGGGTGCCTTCGCTCACTGTCACGTCAGCTCCTCTCAGATAACAGGGGAGACTCTTAGTGCAACATATTGTTTTCAACATAGTTTTAATATCAATCCCTTTCCTTCTCAAAACTGCTCCATTTTTAGAGGATAAATTGTATGGTGATCTTTTCTGGATCTTACTATTCTCCTTTCCTCCTTCCATAACATCTGTTTTTGTATCAACAAAACATCACATTGCTAAGCATGCACGCCTTCCTCTCAGAGGCTGGAGCAGGGGGATCTAGTTCAAGCCTCAGCGTCACAACAAGCCCCTATCTCAAAACAAGCAAAACTAAATCAAAAACCTCCCAGCAGGAATGTTTCCAAATGCCTACTCTCCCCATGCTTTCTTCTATCGTCTCCCTTGTCTGTCTGATGTGAGAGTCCTTCTGGGACCACAGAGCCAGGCATCTGTCAGGTCACCTTCCCCTTTCACAACAGCATTGCAACTGTGTGTGTGTGTGTGTGTGTGTGTGTGTGTGTGTGTGTGCAAGCAGTTGAGACTAAGATCTCATGCATGCTGGGCAAATGCTCTACTACCAAGCCATATCTCCAGCTCCCTGAACTATAACTTTTACTAAACATATTCCATAAAGCTTGAGATCTTGAAGTTATATTGCCAGTTATCTATTATGTCCCATAAATTCTGCTGGGTCAGGATGTCCTAAACCTAGAATTCTGCTTTCTCCTCGACCAAAAGCATCTTCAGTTCTGATCTCTTCTCATAGACCACCACAGCTGCTCAGAAATTAGTAGCGATTCCCACGAAAATACTAAATTAACTTAAATTCCCTATATGGGCTTTTGGGGGCTTTTATAATATAGCTTCAATTTAACCTATTGCTCTAAAAAATGATAGTCCATTGTCTTGTCATCCATTGTAGCTGCTTGTGTTATGAATGCTAATATATTCCCCCCACACACACACACACACAAACCTGTTTACACAAGTGTAAAGGCACTTAGCTTCTGGGAACCTGCCCCCTGTTGGTTCTGATTGGTAAATAAAGATGCCAACAGCCAATAGCTGGGGAGGACAGACAGAGGCGGGGCTTGGGATCAGGAGCAGGAAGAGAAGCAGGAGATCCAACAGGCTAGGAGAGTGTGGAGGAGAGATGTCATGCCTGAGAAGAGTGCAGGACAGAGAGGCAGGGCTGTCCTGTGAAGGAGCCCGAGCTTGGCCCAGAGGGATGCCCAACTGGGACCAGAGCAGCCAAGATAGAACACAAAATTAGTAAGTAATAGCTCGGGATTAACTGCCAGGAAGTTAGGCAGTGGCCAAGCTATTGTGCTATTTCAGGCATAGTAACATATAAAGACATCAGCTTCATTTGGGAATATAAACCATTGGTGTGGGTAACAAACCACACTGACAAAAGTTATTAATTAATATTTATTTCTACTTCTCATAGGTCCTTTTCTGCCAGTACCTACAATTTCGAGTTCCAGACCTCACATGAACTCTCTACCTAGAAGACAGGCTATACTAGTAAAAAATAGTATCCTGGTCCTTTTCCTCTTTTCTTACAAGATGGCTTCCAGTAAGAAGGAAACATAAGCTGCAGGCCACAGCCACTGAGCAAAGGGTAGCTAACACGAAGCTTCTCCCTCATCCGACCATTGGTGGCTGACTCCTGTGTTCGCCATCTAAAAATGAGAGGAAAATTCAACTTCTGAAACACTTCTCCTAACTACTCATTCTTCCTACTATATTATATTCAACACACTGTTATTTTTATAAAAAAATAAATAATTAAAAATAAATACCCCCCCCCAAAGACATGATGTAGTGTGAGAATGATTTGAATTTTTTTTTCTCATCTGTGCCATATCTTTAGCTTGGAATACCAACATCTCCACTTCTACTTTTGTAATCTATCTATTCACTTGCCTATGCAAACACCATTTCCTTAGAGGGCCTTTCCCCAAGTAAGCATTTCTGTTCCATCACCTCCATCTTTGCCATCATCATCATCATCATCGTCGTCGTCATCGTCATCGTCATTCAGTACTTTCAGAACTCTGCAATGGCCTCTACAGATCCAGTCCCTGTCAAGCCCACCTTTAAAAGCTCTGACCACAATGCTACCAGACCACTCTTAGCAGACATGGGCCTCATCACAACATTTCTTAGCATAAAAAACTGAAACGAGTCTTCCCATAGATGCCACAGGAAGTATTCTCTTCCCTGTCCACCCAGCCACAGTCCTGATGATGACCTTCCATGACACTGCCAATCACACTCAGAAGAAGAGTCAAATACTTCCTTCTTTGCATATCAAATTATGCTCGCACTATTTCATTTGTTACAATATATTTACTCCTTAGCTGTCTTTTGTAATTTCTACAGGATCCCAGTAGATCTCTGGGCTGAAGTTTCCAGCAAGGACTTGAGGATCCAGACCAGCTTTTGTGAACTTAGCTTCAAGCCCAGTTCTGATAGGTAAAGTCTTTATCCCAATAGCTGACCAGCACTCATGTACTTAGTCCATATGAGCCCCATGTAAGCTCTGAGAAATCAGAAGGCTTCTATAGATATTTCTTTAGACTTACTATTATAGATCCTATCAGCAGGCCAATCCTGGTAGATCCAGACTCCATGCCCATGCTGCTGGTCTCACAGATAAGCCTCCAATGCTAGCCAGACAACATTCAAGCCTGTCTAAGGACTCTATCAGTAATTTCACTTCAGACCATGCCAGATGGCCTACCCATAAAGTCTGAGTAGACAGACTGGCAAAGGAATATGCCCAATAAATAACTCTACAAAGACCAGAATAAGTCTTTGCTTTGTCAAGTGTGTAGGTCTCAACTTTAGGCAGTAATTAATGTGAAACACTAAAGATCTAACACCACCAGAGAAGCAGAATAATCTCCCAGTAGGTTACCCCAAAGAAATACAGTAACACGAATTTTCCAAATAATTCAGATTTCTCTTGGAAGACAAACAACTTTGAGAGAAATATCCAGAGTTTAATGAAATCAGAGAAACAGTAAGTGACTGAACAAGATAAGGTTGATAAAACACAGATGGAGACACACACACACACACACACACATACACACACAAGACCCAAACAGAAAATTTCAAGCTGAAATATCAAATGAATGTTAGGAAAAAATACCAACAGAAAATCACAGCGGAACTTATCCGGCATATCTGAATGACTTTTCTGTTGTTGTGATGTCTTGGCCAACAGCAGTTCTAAGAGGAAGAGTTTGTGCCCGTGTGCTTCCGGAGCGAACCACTAAGGACTCTGCCTATCACGTCAGGGAAGGCTTGGCACCGCATGGCCAGAGGAGGAAGCTGGCTAATCAGATCTGACCTGAAGAAAAAAAGTGAGCAGGAGGCAAGGTGAGGGAGGCTACAGAGTCTCAGAGCTTGCCCACAGTGACGTCCTCCAGCAGGATTCTACGGCCTAGAGGTTCCAAAGCCTTCATAAACAGTGGATATGTTGGTTTTTGTGTGATATATACATATGTGTGAATATGGGTATAGATGTTATGTGTGTATGTCCTTCTAAACTGCCCAACACTCTAGGTTAGTACTATTCTTCTCCCTTGGGATGTTTTGAACATGCTTGATTCAGGGAGTGGCACTATTAGGAGGTGTGTTCTTATTGGAGTAGGTGTGGCCTTTTTGGAGGAAGTGTGTCATTGTTGGGGTGGGCTTTGTCATCCTCCTCCTAGCTGCCCATGAGACAGCCTTCTCCTGGCTGCCTTGAGACCAAGTATGCAGAACTCTCAGCTCCTTCTCCAGCACCATGTCTACCTGGACACTGCCATGCTTCCTGCCATAACGATGATGGACTGAACCTCTGGACCTCTCGCCTAGTCCCAATGAAGTACTGTCCTTTATAGGAGTTTCCTCGGTCATGGTGTCCCTTCACAGCAATGGAAACTCAACCTAAGACATCCCTGCTTAGCAGATAAGGAGTCAGGGGTACAGAAAACTGGGTCTTGTCTGGAGGGAGGAGAGTGGTAGACCTGGAATTAGCTCCTCTCACCATCTGCTTGCAGAGTTGGTTCTCTTTCTGTCTAGCGAATGTGAATTTGACCCAGCGCCACCAGGATGGAAAATCGGAAGTCCAATGGAAATATCTGAATGGCTCTCAGGAACACATTTCTATCGTGGCCATATTGTGTCAGGAACCTAAACATCCATGCCAGCTGCTGCTCCCTGTTCTTCCCCAGGAGCAGGAAGTGAAAGAGGAGCGTGGAGGAAAGCAGAACTGGGGAGCTGGAGGTGCTCTCAGCAGCTCCTTTCCTGACCCTCCCCAATAACTGAAGACAAAAACGCTTCCTAATTACTTAACTATTTTAGACAGAGCCGTAGACAATGTAGCAACGTGAATAATGTAGGAGAGGGTTTTATTTTTGATGACTGATGGGCAAATGTTCACAAATCTAAATTACTAAAAAGAATTAAGGTAATGACATACTACAATGTCATAATCACCAATTGTCTATTGTACTGAAGGTGACAGGAAAATAATTCACCACTCTGCACGCAGTCACCTAATGTCACTTGGAACTCACAGAATTCATCTTTAAAAAAAAAATAGCGTTCTTTCTTCCTCTATTGGGGAGCTATCTTTTTAATCATGGCTTTCAAGGGGTCAATTTTGAACATGAATGCAACACAGTTCCTGGGAGGTGGGAACTGTCGGCTAGAGTCACCTGGCCACCAGAACACCTTGAAAATGGACTTACATGTTTGGAAAATTCCTGCCCCAGGTTTTACATGAGATAGTTTGTAATCTAAGATTCCTCTAATGACTACACAAACACGTAGAAGTTGATTCAGAAGCATACTACTGAGAGTAAGAAATCAATGTTGTTTAAATCTGTACTCAAAATCACTATAACCAACAATAACGCATACAGAGTCTGCCACAGAACTGTTGGAGCTAAGTTTATACAACTGGAACAATACTTTTATTCTTAACATAGTCTACTTAAACCATCCTAGCTTGAAGCCTAAACCAGAAGCGATTACAGCAATCTCACATATTTATAAGATAATTTCACGGGTTGGCTTGTTTTTGAAAAATAATGTGGTAGCATGAAAAATGTATGAGAATCCAGGCACATAAGTTTTTCCTTGTACACATGATGTCCAAGAGAGTGGAATGTGTGCGTCAAGCCTGACACTCTCGTGAGCATTCTTCTGTGCATAAACAACAGCTTACATTGTTTGGAGAACAAGAAGGTTTTTTTTTTTTTTTTTTTTTTTTTTTAAACCCAGGGCTATGCATAAGAACATTGTAAGTCAAAATAAAAATCCATCCTCAGTTGTCAAAAAGCCCAGAGAGTCTGATACACACCGATGGCAAGACTTACAGCCCATGCATGAGTAAATAGACTCCGCCAATTCAGATCCACAGGCACGCACCGATACCCCAGACCAACGTGGGCACAGGCGGCCCTTTATGTCTACCCGGACTTGGCTTTTGCAGCTGCCGTTTTCTCAGTGTTGTCTCCGGGGCAGTTTCCTGTTGCCATAGCTGATGGCCTGCCCACGCCTGCCTGGGCTTTTCAAGTGTCAACACTCCCAGGCCGGCTGCAGTGGTCAAATGCTTGTTAATGAGATATAGCAGCTGGGTAGGGGTGAACCACTGAGAGGGATAAAGGAATACCGCTGGTGCAGGAAGCGATGCCTTTTGAATCTTTTCAGCAGGGTGAAAGCTTTCAAATCAAAGAGGGTATGTTGTATTCATTAATAAACCCGAGTTCCCATGCAGTCACATTAAAGCCAGCAGTTTAACTTTGCATCAGACAGGTGAATTTCCCCTAGATTTTACCCCGAAAGACAATGAAGAAGAAAACAAGGCGCACAAAGGGACAAAGGCGCACTTCCTCATGTGCGGGGCTGACCAGACTGCTGAACCAAACAAGGGGTTACTGCTTTCTTTTTCAATTTATCCCTTTGTCGGTGTATTTGTGTGCGCGCGCGTGCACGCTCGTGTGCATGTTGCAAAGCTCATAGCAACCACGCCTGCTCTCTTCAGTCTCTCCGGTTAAGCATTACACACACACACACACACACACACACACACACACACACCTTTAAAACCTAACTATCGAAAACAGAATTAACAACTACTTGTGAGGAAAAAATTACACGGGCATGAATATGGGGCCATATGGCTACTGACTCAGATGAAACCTAGCTGTGCACCCCCACCCATCTACCCCCACCCCAACCTATTACTGGGACAGTTTCTCCAGGAAGCTGTGGGAGGTGACAGCATCATGAGACAGTGGTAACAGCTGGGAGAAGTCAGGAGAAGAAGAGAAAAAGAAAGAAGGGACATCTAAAGCTAAAGCATGAACCTGGCAGGGAATCCTGAAGGGGTGTTCATGACCGCGTTCTTACTTTTCAGTTCATTGGCTAGGAAACTGGGGCCAGAGGAAATCTTACTAGGTTAATAAACAGTATCAGAGATGGATTATCTATTTTGGGGGTTAGTTGGAAAATCCAGTGACGTGGTTTTAGAAATAGGGATGTATACGTTAGACCAAATACATACATTATTTCTCTGTTACCATTTTTCTTCACAATCTTATTGAAAAACTAATCGTTGATAAGGCTTATCTAATCACTGGAAATAAAAGATCAAGAAAATATATAGATATTATCCTAATAAATTATCCCAATTTGCAACTGTAAGTAATTAAGAAATTAAGAGAAAAGGCATTCTTCAAAGCTCTTCAGTTTTCAGATTTTCATAAATCCCAATCTAATATAGGAAGTGGAAATATAGGAAATGCCATTTATTGGGTACTATAATGTATCAGACATCAAACTACATACTTTAACATGAATACATACTCATTATCTATAAATTAATATAAATATAAAATATATGTTCACATGTGTGTATATGTATGTATGCATAGATAGATAGATAGATAGATAGATAGATAGATAGATAGATAGATAGATAGATGTATGTATCTATAACAGGCTCTTAGGGAGAGGGAGGTGGCTCAGTGGGTAATAAATGTGCTTGCCTCTCAAACAAGAGAATCTGAGTTTAGAAAGAACGTAAAAAAAAAGCTGAGTGTAGTGGTACATGCTTGCAACCCAAGCTGTAGGGCGGCAGAACTCACTGGTCAGCTGGTTTAGCCTACACAGTGAAAGTACAGGCCACGGAGAGAACTCGTCTCAAGGAAAAAGATGAAAGGCACTTAAGGAGTGGCACCCAAGGACGTGTCTACTTGTCTCAACCAGGCAAGCATGCATGGAACCAGCAGACATACCTGCATCCCTTCACACACACACACACACACACACACACACACACACACACACACACACCACAAGCACATACACATGAAAACCACACAGAGTTGTACCAACATTCATAATGTTGTGAAGTCTTGACCAATCAAGACCCTCGGTTGTAGAGAGCTTATATCAACTCCCCAAGGCTGCAACTGATCACCAGATTTCACAAGCACATTTTCCCTCCTGTTTTTGTTTTGCCTCTGGCTGGACTGATTTTGGCTATCGCCTACCTACTGGTGAAGTCGGGCAAAGAGAAGGAACCGCTGCAGCATGCTGGAATTCAGTGCTGTACACAAGTGTATCTGTGAGGGTAGTAGGCTGAGTGCGCATGGGGAGGGTGCTACACAATTAATAAATTATCAGAAAATTAAAAAAAAAAAGAGCTGCGGGCTTCCATGAACCCTGCATTTCTTTTAAATTTCTCAAAGATGTTTGTGTGAGGTATGCTTGTTTACATTCCAGAATGTAAGCAGTTCCCCAGGGTTAAGTACCTTTAAAGATCCCAGGATGGGATTAGAGCAAGGGTCCGAAGGAAAAAAGGCTAGTCTGGGAAAGCCCTTGATGAGAATCTGCAGCTTCTCCCTGCTCCTCCTTCGGACCCAGCTTCTCTTCATAGCCACAGTGGTGTCTATGTGACTGCCTTAGGAACACGTTCCCAGACACTCTCATACAGGTCTCCACCAGTTCCTTTCTCCTGCTCAGGGTCGGCTGTGTTCCACTGCCTTTGAATTCACTGGAGCTTAGTGGTTCCCTAGGAAAGCAAAACCCCAAGCATGCACAGCCATCCAAGTTCCTGTGTAAAACAGAACCCTGGCTCCCTAAAGCACGCATGCACAGAACGCGAGCTTGCATTTGGGTCACGCCTGTTTCGTTCTTCCTTTTCTCCCACCCTCACATTGCCTCCTCTTTATGCCATGTTTTCTCATTTATTGACTTTTTTTTCCCCATAAAAAATATTTCAAGTGACAAGTAAGTAGCCCCTTCTCAAAGACAACCTGCAACAACATGCCTGGATTACATTAGAGAATGCTGGAGGGGACCCAAAAACCAGTGTGTGAACAGTCGACCTGACAGCAGCCAGGACTCCAGTTACCTAACCTCCCCCAAGCTAAGCCGTGTAATCCGCATGACAGCACATTGTCAGACTCCAGGAACCTGCAGCCATCCTGGCGAGAGGGGGTGACTAGAGCAAGCCACCAGGCTGGTCAGCCCTTCGCTGTCTGCCTTTGACAAGAGATGCCCTCGCCTCTGGCTCTGCTTTCAAACACTGGGAGCCAGGAGGTCTTACAGAGGGAGATAGCTTAAATTTGGTAGAGCAAGGAAGTAAGCTTAACATGAAGGCAAAACCAGAGCGAAACCACAGACAGAGATCAGCAGCCAGTGTCCAAACCCCAGGGGGAAAGGAAACCAGATAGATCTGCACAGAGATTGGTGGAAACATCCGAACCAACCTCACTGAAATGAAAATGTTTCCATATGAGCCCTGTGACTAGCCTCTCCCAACGCACTAACCATGTGAAGAGCGGATAGAGGAACAGTAGAGGAGTGAAATCTATTAACGGAGAAAAGCTGCCTGGACTGTGAGAAGCACCGTGTGTCTGAATATTCTTCGAGCAGTCACAGTGCCAACCAACAGAAAACCTGCATTTATTTGAAAAGCTGAGACGCTATGTGTCCCTATCAAAATGGCAGGTTTTGTGGAGATTGCTAGATACAGGTTATGTAAATTGAAGAACAGGAGAAATATGAAAACATCCATTGACCCAATCCCCATGCATGTATCAGCCTTGGATTTGTCTTGGCAGCCATGACTCTCGGAATGAGTTTATTCCATGCTGGGGACTGTGGGCCAAACCTAAAGCTCAGAGGAATTGTTCTCTTGGTCTTGTTGGAAGTGCGTGCTTCAGTTTGATATCTCACTTTGAAATTACACATTAATGTCAAAAATTATTATCACAAGTGGGTAGAGAATTAAGAAAAATCCCTTAAAGACAAAGTAACCTTTTCTATGGCAATATTAGCCCATTGCTGGGCATTTACATGAAGGCCATTTATGGCATGAGAATAGAGCAGAAGACTCCAAAACACACAGGGTCATTTACTCCGCTCCCCAAAGGAGATTGCAGGTGTAGGTAGTGTACTATGTGTCTTAACATCAACAATTGTGTGGCTTTATCAAGTTTTCTCAGTTGGGACAAGTCTCCCAATATCTGTGACTGACATTTTTTGAAACAATACCTTTTCTGTTGGATTCTTGTTTGAAACTCTCTAACCAAAAAGAAAGATGTGTAAAATTCCACTCTGGCTATTTAATTTCAAGCAATACAGCCTAAGAAAATGGGGCTAATGTAGAAAACTACCACTGTTCGTGTTTATAGATTGCAATATAGCTCAGAAAAGGGGGAGGGGAGGCAGTAAAGGAATACAAAGTGGGAGAGAAGTTTGGAATTTGAAGATACGTTCTATGGCCTCTACACAATGTGGGGGTAAGTTTTCCTGTTGATCGGATAACCACATGGAAAATGCTATCTAATGGCTTAACTAGCAAGAAGGTCCTGTTGACTATCAGCAAAGGCCATGGTTAGATAACTATTTCTTATCTCTTGTTCAAAGCTCTACATCAAAGGACTGTTATCAGCTGCTCAAGTGGACAGCAACACTTTGGAAATGCCTTGGAGCACTCCAGTGTGAGCAAAACCTGGCAGCTTCCTTTCTCGGGTTTGTAAAGATAGATTCGTGGAACACAGAGAGAAAAAACGGTGCCCTTCTGGTCCCAGAAGTGAGTGAATAAGTACGGGGGTGGGGGTGGGGGTCTCTGGGAAAGAAAGGGACATAGTGAGCAGAATGCCACCCTGTTTGCAAGTCTGAATTCTAGCCTGGAAATGATAGATTTTTTCTTCTTTTTTTCACAGCAAAATCATTATATCTATTCCAGGAGTTTTCTTAGGGATTCATTCATCGAGTAGGTATTTGTTAAGCAGTTCTTTGGTACCAAACTCCATTAACGTGTTAGTGAAATCCAAAGAACAAAACAGATAGGAATTCTTCCCTTGTGAAGCTGACTTAGATTCATAATGAATACAGCTATGCTGAGGCCACAAATGATGGTCTTAATCAACTCTGGCCATAGTTTCTAATGGCACACATTTAATATGTTATGTTGAAACCTTACAGTTGGGATTTGGGGGAGCCATACTCTGTGGGTAAAGGTTTTGCTTCAGAAGCATGGGACCCTCAGCAGATATCCATCACCCACACCAAAGTCAAGCCTGTTGTATATCTGTCATTCCAATATGGAGTGGAGAAGCAGACACACGCAGATTGCAGGGACTCAGTGTCTAGCCAGTCTATTGGAAGCAGTTTGCTCCTTATTCAGTGAGAGACCCTGTACCAAAAAATAAAATGGAGAGTGACAGAGAAGCATTTCCAAAGTATATATGTGGCCTTCAGATGCTTGCGAACTAGCAGGCATACCTGTTCATACACTCACATGCATATGCCCCACTCCAAACCTTGCAATTAGTCTAACTGATACAGAAAACGACCCTTTGTGTAAAGTGCTATTACTATTCATTGCAGCTTTAATGATGGCTGAGTGCGAACACACATGCTGATGTGTGTAAGTGCAGGTTTATTGATGTTTGGGCAAGGGATGGAGGCATCTTAAAATGTGGAATTCCAAGAAGACATCACAAGGAAGGAATTGATCCAGGAAGAAGGCATTGATCTTAGAAGCGTGCAACCTTCTTCACCTCCAAAACAGCAGGGTCATTGGATGGGAGAGAATGTATTTTCTACCTTGCTGGGGATGTTTCCCTCAGGGCCACGTGGCTGCAGGTTACCTAACTCAGTGTACGAGAGAAGACCATCAAGAATATGCACTGACTGGGAACAAGTCAGAGGATATGAAAAGATAACCTGCTTCCCAGGAAGGAAGGAATCTGGAATGGAGGTGTTTGCAAAGCAGTAATTCTACTTCGTGTGTCTGTCTCTCTCTCTCTCTCTCTCTCT
>NW_022196915.1:90685902-90715438 GCF_008632895.1 Mastomys coucha | reverse complement strand
TCTCTCTCTCTCTCTGTGTGTGTGTGTGTGTGTGTGTGTGTGTGTGACAAATATTACCTAACAATAATAAATTTAAGTTTGCAAAGCACAATGACAGTATTCTTTAGTATCCATAAGCTGTGACTTGCTACACGTTCTATAAGCTTTGAAGCAATAATAAAACAATCATTGGGGGAAACCCTTATCTTTGAAGATAAGGATTCAGAGATTAAATGAGACCTACTGTATTTTCAAGTGCAAGGACAACAAGGGAGTTCTCTACAGAAAATGCCCATCTGTCTGAAGCCCTCTCTTTCATTTCTTCGCCTTTACTAGCTGTGTCACTCAGCATTGCCTATGTCATGTGATGTATCTATGTGCTTTCCAATACCTTGTTCCTCAGTAAGTTTTACCCAGGAACACAAGGAAACACAATAATTTCTGAGGAGAACATTAATCCTCTAATTTTAATCTTAGACAAATACTGTACAAATGATATTCAGTTGTTCACATCAATTCCTACCTTAGCCGTATCTCAAAATAAAATTTATGAGATATTGCCAAGCTTATAACCTAAAATGTCAATGCCTTACTTTAAAAAAAATCCTGAAATCTATAACACAGGTGTATTTATTTCTAAGTGTTTATTAGCTGTTTGTTTAAAGATGTTTTTAAATTATGTGCATATGTGTGTGTGTGTGTGTGCTATGTACACAGAAGTGCACTGCTCATGAAGGCCAGAAGAGGGCATCAGATGCTCGAGTTGGAGGCGAGGCATATGGAAGCTGCCAGACTTGGGTGCTGGAAACTGGACTCTGGTCCTCTAGTAGAATAGTACACATTCTTAGCCACTGGATCATCTTCCCATCTGGTCTGTTTCAGTGAAGCTCTTGCTGTTGGCACATACTAAAACTTTCTTTGCAGAAGTGACACTATTTTATTGTCTTTTTCCAATGAATTAATCGATCTCCTTACACAATAGAAATGACCCAACTAAATAATGCCTACAAAAAAAAAATCCTTTTAAAATAAATTTTTAAAATGTATTTGACTTTTATTTAAATTATTAAATTTAAACAATTTGTCTGTGCTGAATGGCTAATGGTCTATATTTGAAGTAGCAAGCTTTTACTCCCTATGACATTTTAGGTCTACAGATTAAAGAAGAATCATTTAAGGCCATCCTCAGGATGAGGAAACATAAAGGCTAGGTCTAGCTGGCTAAAATATAACTGATACAATCCACTGTCTCCTAATGAACTGAGCCACAAAACTATAAACCCTGATGATGACTGATGTGATTAGATTAATCATGCCAAATATAGTTTATCAATTACCTATAGACAGAGCTAAAGTACATATTGTCTTGGCTCCTCCAGAACCTAACTAATAGACCATTGGAAAACATCACTGAAAATGCAGGTGTTCCTCACCTTGAAAACCAGATAAAATTCCATGCTCTCAAGAATAAACAAGTAAAAAAATCAATAAAATAACACAAACTATAATAGGATTTTTTCTATAAATTTCCCTTAAGTCACATGCTGATCTATGCATGTTAGCATTCTTTGACATGCAAAACCTTGAATTATATCGGTTATTTTTATGGCACATTCACAATCAGTGCAACATTTGAGGTACGAGTTAAAACCCCAGCACTTATTGAATGCTTAGCACAAAGGGGTTGATGCCTGTACTGCAGGTTATTGTAGAACCAAAATCTTTTATACACAGTGATTCAGTGGAAAAGATAGCCAATCTGACCATGTCAGTCACAGACAATAAAGACTTACTCCAACCATCCTTAGAGAATAACCCTTCAGAGGCAGCAGGCATATCAAGCCCTGTGGTCTGTCTCATCTCTGTAACGTGGGCTATGGAGAACGGTCTACTCCCAAGGCACAGCTTAAGGTTGGCTTTCCACTTCCTTATCTGAGAAAATTTCATTTTTGAATATCAAAGAATATTTAAACTATTCCAAGTATTTCAAGAGAGCTTTTGGCACAGGTCCCTCTAACTCAGCAGTTTACAGTTGCTGCCACCTATAGGCCCAATCTCAAGAGGAAAGGCTGGGGCTGGCATACGTTTAGAAAGCAGCTCCACAGAGATTTATCTTATTTAAAAAAAAAAAAAGAAAGAAAAATGTGGCTGGCCAGACTTCCTCTAAAGGGAGAGTTGAAATGAGAAATAACATTGGTTTCATCAGTGGTAGTCTTCTTAAACCACCCAGGGGTGCAGAAACTTGAAAGCAACAGGCTTTGTGCTCACGAAGTAAGCAAGCAAAAGAGCAGGAACCTGGCTGACCGCATCTTCAGACACATGGAACTGTGATTGCCCTGGCTTTGCGTCTGTCTCAGCGTCTTTGCAAACGCAAAGAGTGGGTACTAGGAGCCCTCATCCCCAAATGACTACTGCGTGAATGAATGGTGTCTGAATTAATCCACCATTAGTTAACCAGATCTAACCATTTATAATGCCTGTGTATTGCAAAACATCGTGTTGTACATAATTCACACATACATTTTTTGTCTAAAAATTTTTTTAAATAAAAATACTTTCTTAGAAAGTTAGGAAATTAAAAATAATGATTTTTATGTATCTAACACAAAGAGACTGCTTGAACATCATTCCTTATCCTGCTTCAGCTGACAAGTGAGTAGGCAATCTTTGGAAGGCAATCTCTTCAATTTTTTTCCCTCAATAGCAACCTTGTCTCTGTGTACATACAAGTGCATTAGTAACGACAAAATATTTTCAACAAATGCTGATATGATATGTAAGAGTCACAATTAGTTATATTTGGCAAAACATATTGTTCCAAAGGATGCATTTGAAAAGATCGTGACCAGTCTGAAGTGCCCTGTTAGGTTTTCCAGCCAGGCTTTAAGGGTGTCTCTGCCATTCAGGCTTCTGATACCGCGGGGTCTGCCTGATCGCTACTGGTGAATCCTAGGGAGACCTAAGGCAGAAGGGCTGGAGCTAAGAGACAGCAGGCAGTGGTGAGGATGGCAGTTTCAGTGAGACAGCTCGTTTTCATGCGACTATTTACAGGGACTATCCATTGTTGACAGGGCCAGTGCACTAGGGATGCCTCATTTGCATAATGAGGAGTTCCTGGTGCTGCTGGACTTGACCTTCTAAGGGGAAAGGAAGTTTAACCTGGCTACATGACCTTCTCCAGTGGCGCAGAGTAGGCCGGGCAGGCCTACAAGCCAATATGAAGGCCCAGGGCAGGAAGAAGCAATCAAATTGCATACTGTTGATCTCTGGACAGATTCCCAGGGTTTGGACACACCTCGATCTCCCTCTTGTTCCAGGCCAGGTCCCTCATCCCCAATTCCACGACTCTCTGGTCCCACATGTCTCTACTTGATAAACACTTCGATGTGTCTAAATGTTCTGTCAAATCTAACCATAGGCATACATGTCTCCCGAGTGTCCTGAAACTTTATAAATGATAACGTCATTTTAATGACCTTCTTTCTCTTCCTTCTAGCAAAATCTCAGAGAAGTCAAGCTCGCCTTTCTTGTACCCACCATCATTTTCCCACGCTTCAACTTCCATTACCTCTATTCCATAGTCCTAATGTTAATTCAGTATGTTCCAATAAAGTTTTTAAACATTTGGGATAGGTGGATGACTTTAGAAACTAAGGAAGCTTGGAAGTGATATCTATGGAATCAACCAACTTGTAAAGCTTACTAATCTAAAAGGGAAGCCTGAACCACTGCCAGTTTAATTGAAATGTGTCTCCCTCAGTAACCAGGTGAAAACTGGAATACTGTTTATATATGATTTGGGATTTGCAACAACTGCACTAGTCCCTCCGTCTGAGATAATAAAACAGGCAGTATCAATAAAGTAGGAGTGTCAAACTGATAAGCATGTTTAACAAAACTTGAGAAGCCTTAACTTTATCATAAATGGGAAATGGGAAAACTAAAAGTTAATATGACATATAAACAGTAATTATAAATCCCATCAGTCTGGTTACTTACAAATAGTCCCAGCTTAGGATTAGACAGTTGAGAAATAATAGAATAAAGGAGACAATGAGAAGAACAAAAGAGGAGACTCAACTTTCAGTTAATATCTCTAGTAGACATTGTTGACCAGTTGACTGACTTAACTCCTTCTAAAATACCTTCGAATGATCCATTGTGTGAACCAGCTCTGAATAGCCATATATAAACAGAAGTCATTATATGTGACTTCTAGAAAAGCATTTAAAAATATGTATCTATCATATACGTGTGTGTTTATATATATATATATATACATATACATATGTGTGTGTCTGTGTGTGTATATACATATATTTATGACACAGGTTAAACTCGCCTTTGCATTCATCTCCTCTTGCTTGAAAGTTGATGTGATGATACTGAAGAGCACAACAATTCTTTGAGATTATGAGAGACAAACATAAGAAAGGGGCTTGCATGTATGTCCAGATTCATTCTACAGGAGACAAATAGAGCTTTTGCCTTCTAAGCTATCCTAATTGTGCTTTCTAGATGTTGAGTTAACCTTTCCCGGTAAGACAGGAACAACTATGTACCCTAAGTAAGGTACCAATGACCCTCCAACGGAACAATTGCCCCACACCCCATCCCAAGTTCACTGTGGCCCATCAGTTAATTTTCTGAGCTCACAAACAGGAGCATCGGAGGGGGATCACTTCCTGAAGCATGAGTGACTCCAAGACAGTTACATCACAAGGAAGTCTTATGCCAGCATGAATGACCATGTCCCCACAGCTGTATGAATGGAGTCATCCCCACTTTAGTTAGCTTTTAATTCTATATCTTCCTTAACAACTCCTGAGACTGGATGTGGTTGAGCAACAAATACACACAACTGGGAGTAGAACACAGGAGGGAAGGAGCGGCTGCAATCCAGAGAGTGTCTAACGCACAGGTTCTCAACTCGTGGGTCTTGACCCCTTTGGGGTCAAAACACTCTTTTACAGGAGTCACTTAAAACCATTGGAAAAGCTCTTACTCCTGCTTCTCACCCTTCCTCACCCTCTCTCCCATTCCCTTCCCCCCTCTCTCCACGTGGTCATGACCTGCCCCTACTTCTCTACTCTCTCCTTCTCTCTGCCTTTCTCTGCCTCTACTACCCTCTTAACTCCCCTCCTCATGCCCTAAATAAACTTTATTCTATACAAAAAAAAAAGCCATCAGAAAAGCAGGTATTTATATTACAATTTATAGCAGTAGCAAAATTAGAGTGGGGAGGTAGCAACAAAAATAATTTTGTGGTTGCGGTCACTACGACATGAAGGCTATATTAAAGGGTCAGAGGATTTGGGAAAGTTGAGAACCACTGAGCTAAAGACTCTCCCTAGCCCTGCTATAGGGAAACAAGCTCACTTGGGTGAGGTTCTCTTGCAAGTGATCACTGCTACTCTGAAAGACATTAACGCCTGCTGTGAACTGGTGACACTGTTCCACAACACCATGGCTCACAGCCAAACATACAACAGACACAATATCCTTAAACAGGTTTGTAAGATACTGTCTGTAATACAAGAACACTTTGCTATTAAAAAAAGGAATAAGAAAACTTATTATACATATCTTTGGGCTGGTGTCCTGAGCAGACCTTGGGTGCAAGCTCTGCAGCCAGTCCCACAACACCCAGAGGAAGATCCTGGACCCCAGAATCACAGGATCACGGAGACAGCTTGACTCTGAGGAGTTCTGACACAACCAGGATCACAGTAAGGGCAGGCTCCAGTCAGATTTAGCAAGGGCAGGTAGCACTAGAGATATTCAGGTGGCGGGGGTGGGGGAGAAGTATAAAAAAATGAACAAGACAAACCAAGGTTACTTGGCATCATCAGAACCCAATTCTCCCACCATAGCAAGTCCTGGACACACCATTACAACGGAAAAGCAAGATTCAGATATAAAATCATTTCTCATGGTAAGATGACACCATGATACAGAACTTTAAGAAAGACATAAATAGCACCCTCAAAGAAATAAAGGAGAACACAGGTAAACAGCTAGAAGCCCTTCGAGAGGAAACACAAAAATCCCTTAAAGAACTACAGGAAAACACAATCAAACAGGTGAAGGAAATGAGCAAAAACATCCAGAATCTAAAAATGGAAATAGAAACAATAAAGAAATCAGAAAGAGAGATAACCCAGGAGATACAACACTTAGGAAAGAAATCAGGAGTCATAGATGCAAGCATCACAAACAGAATGCAAGAGATAGAAGAGAGAATCTCAGGAGCAGAAGACACCATAAGAAACATTCACACAACAGTCAAAGAAAATGCAAAAAGCAAAAAGCTCCTAACACAAAACATCCAGGAAATCCAGGACACAATGAGAAGACCAAAAAGGTTAATAGGTATAGAAAAGACTGAAGACTCCCAAGGTAATGGGCCAGTAAATATCTTCAACAAAATTATAGAAGAAAATGTCCCTAACCTAAAGAAAGAGATGCCCATGAACATACAAGAAGCCTATAGAGCTCCAAATAGACTGGACCAAAAGATAAATTCCTCCTGTCACATAATAATAAAAACACCAAATGCACTAAAGAAAGAAAGAATTTTAAAAGCAGTAAGGGAAAAAGGTCAAGTAACATATAAAGGCAGGCCTATCAGAATTACACCAGACTTCTCACCAGAGACTATGAAAGCTAGAAGATCCTAGGTAGATGTCATACAGACCCTACAAGAACATAAATGCCAGCCTAGGCTACTATACTCAGCAAAAGTCTCAATTACCATAGATGGAGAAAACAAGATATTCCATGACAAAACAAAATTTATACAATATCTTTCCACAAATCCAGCTCTACAAAGGATAATAGATGGAAAACATCAACATAAGGAGCAAACAACTTTTATTGTTCTAATATTTTATAAATTTTAAGAATATGACAAAAAAGATATTGTAGGTATTGAAGGGGGGTCTCTGGGAGGAGTTGGGGTACAAAAGGGAAACAAGAATATGATTTAATTCTATTTACTTAAAATATGTTTTTAAATGTTAACAAATTCGGGCTGGAGAGATGGCTCAGCAGTTAAGAACACTGACTGCTCTTCCGAAGGTCTTGAGTTCAAACCACATGGTGGCTCACAACCATCCGTAATGAGATCAGATGCCCTCTTCTGGTGTGTCTGAAGACAGCTACAGTGTACTTACATATAATAAATAAGTAAATCTTTTTAAAAAATGTTAACAAATTCAGATAAATTGAAATCATGTAACTTTTCTCATCATAATATAATAAAAGTTTTAAAAAAGGAGAAAAAAACATACTCATTTGCACACCTGGTTGACTTCTTCAACACATGGATGAAACAATATGTTTTCATCCCACCATTCTTCAGATGTTAGCTCTGGATGAGGCAGACAGAATCTTGGATATGGGCTTTGCTGATACCACGAATGCTATTATTGAAAATCTTCCCAAGAAACACCAGACTTTACTGTTCTCAGTCACACAGAACAAATCTGTAAAGGACTTCGCTTGCTTGAGTTTGAAAGACTCCGAGTATGCCTGGGTTCATGGGAAAGAAAGTACAGCACCCCAGCTACTCTGCGTTTGCCTGGGTTCATGGGAAAGGAAAGTACAGCACCTCAGCTCCACTGGAACAGAACTAGTTAGTTTGTGAGCGGCACCAAAAAAAACAAGTGTGCCGTTTTTCTTTTTGAGAAGCCACCTAAAGAAGAAGAGTCTTGTGGGTTTCTCCAGTTGCAAATAGGTTCAGTATCTGTACGGGGTGTTCTGCCAGCTGTGCCCAGGGATCCTTGCTCTCCATGGCCCGCAACAGCAGATGAGAAAGATGGAAGTCTATAATGAATTTGTCCAAAAGAGAGTACTTTTTTGCTACTGATTTGCAGCCAGGGGACTGGATTTTCCAGCTGTAAATTGGGTCCTTCAGTTGGATTGTCCAGAGGATGCCAACACATATGTTCACAGAGCTTGTAGAACATCCAGGTACAAAGATGACGGAGAAGTGTTATTAATGTTACTACCCTCAGAAGAACAAGGGATGGTGCAGCAGCTTCTCCAGAAGAAAACAACCGAGAAGGAGATCAGAATCAATCCAGAAAAACTCATCCATGCTCAGAAGAAATTAGAATCACGTTTAGATCAAGATTTAAAAGAAAGAGCTCAAAGATGTTTTGTCTCCTACATACATTCAGTCTATGTCATGAAGGATAAAGAAGTATTTAATGTGAGCAAGTTAGCCATTACTGAATATGCACTGTCTCTTGGTCTTGCTGTGGCACCACAGATAAGATTTCTTCAGAAGAGGGAGAAACAGCCAACCGAAGAATTGGTAAAGAATCAAGTCGCTGGAGCAGTTCAGCTCCCCCACTCACCAACGATGAAGCAGAAGAATATTTGAGCTTATTTCAGTGAGAAAATGTCTATCCTGTACAAAAGTGGGAAGAGACTAGAAGATACAGAACACAGATTGGCTAGTGGAGACAGTGAAGAAGAACAGGATGGAGAGATGGAAAATGAAGACATGGAAGATCTTCTGGGAAAAGCAAGAGACCCTCACACTGAATCTGTTCTCAGCACTGAGGAGACAGAGAAGGTCAAGGAAGGTCCTGTGTAGTTCTTAAACAGAGAAGATGATGGGGAAGATAGGCCTGATGCTGACTTCCTCACAGTGAAGCCGCATCATGTGTTTGGGTTGGATCTGAAAGAGGATGAAGCACTGTCAAAAGAAGAACCTTCTAAATCCAGTGTCAAGAAAAAATTAACCAAAGTTGCAGAAGCACAACTCACCAAATTATAGCCAATGGATATAATGTTTACTAATTTTAATATTTTTTTCCTTTTTGGTTCTTTGAGACCATGTCCCACTTCTTCCTGTGTTACTCAAGTTGATGTTGAACTAGCCATTCTCCTGCATCAGCTTCGCCAACAGTGTGGTTCCAGGTACACATCCCACTGCTCAGGAAATTCATTCTTTTTTTTGTGTCATAATTTAATTAGCATAGTTTGTGCTCATATCATGTACATAGCACTATACACAATTCAGTTACAGAAGAAACAACTTGCCAAAATACATAATCTGTAGGTTGTGTTATCATCTGAGATGTTAACAAAAGTTATTAAAATTCTGGTAAAAACTAAGAAATTTACACAGATGTGTTAACTTAACTTGGGAGACTTTTGGATATTGTTACATTGGATAACTTGAGTTTTATCTTCCTGGATTTGACATTCAATTACTTTTTCTAATATTTTAATAAAAATTCTTTTTCTTTTGTCAAAAAAGGAAACTTATTATAGTCTTATATATTCTTATTAATAAGAATTTCTTTGATTTCAATATGACTAAGAATTTATAAAATACAATAATAGAAGTGCTGAAAGGATGAAATCAATGTCTCTCACAATAAAACAAAAGGCAGAATGATAAGATATAAGAGGAAAGTTTGGATAGATGGCAGACAAGGCTTGAAGCAGACAGTCTTCTCTAACATGTCCAGAGAGAAAACTGTAAATACATGGGAATATAGTTAGTACAATCGAGAGATTTTTTTTTCTCTATAAACTGAAGTAAAGCACACATGTCAACTAAAAATGAGTTACAAAGTATCAAATAAACAAAAATGGAAAACAAAACCTGTCTTGGTACATTCTATACAAGCTTCAGAAATTATTACATTTCCAGAAAGAAAATTAAGGAGTGTATTAACAAAGAAAATTTTAATAAAAGATGCTATTAGGAAGTCTAGTGATGTATTGAATGAAGTTCTGAAGTTAAGAGGTTTCCAATGTAAAATTGTACATTCAATCCATCTGACACTGGAGAAGTATAATAATGGATTAAAATAGAAGTCTGACTCCGTCTTGGATGTTCATCACTGATGGTTTTCCGACTCTCTTCCTTCCTGCCTTAGATCTCAGCAAACTGGTGAGGAACAGGGGTCACTCCTGCGGTCCTAGTGTGAACCCTTACACTCAGCTCATCCCACTGTCACCATAAAAGTGAAACGTAGTTGTTCCTCTCTTTGTGGAAGTTATTTCTCATGGCATTGAGTGGTGTTTCTGTCAGCCCCAGAAAGCCTTTTCTTTGTATAAATAATAAGCATCTGCACCTTCCTAAGGGATTTATGGAACCAACAGTCCTGACACAGAATCTGCCATTGAATGGAGAATTGGTCCTGCTGAATTGTGCTCATTGCAGAACAGAAGCTGGAGAGATGTATTTCCTAATATACAAGCTCCAGAAAACCAACTTTTCACTCAACCTTTCTGGGAAAAAAAAAAACATTTTGAAGATGTGCTCTAGAAAAATATTCTGAAGAGGGCAGGTCCAGCTATTGAGCAAACCAGATTAGAACAAAAGTCAGAAGTCCAAGAAGGCAGAGTTTCTGGAATAAGGCAATAGGCAGAGTAAGAAATTGAAACTTCTTAGTAAGAAAATATGTCAATGGCAATAAAAAGAGGCGCCAACAGTAGCTTAAGAAAAGTGCTCAAGAGGTCCCTGGCACATATGACACAGAAAACTGCCTTGTCTGACCTCCATGGGAGAGGATATGCCTACTCCTGTAGAGACTTGATGGCCCAGGAAAGGGGGATGCCAGAGTTGGGGGAGCATCCTCTCAAAGGCAAAGGGGAGGAGGGATGGGGTGAAGAACTCAGGGAATGGGGGGCAGGAAAGGGGGCAACATTTGGGATGTAAATCAATAAAATAATTTTTAAAAAGAAATAAAAATGAAAATGTTCAATAAAAATTATAGCAATATGAACATGAAGTAAATTAGAATGAGAAGTGATTTTGAGCAGTGCCGCAGGCCAGCCGATCTGGCCCTCCCTCAACCCTCAGGAGAAACGGGGTCCTAGTCAGGTTGACAAGGCATAGGTGAAGAAATGATGGCAGAGACGACACATAGAAGTACAGGATCTGAATGTATTTCTTAAAAATAGCATCAGACTTTTACAGTCATTGCAAAAGAGAAATGAGAAATCTGGCAGCTCAGCAGTTGAGGTACATCTGAGGCTACCTGAAACACACTGGGTCTAAAGTAGCCACCTCTTCTGGACAGGCGCTGCACCACACTCCCCACCTCCCCCCCCCACCACCCCTGGCCCAAGCGTTCTGGGCCCGGGGGCGGGGAGGGGATGCTGCGGACTGCATGAATCTAAGTCCTAGTCCATCTAAGTTCTAGTTCTAGTTAGTGCCCCTGCACAAAGTGAAAAACAGGCTTATATGGTATACAGAAAACAGGGGGAATGAAAAAAGTCACGTAGGCAGGTGACAGTCACAACAAGGTCAGTAGGATCAGGTATTCAGGTGTGAAGCGGGCAGAAGAGCAGTGGTGCCCTCCCTGCTGGGGCTATTTTGGTATTCCCATGCTAATTCTCTGGGTCTGCTGGAGGCAGGCACCAGAAAGTTCCAATCTAGCAGTTCCTGTTAATGCCCTTAAGTGAGGGAAGTCCTTCAATTACTCTCAGGTATGTAAAACAGTTCTATCTTCTGTGGGACTGCCCTGAGAATTCTAACTATGTTAACAGTAAGCAATGGTGCCTGACCTCTGTTGCTAACTCTGAGGACATCCTATCTGATAAGGCAGATTCCTTGTGAGAAATTCCAAGCTAAGGACAGCTTGGAAATAAATTAGGATATATTGGAACGTTGTGCTAGCCAGGAAACAACACCCTTTTTTTAGCCATTTACGAATCATTTCTTGGGGTACCTTTATGCCTGAATAAGAAGGAGTGTTGATGATTGGAAAGACTAATCTGGAACACGTCTGAGTTAGGAGATGACAATGACTGACTGAATACCCAGGAGGCACAAACTCCCTTTGAAGTCATAACGCACCTTGTCCTCGATCAGGCTTTTACCCCCGATATTGCAGACTTAACTGGAGTAGACAAGTGGGCGTGGCAGAGCAGTCACTATCATGAAATACAAAATTTTTGTTTGTGATTCAGGATTGTTACAGCCTCAGTACCTGGGGTTTTGCAAGTGTGGATTCAGGCAGACTGGAGTAAATAAAGGGTGTATTTTTTTTAATTGCATCTGAACTGAGTATACACAGATACTTTTCTCTTTTCACTTTTCCCTTGACAACACAACTATTTATACACCATTTACAATATAATATATAACTATACATTATAGACAGCAAATTATGTAGCATGTACTATAGTATGATAGTATGAAGAATCTAAAGATAATTAAGGGCTATAAGGGTAGGTACGTAGCTTATACATAAATATTTCCCATGGTGTATCAAGAACTTGAAGATTCATAGACTATGATATTCAAAGTCTTTCTGGGCCAATCTTCCCCAGGTATCAATTATTGATTGTCTTTATTTCTGTATGCGCATCTTCATGCTGACATGTTATTCTGACAGTACATATCAAAAGATATGATGCATACCTATTTGAAGAGATAAAACAGATTTAACTACATTATTAGGAGTCCAGTTAAAGAATTGAACCAAAAATTAAGTAATCAATGAAATTTGGGAATAGGGGAGAAAAAAGTGGAGTGATATATACTAGCATCTTTTAGAATTTTTAAATTTTAAAGTTACTTAGGATTGGAGTTGGAGAGACAGCTCAGTGATTAAGACTATTGGCTGGTCTTCCAGAGGACCCAAGTTCAATTCTCAGCATCCAATTAGCAGCTCAAAACTGTTTGCAACTCCAGGTCCAGGGAATCTTGACACTCTTACACAGACATACATATAAACAAAACATCAATGCACATAAAATTTAAAAAATTTATAAATCATTTAAAAATTATTTACAATCATAAGTCAAAAGAATAGGCCATGTTTTGTCGTTTGGGTTTGTTTTGTTTTGTTTTGTTTTTGGAATTCAAATAATCACCACTAGAAAAAATAAAAACAAGGATAGGTAAAAGGTAATTTTTAACTCTAATCACTTTAGTTATTTCTAGTGAGACAAATTGGAAAAAATATTTGTAAGAAGAAACCTTGTATTTTATCCTAGAATATTTGTGGCTTGTCATAATGGTCTGTGATACTTGCACTCGTCTAGTCAGAGAACATTGATCTACTGGCTCTGTAACACACATGGTATTTTCAAATTACTTAATTCTTCTGCATCCTAAATCATCTTGTCTCTGAAACAGGGACTAAAGTTGGACTGCATTGTGTGAAGTTGGGTCCTTGTCATTCCTTGGTAGTCATCGTTGGGCTTCACTGATGTTGGTCTTCCCTGACAATGTTGCGTGGTTTTGGATCACCTTGTCTTCTTTGCTGATCATTGTCGTATCTTCATAGAGAGAAATGCACCAAAGAACTTCTGGTGGTGTTCTTGTGACTTTTAGCTGATTCAGTGGACTCAAGCCGATTGGCAAAGCCTAGTGGTTTCTTCTGGATCAAACTGCTGTTGCTGATTCAAGAGTTTGCCAGTGGATGGAGCAACTGCTGCTGATTCCCATCGTAACTTAAAGGGAAACTTAACATAATGTCCGGAGCCCTTGACAATCCTGCAGAAGGAGGAAGATGTCCTCAAATTCCTTGCTGCAGGAACCCACTTAGGTGGCACCAACCTTGTTTCAGATGGAGCAGTTCATCTACAAAAGGAAAAGTCACGGTATCTACATCATAAATCGGAAGAGGACCTGGGAGAAGCTATTGCTCGCAGCTCGAGCTATTGTTGCCATTGAGAAATCTGCTGACGTCAGCGTCATCTCCTCCAGGAACACTGGCCAGCTAGCTAAGCTGAAGTTTGCTGCTGTCACAGGAGCCACTCCCATTGCCGGCTGCTTTACACCTGGGACCTTCACTAATCAGATCCAAGCAGCCTTCAGTGAGCCAAGGCTTCCAGTGGTGACTGATCCCAGGGCTGACCACTAGCCCCTCACAGAGGCCTCATATGTCAACCTGCCCACCATTGCTCTGTGTAACTCAGATTCTCCTCTGTGCTATTGAACATTGCCATCCCATGCAACAAGGGAGCTCACTCAGTGGGTCTGATGTGGTGGATGCTGGCACAGGAAGTACTCCGCATGCGAGGTACTCTCTCCCGTGAGCACCCGAGGGAGGTTATGCCTCATCTTTACTTCTACAGAGACCCAAAGGAGATTGAGAAGGAGGAGCAAGCTGCTACTGAGAAGGTTGTGACCAAAGAGGAATTCCAGGGTGAATGGACCGCACCAGCTCCTGAGTTCGCTGCTGCTCAGCCGGAGGTCGCCGACTGGTCTGAGGGTGTGCCCGTACCCCCTCTGTGCGCATCCAGCAGTTCCCGATGGAAGACTGGAGTGCGCAGCCAGCCACTGAGGACTGATCAGCAGCTCCCACGGCGCAGGCCACCGAGTGGGTTGGAGCCACCACTGAGTGGTCCTGAGCTGCTCTGCAGACACCTGAGCAGAAGGAAAAAAGGTGGAAGGAAAATAACGTTCCTAAAAGCTGAAAGAAAAAAAAAGAGAAATGTGGCCTATTTCACATTCTCCTCTTTCTAGATGGTATGTTTTCAGCCAATGATGACATCCAGATGGTGGAAAATAGAAAAATGAAGACTGATTAACAATATTAGATAAAATAGATTTATACAAACAAATTAGTTTATGTCTCTTCAGTCTCTGACAAATAAATGTCATTACTACAAACTCTTTGTCAAGAAAAAAAAACCACTATTTCTAAAAGAAGGATGCTTTTGATCTATAGGAAACAGTTGATGGATCCAGAATAGTGAGACAATATCCAGAGTTTCTAATTGTTCAAAAAAAAATCACTTTATGATTTCTCTGTATTTAGTTATTTTTATCAGCTAAATTATGTGGGTACCTAAACTTGAAATAATATTGGCATTAAGAATACATGTTTAAAATATGAATAAGCTAACATATGACTGTAAAAATAATATTTATTAAATATTTGTAGCACTGGCAGAACTAGATGATGTTGTATTAATTGCTTTCAAAGTTCAGAAGCACTTCAACATTTGTCATTTGTTTTGACTCCTAGCTGACAACCCATTTCTAAGGAAAATTTCTTATCTCTTCAGAATATTGGATGTGATTACATATTACCTTAGAAGTTGCCCAGAGTCTCTGAGTTTGTTTGGTGTCTGTGCAGCCTCAGCATATTATTAAGTATCACTGAAGTGTGATGGATAGATATCTAAATGAGACACAGCCAGCTGCTGTAAGTCACATACAGACCTGAACTGCACCTCAGTGTGGCTCACCATACTTGATTTAAAGAATTCTTTAGAGAAAAATAAAGGGAAACTGAATTTTAATATTGATGAGTAATAACTGTAAGTTACAAAGAGACACATTATTTATATTTTAACATATAATTTATATCCTAGAATTCATATATAAACTATAAACAGTCGCTGAAATATATACTGGAAGATTATAGCACTTTTTGTTTCTTTATTTTGAAAACCCCTATCTGCTGGAATTTCAGTGTTAAATCACATTTTAGGAGTAAGTAGATTCTATTTCTCTGAAGGTAAAGTATTAAATTTTGTTCAAAGATTCTCTCTCTCCCTCTCTCTCTCTCTCTCTTTCTCTCTCTCTCTCTCTCTCTTTCTCTCTCTCTCCCCTTTCCTCTTTCCCTCCTTCCCTCTCTCCCTCACTCTCTCTCTCCCACTTCTTTCTCTCTCTCTGTCTCTGTTTTTGTCCATCTCTTTGCCTCTTCTCTCTGTGCGTTTCTCTGTCTCTTTCTCGAGAAATCTTGGATTTCATGAATCAGGAATCACAAGATTTTAAAAGATGGAGGAGCTAGGAAATGAGAGAAGTGTTCTCTGGTGGCTGAAAGACTCTATACAGGAAGACTATTCTGGCAAATACATTCTTTCCTGAATTTGGGGGCAGGCAAACAAAAGTAATACCTTGAAGGTTTTTTTCCTTGTAAAAATGTTAAGTTGCTCAAGGCCAAACTAAACTAAGGAAGAGAAGTGACCCGTGTCAAGGTAGAGTCCACCAGGAGCTTGGTAGAGATGCCCTCAGGGAAGAATCTGCATCGGATGACCCTTCAAGCAGCCATGACTAAAGTCCAGTCCTGACACCAGAGGGTAAAGTCCCTCTTGGATTCTTTTTAGTCACACCACAGGAAAGTTTCTATGTGGGTTACATGCTGAAATTATGATGTTTTGCATGTTCTGTACTAAATAAAATGTTATTAAAATAAGTTCATCTGTCCCTTGTTTCTATTAAAAATGTGATTAAATTCCGCTCTGGAGAAATCAGGCCAGCTTTGGCTACTAGTATCAGAGCAGAGCAAGGATAAGGAAAACTACAACCTGAGGCCCAAAGTGACTTTCAGAACGGGGAATCTCCTGGATAGTATAGCAATGTATGGACAAAGAGGATGATCAGGCAGGCTGTGGGACTTGGAAATTTGGGTGAGAGAAGCTTTTGGTGGTGGAGCAAACTGGAGAAGTCCTATAATTAATTGTACCTTGAGTATTAAGGTATGGATGGCCTTATCTATAATCAGTGTATAGTGGTGCACCCAACGTGGTTTATTGCCTGGGTGCTTCTTGTCTGAGATTTAAGGTTGCCTGTACCTTTAATAGTGACTTTTTTAATTTAAAAATTACTACTAGTTGTTATTGTATGTATGTGTATGTCCACATTACCACAGCATCAATGTAGAGATCAAAAGTAGCCAACTCCCTCCTTCCACCTTTACTTAAGATTCCAGGGATTGAATCAGGTTGCCCTGTTTGTGTAGCAAACAGTTTTACCCAGTGAGCATGTCTCTGGCCCCTGGGGGGGGGGGGATTTCTTAAAATGTCTTATGTATTTAATAGATTTTCTTTAACCTCAGCTCATTATTTTTAGTGGTCTACCAAACAGAATCACATTGAACACAAAGTAAAAGATTTCCTCTTATATCTTTCCCCCAATACCTCCTCATCTTGTGCTGATTTTCAAGATTTGACTCTTGCTATTTTAGTCTTCAACACTGAACAGTAACTCACCCCAATGGTCTCATTCTGCTTATGTGGCCTGATGAAATGAATATAGTCAGGCTGGTTATGCTTCAAGTAATTGACTCCAGTGCTCCAGGTTCCACCCCAAATACCTCCAAAATTGAAAACAACAGAATATTGGTTGATAGTTAAGAACTACTCTGTCAGCAGTGGCTAGTAACTGTATTTAACAGCTAGTCTGCGGTGGTAAGTGTTATGCATGTAAGTTACATTCTAGATTCTGAAGATTGTAAGAAACCATAAAATATTTCATTAATGATTTTATGTGCATCGTGTGCTGAAATGCTAATATTTTATATATTCTGAGTTAAATGAAACATTATTAAACCAATTTCAGGTGTCCTTTTTACTTTTTAAATTATTCCCTCCTAAAGCACAGTGCATCTGCTCTGGGTGTCAGGGGCCCTGCTTTGAGTTTCAAGTCCATACCACCAAACAGGTTGCTTCCCAGTTACTTGTCTTTGTCACTCCATTGCTTTTTCTTCAGCTCTTCAGATTACGCTGATTAAAAAAAATAAGATAGCATTCTGTTCCTTTGACACCTTCCCAACTACTCCCAGTCGTGGTCTCTACCTATTTTCTCCTTTAATTCATATTTTGATATTGCCATCTCTCACAGGCACTGAAACCTGACCTCAAACTGCATGGGTCCACTGGAAATGACTCTGCCTGGCATACAGTCTCTCGTTGTTCCTGAAATGGACAGGCCGAAGCACTGAAATGTCTTGGTCATCTCCTCCTGCGGGTCCTTAAGTGGGGCTGTCTTGGGCTTATTCTGACTAGCCTACACTGGACATCCTAATCCCTGAGTTACACTCGATGAGAGTTCATTCTCTTATCCTCCTCTATTTGGTGATCTGGGGAAATCACTTCATTAATATCTTCTTAGCACTATTATCTTTATCCATTTTCCATTTTACTTCATAGATCGGCCCTAGGATGCAACAATCCAGTTAGTTATGCACCCTTTTCAAAAACCTTCTGCATCCAGCATACTCTACTCTAGGTGACATCCTGTCTCTTTCCTAACTCCTCAGATTCACACAGATTTACCGGGCACCATTACGGCTTGCATAGGAGATTTGCTCCACAGATGCAGCTATTGAATGGTTGGTCTGCAGCTGGTGACACAAATTTGGGAGGTGGTGAAAGTTTTGGAAAGTGAGTCCTAGTTAGAAGATCATTGAGACATCAAAGGTTACCCCTGGTCCCTTTCCTTCCCCTCTCTCCTCCTGTATCACATCAGTCATGAGGTGAAGAACCTGCCCCTCCACAAGCTTCTACTATCATTGTGTCTGCCAGCAACCCTGGAGCTAATCAACCACTGGCTAATGTGCTGGTTTGAATAAAATGTCCCTGGTAGTCTCAAGTGTGTACAACTTGTTTCCCAGCAGATTTCTGTATCTATCTTCCAATAAGAGTCCATGGATAGCATCTTCCAAAGACTACATGAAAACATTAGCATTAAATATATTTTTCTCTGGGAAATAATAGTATGTTTTTAACAGTTTTTCTTTTAACCCAATGTCCCCACCACAACCCCAAATCCAGGATCAATCTCATGTTTCAATAGAAGAGGCCACTTTATTTTCTCCTCCTTTGCAAGCACATTACTAACCTGACTTTGCCTTCTACAGGATTAAAATTAAGGTGTTTGGCCTTCAGCCAAAGTCTAGCCCTCAGAATCCTATAGATGCATTTCCTGGTCACATTTTGAATTTGTATTAGAAGGCTATTGACTTAACCCTAGGTCCTCAGCATAACCTTTTTTTCCCTTAAATTCCCTCAGCATAATCTTTAGTGCAACTTTAAAAATAATCATTGTTTTAGGATCTTATTGCTGTGTAAAGGTACCATGACCATAGCAACTCTTACAAGGAAAATATTTAATTGGTGCTGGCTTATAGGTTCAGAAGTATAGTCCATTATCGCCATAAAAGGAAACATGGCAGCACACAGGTAGACTTGGTGCTGGAGAAGGAACCAACAGTTCTCCATCCAGATCAGCAGGCAGCAAGGAATGACCTGGCCCTGACTTGAACTTCTGAAACAGCAAAGGCCATTCCCAGTGAGATACTTCCTCCAACAAGGCCACACCCCCAATACTGTCACTCTCTGTGAGTTTATCAGGACCATTTTCATTCAAACCACCCCACAGATCTTCATAAATACCACAGATTTCCTTTTGGACCCCAATATTTTTTATTGGTTGGAACGTAGAAAGGTTGTTAAGTGATGACTTGGGAATACAGAACTCCAATGAGAACTTCCAGATAGTCTTTGAAATTTACAAATGTTTATACAATTCATTGTCCACTTTCTTCTCTGTAGTAACCCAAATTTAAGCAAACAGTATTATGACTTTTACCTGTGAAAATTGTGCTTATTTAGATAGCTGCTGAACTGTAATGCAGAGATTCAAAATGCAGACCTTTGGACTCTCAATACTTTGCTCTTTACCTGTACATAACCCAGCAAGCACAGAGCCAGGGGTCCTTCCCCTGAAAACAGTTTGTGACCCTCTGGCCCATGCAAACATCAGGAGCTGATGAGAACCTGACTCACTTCCAAGAAAGCTTTTAAAGAGGCCTCCTCTAAGGAGTTCTCTTTTCCTGACACTTAGATAAACAGCTCTCTCCCTTTCTACCATCCCAAAGACTAACTAGTAGACTCTAAATGGAGAGTTAAAGCACAAAAAAAAAAAATACACAGAAGTAAAAGTTAAAGAGAAAGGGCAAATAAGGTCTCTATGCATGAATTCCCAGTTGTAGTCACAATCATGGCAACCCTAAACCTTAATGTGCTTACGGTCTCAGAGCTCCACTTGGTTCCCAATGACAGACCGTGGATGGCATCTATGAACTCTTTGTAACCTATGAAACATTAACATTAGGTGAGAGACAGAGAGAGAAAGAAAGAGAGAGATGGGAAGAAGGAAAAGGAGGGGTGGGAGAGAAGAGGATACATTAACTAATTCTTCTCTAATTGTATTCACTCCTACTCCATCTTTGGTTCTGAAGGTAACTGGGCAATGACGTCTCCCAACAAGAAATCCACTCTTTAATATCCCCTTGTTACACGTTTATCTAACTTCCGGCTTTGTTGTGGCATACAGCATTCCATAGCTTTATCAACGCAGACCAATTCTTCAGGGCTCTCTCTGCCTCTTCTCTGTCATGTCTCTGCTCCATGGTCTCTTCCGGGCTCTGAGAGAAACAGTTTTTTTTTTTTTTTTCCTTGAATGGTTTCTTAGGCTGCCTCAAGAAGAGACAAGAGGTGCTTGATTGTGATTTATGCTAGAAAGATTGGCAAAAGGGATCTGAAACAGGGAGTTAACTTGGGACTCAAAAAATACATTTAGAAGACTGAAGTGGATGTTCAAATACTGATTTACGATCCCTGCTGCACAGGTGCTCTGAGTATATCATGTACTGGGCAAACCTCAGTTCCTCGCTTATGAAAATGGAGAAAATATTTGTCTCTCTTGTTGCTACAAGATCAGATGATACGTGGAAGATGAATCCACCCTGTATTAGATTCTGAACATTTTAAGAGTGAGCACTTACTGAGAAGCACACTTTCCAAACCTTGATTTCTTCCTTTCATAGCCATTTTCCAGTTCATGGCAACCCTCACCGACAGGTTTTTAAATTTTTCAGGAAAGCTCTGTATTTTATATATATCTTTGCATTTTCCTTAACGTTGGACAATAATTTGCATAAAGTAAATGACCCATAGCATTGATTAAAGTATAAAAGGGACCCACATGTCATGCGCTCAGTGCAGGGCTGGTCTAAATATTCAGCTACATGCCGACCTTTCACGAAGTAGATGCTTCTGGTCCTTCTGTGACAGGCACGTCACCTGAACCACAGTGATGGACACACAATATTTCAGCGTCATAGAACACAACTGTTGAGCCCAGGGTTGGGACCTAGGGTGGGCAGAACACAGCCAGAAGGTATTGGCCATATCCAATCTTCTCTTTGTGAGCTTCTACCCAACGAAAGGGGGCGGGCAGCAACAGGAAAGTGGTTTGTAGAGCAGAAAAACTTGCATCAGGACAGGAAGCTTTTAAGACAGGCTAAATGATTTTATTCGGTACTTAGCTGGGAGAAAGAAAACAACTACTTTTGAACATGCATCTTCCAAGGGAAATATTTTGAATTAGAAGCACTTCCTTTGTAACGAAGTCTGGGTAAAAACTTTACTGCAGAAGAGGCCGTGCCATCTGTCTTTAATGGTCAACACGAGGATAGTATTTCTAAAATGTATATCAAGCAGATTGTCCAGGGCCTAAACGAAAGCGCCAGATTTTAATATAAAATTTTATCAGCCTGGACATTCATAAACATGAAAGTGCTTTTTACTAGGAGAGTAATCAAGGAAGTTACATTTTATCCAAGCAGAAAGAATATGTGTACCTTTTTTTTCAACTTAATTGCCAATGAAACAGACTTCGTTATCAACATTGTGAGTTTCTCTTCTCTCTCTCTCTCTCTTTCTCTCTCTTTCTCTCTCTCTCTCTCTCTCTCTCTCTCTCTCTCTCTCTCTTTCATCTTCCTTGTTGAAAGAGTCATATGACCTCTTCATGTTCTCCTGGTGGTTCTGAAAAAAATCAGTGTCTATAATACAATGCAAAGTCCCCACTGAAGAAAGGGTGTGTGTGTGTGTGTGTGTGAGAGAGAGAGAGAGAGAGAGAGAGAGAGAGAGAGAGAGAGAGAGAGAGAGAGAGAGAGAGAGAGAGAAAGAGAGAGCCCGCTAAATGTAATATGGATACATACAGTGAGGACACAGAGGTCAGAGGACAACTCGTAGGACTCAGTTGTCTCCTGCCACGTAGGTCCCACGGATTGAGCTCAGGTCACGAGGCTTGCACAGAAAGCTCTTTTCACTTGTTGAACCATCTGATTGGCCTCGAAGACAAACCTTAGAGATAAATGGGCCTGCTTGAGAGCCAACCACGCCCCATTCTGCAGGAAAGCTCCCCACCTGTGCCTGGCACACGGAGGAAAGCCTACGCTTTGTGAGTGACCTCCCTTAAGTCTGATCCGAAAGTGCTCTCTCCCTGATTTTATCAATAAGCTCACTATGTGACTTTAAAAATTTCCACTGCTCTAGGAAAACTTCTGTTTCCTTTTATGCCCAGATTTAGCAGGTTTTTCAAAGCCCTTCTTATTAAGAAAAGTTGTGGCTGGAAAAATGGATAAGTAGTTACAACTATTCCAGGAAGCTATAAATAATCTAGTTCAAGGCAGTAAAGAAATTAGCCTGGGCTTTATTGTCTCTCAGGGCCCGCCTCCAAGCGGGTGCTGCCCTCTCAAAGTGAAGTGGATGGTCCTAAATGATCATAGGTGGGTTTTAAAAAATAAACACAAAATTAGTTTCACACCTACTTAGACAGCTTAGAATTTTAATGTGTGAAGTATGCCAGGGCAATGTAGTGAAATAAAGCTTCGCATTCAAACTGATGTCAGCCAATCGGAGCGCCGTAGAGAGCACGGCCCATTCCGTAATTAAGGAGACCTCCTCCAAGTTCTAGATTTTACTCGTTGGTGGAATAAAGCATTACCTGACCCACTTTCGCCATTTATTCATAGGAACCTTGTTTTCAAAACGTGTTAAAGTAGCATGAAGGCCCCAATTTATGCCCACCAAATCCAGGAAATTCGCCGTTGATCCTCGGGACTATTTGTGTCTCGTTCTGAGGCAAACATTCTATGTAAAACACGCTCTGTTCAGGGATAACATCGAGGAAAGAGACTGGCCAGTTTTCCAGCACGGGTGATGTTTTCCCTTTCAATAATGTACGTTTTCATAGGTTTCTGTTTCTGCTACTGCTTTTTCGTCCACACCATTTTTCATCGTTAGCGATGCCTTTTTCCACTCGTGGTGATATCGTTTCCCCACCACCTATGTTTGGTCAGGATGGATGGATCCAGACTCCCGTGGGGATGAGAACACTTCCGGGGCTCACATGGGATAGGGAGACAGTTGAAAGCATTCCTTTTCTTCCCAAACTCCATTCCCCGGCTATCTGATGTTGAAGAAAGTTTCTTTCTGAACATAAGATTAAAACATTTGGAATACAGTCCGTGAGACCGAAATTCGTGTTTCCCCGGGACGACATGACCAACCTACTTCTCAACTACTGCTCACAGCCCGCCTGCTTCAGCAGGCTCTCACTCCTCGATCCATTGGTGCACCAGTCTCCCCAAGCGGAAGGAAGACATTTGTGAGGGAAGAGCCAGGTCTGCCAGGCTTCCTCCCCTTCTGAAATCCTGTGTATTTGTGACCTCCCAAGTACGCAATGATTTTCCAGCTCTGAGTCACCAGAACATTCTTCAGTTTCATGTTTGCTAATTAACACACAGTGACTCATATTAGTTCAAATCCAAGCTTCATCAAATGCTACATCTGAGATTCAGAGCAGTAAGCTTCAGTTTCTTCGCCTATAGATTGTAGATCCTAGTGGGATATGGCAGTCATTGCAAGACCTTCTCAAGTCTGTCACAAAGGAACACATTACGAGGATCACTATGACATCTGGTGTGTGTGTGTGTATGTGTGTTTGTAAGTGTGTAAGAGAAAGAGAGAGAGATGTCTGAGCATGCGCATGTGCATGCGCACTATGGTCAGAGAATGTCTACCAGGAGTCAGTTGTCTCTCTCTCTCTCTTTTTTCAAGATTTATTTATTATATATGAATGCACTGTTGCTGTCTTGAGACACACCAGAAGAGAGCATCAGAAATCATTACAGATGGTTATTAGCCTCTAGGTGGTTGCTGAGAATTGAACTCAGGACCTCTGGAAGAGCAGTCAGTGCTCTTAACTGCTGAGCCACCTCTCCAGCCTGTCAATTGTCTCTTTAAACCTGTATGGATTCTGATGATTGAACTTGGGAGGTCAGGTTATTTGCATGGAAAGTGCCTTTATCCATTGACTACCTCACCCGCCCAGTAGTAGGCACGTCTAGCTAATTTTTGTTCTCTGAAGTTCTCTCCTTCTAAATCATAATCATGAGCTACATGAGGTTAAGAATGATGAATATGTTTTTATATATGCCTTATATTAATTATTACAGTGTTGTAGAAATAATGGGAATCCAACAATATTTTCATCACATGAGTTTTACTGCTTTGTAGCTGCTGTTCTCAGTCATTACACATTCTGTATCTAGCTTTCCTTTGAAGATGTGTTTCCTATGAAGATTTGAGTCTGCCAATTAAACTCTTAAGACTGTGTGAAGATGATCCCGGGCAATGTTCTAGATTATTTACAATTCGACTGCTGTGTCAATGACTTTAGACTAGCCTGAAGGTAACCATCAATGGCTCCGACCTTAGCGTGTCCAAGAACAGACAGGCTGACCTGGGATGAAGCTGAAGTCAGATTTCTGGGAAGCCCCACATGTTCCTCCATTATGCTTAGCATGCCAACACATGGGAGTACATTTAAAAGAGAAAAGGAGAAATGGATAAAGACTGGGAAGATGAAAATATGGAAAGGAAGGACAAAGAAAAGAAAAGGTTAAGGAAAAAAAGCAAAAAGTGAGAGCAAGGGGAGATGGAGGGAGATTGGCAGGGACAGAGAAAAGAAGACGCTTTTGAGGGAAGAGCAAGGAGATCACTGAGAAGAGCTGACTGTAGTGAGGATCCATACAAAGAAACTCGACCCCATCTCCACATCTACCCTGGACGTGGAGAGCAGCAGCAGGATGCCTGCAGATGGCTTAAGGTGGGTCCCACCCAACAGCTAAAATGTGCTTGCTGGCTTCCTTTTGTTATTGTTCCTATTTGATGGCGATTCCTGTTGTAGAACAGAATATGGGTTCCCAGGATCATAGAACACATTAGATCACTTTTGCCAGTCTGGCCTCTCTTCAGGGGCCTCTTCCCAATTCTGAGGAGAATGTATGTGAAACACATGTTGCTTAAAGACCTTTCTTTCCCACCAGGTGCTTCTTTTTCTGTCTGCCCACCAGACAGTTCTAAGGTTATAAGAAGTCTTAAAGGTCCTGAAGGAAAACAAGAAGTATATGTTTAAAACTCCAAGTTTCTCAGAGTTAAACAGGGCTGTAGTAAATTTCTGGCTGAGCTTCCAGAAGAACCATTATTACTTCCTAAGGACCATTCAGCGGGCTACGCTGACATCTGGGATGCTGAACAGCTTAGCCTGCCTTTGGGTTGACTTACAAGTACAGCGCTCTCATGTAAACCATGGCCCCACTGGGGAAACCAATCAGACACCCAGCTCAAAACTCAGCAAGTCAGATGAATGGCCTTCTGTGAAGTCGAGGCAAAGGGCGGATTTTAGAAATTATCCAACCTTTCAGGCAGAGCTGGGTATGCAGAATTTGATTAGCACACCAACGTCCAGTTCCACCTAAACATTTTCGGATAACATGTAACTTTGCTTCTACATAGGGAATACACCCAGTGGCAACAGGAATTTTCAGTGAAAGTCGAAATAAGTTCTGTATGGGAAATGTTAGCAAAGAGGCCTATAAGATACAGTGTGCACAGTAGAGAGCTGCTGTGGTGTCATGAGGATCAAGGGAGAGTTTTGCTTTGTTTTCTTTTGAGTTTTTGGGTTTTGTTTTGTTTTCCTTTTAGAAAGTCTAACTGGAAATGTAATCAGCAAGCTGAGCGCTAACCACTGTCCTGACAGGAGCTCAGATGTACCAGGATGCCTCAGCTCCCACAAGGGAAGAAATCATTTCCTGTGAATTCGAAGTCATACAGGTTACTGAAACAGTACCATTTCCTCTTGCTGGGCAACATCTATGGCTATCTCTTCAAGGACTGAGTTCCTTTGCTGTGCAGCCGTGGACATCGCTCGATAGTTTCCATAGGCAACATCTATGGCTATCTCTTCAAGGACTGAATTCCTCTGCTGTGCAGCAGTGAACATCGCTCGCTAGTTTCCATAGGCAACATCTGTGGCTATCTCTTCAAGGACTGAATTCCTCTGTTGTGCAGCCATGGACATCGCTCACTAGTTTCCTCAGAGGCAGAAAGGAGGAGAGTCTTGGGCCTGGGGCCTGGGCCAAGAATGTTTCACTCTTGTAAAACATATTATCCTCTAGAATTCTAGTGTTGTGTGAAAAGAGATACTTGAATTTTTAAGGTGGTGTCTTGTGAAACATGTCATAATTTAAGTTGTGCCCTATCAGAAGATGGGAAACCAGAAATCTACAAGGATTAAAAAAAGGTGCCACTTACATAAACCTTCCTGTTTGTTTTAATTGCAGGACTATGGAATTCGGTCATCCTGAAATCAGGACTGTGAGATTGTAGATTTATCCCAGGCATTACATATACCAACCACCTCCACAGAAGCTCCCTGGGTGATGCTTCAGCCATCTGACAGATGATCATCTCTCTCAGGATCACATCTTGCCTATAGCTGCTACCTATGACTATCCTAGGGTCACCAAAAGTGGAAGCCATTGTGTCTGCCACTCCCTGCAACCGAACTGGTGCTTCTTGCCTCTCAGTCATCCTGCAGAGGCTGTGTGGCAGACAGTCACTGCAGTGTGGGGTTTCTACGACACAAGCCAGAAAGAGCCAGAGGAGAATATGTGGCAAAGAAATTACTGTTTCGCTCAATCTCAAAGATTAATGATCTATTCCATCGGTAAAGCTAATAGAATCAAGGAGCACCAGTACACCTATGTCTATGTGTGCATTTATACTAATGTGGAGTAACATGTACTCGAGATAGTAAAAGCCATGAGAAAAATTATTTCCTTACTCTCCAGGAAGCCCAGCACTTAGAAGGCAGAGGCAGGAGAATCACTGTTAATATCAGGCCAGCTGGCTCTACAGACAAGTTCCAGGCCAGTTAGAATAGCAACCATGTCTCAAAAACAAATTTCCATTACTCAAAGATAAAAGCAGTTAACACTACAGATGTTTTCAATGTTCCCTTCAGGTAGAAAGGAATATTTCCTCGATATTGCTTCCTCATAATGGAAGCAGTGCATTTAAGCAATATGTTTATTTTGACAACAATTTGTGATTATTTCATAGTGGTCTTCAATACTACTTTTAAGAAAATTACTTTATAAGTATTTTACTTAATATTTTTCTTTATGATTATGCTGTTGCACATTACTCTATTATCTTACTGTGTGGATAAACTTTTATGAAGACTTTCACTTTATGCCGCTGTCAATAACTCTTACTTATTTTGTGTGTGCATGTTTGTGTGTGTGTGTGTGTGTGTATGTATATACATCTTGAAGGCAGACAAATTTCTTGCCTTCTACCTTTCTCAGCCTGGACCTCTCTTATTTCTGATGCTGTACTGTGCACTCCACAAATTTCTGGGCAATTTTTCTGCGTCTGCCTCTCGTCTTAGAAGTGCTGGAATCACCAACCAAGGACTGCACATGGTGGGTCTGATTGCTCTGGCAGCACGTGTATAGTAGAGGATTGCAATTTGGTCATCAATAGGAGGAGAGGAGCTCGTCCCTGTGAGGGTTCTGTGCCCCAGTGTAGGGGAATGCCAGGGCCAAGAAGTGGGAGAGGGTGGGGTGGCAGGCATGTGGAGGGGGGAGGCAACAGGGGTTTGTTCTTGTTGTTCTTGTTTGTTTGTTTGTTTGTTTTTTGGAGGGGAAACTGGGAAAGGAGAAATTTACATGTAAATAAGGAAAATATCTAATAAAAAATCAAATTAAAAAAAGAAGTGCTGGAATCACAAGTGCTCACCACATCTGCTTTTTAAATGGGTTCTGGGAATCAGACTCAGGCCCTCAGTTTTATGAAGCTGGCTCCTTTACCTACTGAGCTATCTCCCTGACACTACTATTAGCAACTCCAAAGTATTAACCTATGTCTAAAATTCTCTTATTCAATCAGTATATCTTTAAGGGAAAGTAGTGGATCTCAGGCATCATCTATCTTATGCTCACAACTCTAATCATTCGTCTCTGTGTGTTTTTAGTGCTGAGTATTTTCTATTTCACTCTCTTGTCATTCTTCTGTGGTCCTAGAGATGGAGGTCCTTGTGGTTGGGTTCAGCTGCCAAGGAATAATAACAACCAAGGGATAGGGTGTGAAGAGTAGTGATGTTGGGGCACATATTCCTTTGTCATGGAGGCTTGCATCCCTCCACTGTGTATTCCAGGCACTGTCAGAACACCTTCAGGCATCTCTTCTTCCGTTCTGTCCATAGTTTCTCAAGATGGCTTCCTACCATTATAAACCATTCTTGGCACAGTGACAGGACCCATTGTTAGGTAGTAGCAGGGTAGTATGCTGTCTATCGTGGTTTCTCTACTCTCGTTCAAACTTTTGCAAGTATTCTGCTCATTAATTGCTCGTTGTTCTCCCAGATGACCCAAGTTGTGTCCTCAGTACTCACATCAGGCAGCTCACGACTGCCTGCAACTCCAGCTCCATGGGATCTAATGGTATCTCTGCCATCTGCACACACATGCGCATACCATCAGTGTGCAGCTTTGCTGGCTGAGCTGACTGGTACAACCACAAAGCTCACATGAGTTGTCATTACTGTCCACACTTTCTTTTCAGTCTTAGAAAACTCTCTCTGTGTCACTTCAGTCCTCTGTTATGAGACAACAATATATACCCATTAAATCGGAAGCTCAGACTTCAAGATTCACCTCCCTTGGCCTCTCAGGAGCGACTGATGCAGTGAAGGAATGGATCCTTTCCCCTGAGATACCTGGATCACTTTCCTTTGTAGAAGCTTTGTTTCTCCCAGCCCATCTCTGCTGGTCTTCCCTACAGCCCTCATCTCTAACACTCCAGCTGTTAGAACCCCAGCTTGCAGCCTCTTCTTTGTCTTATGGATACTTAATCATGATTTGGTTTTGGTGGATTAATTTAACATCTCTAAGATATGGGTAATATTTCTATCTCTGCATCCTGCCTCATTTTAATATTTATTCATTTAATTTGTACAGTTCCCTTATACTAGAGTAGTAAGCCTAACTTCTTAGTCAATGCTTGACTCCTGATTCTCTCTTAAACCTATGAACATAGAAATTGTATTGAATTGGCTTCCCAAGTCAAAAATTTGGAGCCTTCTTTCTTCCTCCCATACTATATACCATAACTATCTGTGAATTCTGAGGACTGCATCAGTGTACTGTTCAGAAATCATTTTCAACACATTTCTGGTTGTCATTTCTTCCTTGAGGTGGGGGTGGGGGAACAAATGCTTCTGAATCAATCATAATATTTTCACTTTTTTGCCTCTTCTTCTGCAGGATTTTTCTTCTTAGACAAGTTAGATTATGCTGCCCATCTCTTCAACAGGTTCCTGGCTTCAAGTCTCATTACAAATAATGTCAGTCTATCCCATGGCCAACAAGCGCCCATGTTCTCATCTCTGGCTACCCCTCTCCCCTTGTCTATCTCATGGCCAACAAGCACCCATGTTCTCATCTCTGGCTACCCCTCTCTCCTCATCTATCCCATGGCCAACAAGCACCCATGTTCTCATCTCTGGCTACCCCTCTCTCCTTGTCTATCTCATGGCCAACAAGCACCCATGTTCTCATCTCTGGCTACCCCTCCTCATCTATCCCATGGCCAACAAGCCCCCATGTTCTCATCTCTGGCTACCCCTCTCTCCTCATCT
>NW_022196915.1:90676169-90685478 GCF_008632895.1 Mastomys coucha | reverse complement strand
TGGCCAACAAGCCCCCATGTTCTCATCTCTGGCTACCCCTCTCTCCTCATCTATCCCATGGCCAACAAAGCGCCCATGTTCTCATCTCTGGCTACCCCTCTCTTCTCTCACAGACTCTTTGCTGGTGCTTATGCTCACTAAGGCCCAAGCATCCTCTCTCTTCTCCTTGGAATTGTTGTAAGTTTGGTCTGTTCTTGGAATGTGTCTGGAATGCTCTGCTAGGCACCACAGTGATTATCTGTGGTAATAGTTAACTCTTTCCTTAAGTATTGTGAGAAAAGAGGGGCTTTCTCTAAAGACCTTGTCTTAAAAAACCCAAACCAGTCCTGCCTGCCACTCACTCAATCTTTTCCTGTTTTTTATAGCTGCAATCACCACCTGATATACTTTATGTACATTTTCTACATTTTTATAGCTTTTTCCGGGTCCTAAAATTGAGCTCATTGAGGGCAGAGATATTCTAGTTTCTTGCTAAATCCTCAGCACTTGAAAACCCTGTCTGATGCAATAGTAGGCACCAGAGAAATACACAAAGGAATTAAAAGATGTACATGTCCTCGTTTTCCTTTTAAATGTTAAATGTATAAATTTTAAAACATATATAATTTAAAATATATTAGTTAATGTAACTTCAGTGACTCAAGATCTTCAGAAATTAGCATGTGACCAATCCTGTTTCATTCTTCACAGGACTTCCCCTCATGAGCTCCTACTGTATAATTTTATAGCAGGTCTCAGACATCATTTCATCTATAAGTGATATGTATATCGGTAATTATCCACTAAACTTTGATATAAACTATATTAATTTGGTATTAAAATGTCCATTTTCTTCCATTTTCCTCCAACAAGTAAAAATGATCATACAAAAATAATCTTTTCCAGGTTTTTTGGGTTTTGGGTTTTTGGGGTTTTTGGTGAAAAGTTACACAATGCTTTCAAGTTGAACTGAAAAAAAAAGTTCTTGAGACCGGGATGTTTTCCTTTTCAGTGCTAGATGTCTCAGGATTCCAAGAAACATAGATAAGAATGTATTAAATTTTATTCTGCTTTTTCCTTGAAAAGTTACTGACAGAATTGTGCGTATTAACCTGGGAGATCTGAGCTTCATCCTAATCATTGCAGCACACCTCTATAGGAAATATGAACAACCACCAAGGCAGTCTACCCTCTCCTGCCCTTCTACTCAGTTGGATGAAGAGAGGCAGTTGAGTACACAGAGAAATGGTGAAGGGAAAACAAGTTGTGTGTCCCCTTTGGCAGTATGCCACAACAGATACCCGTATGTAACAAGTAGAAAGCCTTATATATTAAAACAAAAACAAAAGAACAAAACAAACAAACAAGTAAAGTTCTAGAGGTTTGGCTCCATCTTAAATCACCCTTCAATTCTGAAAACAGAAAAGCTGTTCAGGTGCCCCCAGGGCCTCTTGTCTGTAGGAGTGGAGACAGACTCCATCCTGACAGTACTGGGTGGGTCTGTTCAGAGAAAGCTCTGGCAGCCACACAGAACATCTCTGTGACTCTTCCTGTGACTCCCTTAGACCTCAGCATACTAAGCATCAAGCCACTTGGAATGGGATTGTAGGGTTAATGAGGTCCCATGTCTGCTCTGCCACAGGACTTGGCCTCTTGGAGAGGCAGTATGCGCCATCACTGGGTGGGTGTTGGGCTGTAGGGAAGCAGTAGGACACAGCTTTGGGGGTGGGGAAGCACAGTCTGAGGTGTGGGGACAGCCAGAGTTGGCTCTGGGACCTGCAAGGAGGCTGAGCCATGTGGTTTTAGGCTCTTGGACACTCAGCTGCTGATGCCTTGGAAGAGCTGAGAATAGAGTGTGATGCCTCAGGCTGAAAGCTCAACTCTGACTTTTTAAATGGTAAATCTGACACCAGGCACATCTGTAATACATGAAAAGAAGACTGAATTCAAGCAGAAGCTGAGTACTTTTTCTCTTTGCTTTTCCTCTGCCTTCTTCAAGCAGGGAGCTTGGAAAGTCATAGTCACTTCCATTTCTTCCCTCCTAGGAATCTGATAGCCAACTTTCCAATAACTCTACAATTAAAAAAAAATTCAAGAACCCACTTCTTTGTTATATGCTTGAGATTTATTTGACTAGATTTGAGGCTAGAAGTAGATTTCTTCTCTTCCCTGAAGTATATGGCAAGTCAGTAAAATCCAAATGCTGTGTGATTAGATGCTCAGCACACTCTAAATGTAATCCCTGTGAGCCAGTGCAAACGTTCAGTGTAGAGGAAGGGAGAAAGCAGAGGCCTGAGGGGAGGAGGCCTTCTTTGGATGCCCCTCTATGCTATCTTAGAGGGTCCCCTGGATTTCTGGACTTCCACGTGTGGCTCTTCCCTTCCGCAGTCTTGAGAGACAGATCCAAAGAGACGCCTACTCAATCCAGAGTCCACACAATGGTTTAGGAACAGCTGCCATCTAAGTTTATAAACCAGCCTCCTGGGGTGCCTGTCTAGAAGACTCCAGGCATATCACTCTACATACTAGCCAAAAGGAAGCATTGTTGGCCCTTGTTTCAGCAGGCTGACTTCAAGTATGAGGAATGCTGCTCCACCCACTACCTCCATTCTACTTCAGTCTTCTACTGCTGTGTATAAAACACTGACCAAAAACAACTGGAGAGGAAATGGTTTATCTTACCTTGTAGGCTATGATCTGTCATTGAGGAGGAGTCAGGGCAGAGCTCCAGCAGGAAGAACATGGAGGAAGAGCTCTAGCAGGAAGAACATGGAGGAAGAGCTCCAGGAGGAAGAACATGGAGGAAGAGCTCCAGGAGGAAGAACAGAAGTGATGTTGCTTACTCGTGCCAGATCTACTAGCCACAAACAAAACCAAAGTTCACTTTCCCTCTTCCCACATGACCCTAGCTTGTGTTGAGTAGACAAAAACAAGCACAAACTTGACTGAGAAGGAGCCAAGGTCCTGAGGCAAGAGCATGCCATCTCAATCACAACATAAATCAATAGGGCCTCGAAGGAGATGGGTAACAAGAATAGGCAAAAAGACAAAAAACAAAAACAAAAACAAAAACAAAAAGAGAATATGAAGGGAAGGAAAGAGAAGCAGAGATAGGAAAGTCAAGAAATATCTTGTTTGTATCATGTGATGCTCATTGTCATTACAAAAACAGAAGATGTCAGCCAGGCATGGTACCACACACACATCTTTAAACCCAGAACTTTGGAGGTAAAAGCAGGCTGGTCCACAAAGTGAGTTCCAGGACAGCCAGGTCTACACAGAGAAACACTGTCTCAAAAAACAACAAACAAACAAACAACACAACACAAATAAAATGAAAAAACAAAACAAAAGACAAACCTCAAAGCTGAAGACATCAACTAACACTAAGAAGGTACTCCTGGGATAGCTACTTGACACAAATAGAAAGACTTCGGTATAAGCTTTATATGTTAGTTGTGCATCTCGAAATAATTTTATTTCGTTGATTTACATAATATCATATTCTAAGTATTCTGGAGACATCTCCTACTTAAGGGATCCATGTTTGGACTGCACATAAAAACAAAAGCTCCTTTGGTACTGAGAGCATTGTGCATATTTGTTTTATTAACAGTGTGTTCCCTCTCACCAGCTAGATAAAATGACAATAAAAAGTAAATCTAGTACAAACATCCAAGCAGATGAGTTGCATTCTCTCTCCCAAGAAGCCTGGTAGAGAAGCAATGTATTGGCCAACTGGACAGCAGCAGAGTTTTTCAAGGATCTACGTCATGCCTGTAACAAATGTCTTCTGACACGTAGGTGTTAAGGTCAATCTACCATCATGTAAGCAAAAGGTCTCACGAGCTCCCATCTCTAGCTGAGGACCTATTATTGGCATTTGGTGAGTTCTTGGGGAGGGAGAATCAGTCTCCTTTAAAGATGTGTCTCTGCTAGGCTGGCTACTTTCCAGAGGAGGGTCCCACGTCCGTGAGCATTGAACTCTGTGTTTATAAAAGAAAATTCAAGAGGGCACAATGGGGTAAGGGTGGATCTGAGAAGAGTTGTGGGAAAAGAAGTGGGGATTAAATATAATCAAAGTGCATCATATGCATGTCTGAAATCTTATACTTTAGACAGGAATTTTGGACCCAGGATTGTGGAGTTTTCTAGAGTTATCTATTAATGTTTTGTTGTCTAGCATTATAGCCATGAATCACATGTGATCACTTAAATTTTAAGTTAATTAAAATTAAAAATTCAGATCCTTAATTACTCCAGAAATACTTCAAGTGTTCCATCTCTACATTGGCTGGTGAACTATTATAACTGACAGAGCAAGTCTTGAATATTCCTATCACAATAGAAATTTGTTGGACAGTATTGTTCTCCCATATGTTAGAAGACGTAGAAAACACCTGTATAGGGAGACAGGGTAAGAGAGCATGTGCAGAGAAAAGTAGACACAAAGGGCAAAGAGAAACAGGGAGAGGCACAGGTTCTTTCTTTCTCAGATTCTTTCTCAGATACACCATGTTGCTAAAATACATAGTTTTACTGCCTCTTCTTCTTCTTCTTCTTCTTCTTCTTCTTCTTCTTCTTCTTCTTCTTCTTCTTCTTCTTCTTCTTCTTCTTCTTCTTCTTCTTCTTCTTCTTCTTTTTCTTCTTCTTCTTCTTCTTCTTCTTCTTCTCCTTTTTCTTCTTCTTCCTCTTTTCTCCTCCTCCTCCTCCTTCTCCTCCTCCTTCTTTTCCTTCCTTCCTTCCATCTGTGGTTTTTAAAAAAAATTCGGGCAGTACTGAGCAGAAGTGTTCATTTTAAGTATCTCTGGAACCCTCTCTAGATTCTCTAAACTTACACACAGTCTGTGGCTGCAGGTTCAGTGAGTAAGAGTGGGACTTATGCATGAAGCTGGTGAGAGCTTGGTTTATGTTCTCTCTCCAGAGATGTACTAAACGAAGTGCTTTCTACGGATTTGAGCCTCCATTACCTTGAGAGGAAAAAAAATGGTCAGAAAAATCAAAGTCTTGTTATACAGAAACAGCCTCAGAAAGATTTGATTTTTATTTACTATCTTTTGCTAAAACTTTTTGAAAGAGAAAACCATGTTCGCACATCTGCTGACATAAGGTTAGGACTCCCAGGCTTGCAAAGCAAGAGTTATCCTGACCTCAGGCAGGCACAAAACCTTTGATCTTCACCAGCCACTGTAGCTGCCTGAGATTATCTCCAATGCTAAACAGGGGAGAAATCGTGCCTGGAGCTATACTAGCCCCATAGCCTGCCCTGTATAGTGAATGATCTGTTCCAGGGCTGGGGCTGCTGGGAAAAATGATTGAAGTCTATGGTGGCAGGGAGAGGAATGTGTATCTGAGAAAGAAAGGCCTTGTTACCAGCAACTGCCTGCTGTGCAAAAGATGATGTGGGCACCCTCACTGCCTGCTGACAGGTTGGTGCTTTTGTTAGTGGCAAAACTTCGAAATGCCAAGGCAGAGAGCATTGAAGCTAGAGGAGGTAAGAAAGAGACTGTAAGGAGGAAGAGGTGATGGGAGCTAAATTCTTTTGGGGGCCATGTCAAGTATCAAACAGATCCAAAGAAGAAGAAGGGGCTGAGAAAAGACGTGATTGTATTTTCCACCTGAGCTCAAACACTACCTAATGAGATACTCAAAGTAAATATTCATTCATTCCAAAGTGACTGGCTTTGGAAATCAGACATCACCTGCTCCCTCAACACGGCAAACAGTTCTCTTATAAAAGCCTGGTGTATCCAGGAGAGTCTCCCAGGATGAAGATGCTATATGTAATTCGCATAATCAATGCTGTTTTATAGAAAACTACGTTTCTGCCCATCATAAGTTGAAACCTCAAACAGTTGCTCAACCAAAGCTCGTTTGTTACTTCAATTTAATGTGAAGCAAGCCAATGAGGCGGTACTAACTACAGCACAACATTACCAACTATAATACCCTTGGAACCGCTTTGATCCTGCCAGCTATCTATCTAATCCTATTGAATTCTGACAACAACCTGAATTGCTACTGCTTCCATTTCAGACATGGTACAGACGAAGACAGCTCCAGCAACTTGCTTACGGTTAACTAAAAGCGAGAAGAGGTAGAATCCATGAACATATATTCTTGCTGTGACTGAAGTAAGAAATAAATAGCATTTATATACTAGGACTTAGAAAATTTAATAAACGTATAAAGACAGTTCAAATAGTCCATGTTGTTTTTCCAGAGCTAATCCCATGGTAGAACTATGGTTCGGGCAGGTAGAAGATGTAGTTAGCACCAGCCTGTGTGATGAGAGCCATCTTTCAGAAAATATGACCTCTTATAATACAGAGCTGGCCCACGGTGACCACAAAGGATGAGTTTAGGTTCCTGACCATACACACATACTTCCATCTTGCAGTTTCTGTTTCTCGCCACACCCAGACAGTGATCGAGCAGAACAGGAGGTTGTTGAGTTTTTTTATAATGCAATTCTTTGGAACGCGTGAGCTTCACATCTAGGACAATGGGCTCTAGGATTCTGACTACAGAACCTGAGAAAGTAGCAAACCTACAAGAGAATAGGAACGTCTGGGGGATGTGCAGACTTCTCAAGGTTCCAGTGTTAGGGGTGGCAGGGGTCTGCCAAGACGCCAAAAGAGTTTACTCAGGCTTCAAGTAGATACAGTGATGTGTACTATTTGCTGAACTTACAGTTCAGGAATGTAGATGGAGCCAGTTTTACTATAGAGCTTTTTTTGAGGACAAAATTTACTTTTATGTTGTGGAATCATTCAAACATAGCATCCATTTCTCATGTTTTCCTACATTTATTTTGTTTGAGGAAAAAAAAAATAAGATGAACGTGGGAAACTTCACCCAGCATAGGAACACAAAAACACACCAACTCAAAACATTCCCCAGCTACCCTGAGTTCACTGAGTCCCGCTTATCTCTTCGCATTCACACCCTGTCACAGTGCTCCTTCCACAGCATTTACCAACACAGTGATTCTCTGAAGAACAAAGGTCACAAGGCAGAAGAGAGTGCACAAGTCTCTGAAGGCCGAGTCGAAACTTCATGGCTCTGGAGTTTGCCTGAGTCATCTCATCAGGCTCTGAACTGTCAGCTCTTAAAGGTAGGCCGTGGACACCCTTACAGCCTCTCCCACGTTTCCTGGATCTGTCTTTCCTATTCATGAATGTTTCATGGAGGTGGGGGGCAGTGTTTCTCTCTACTTGTTCAGTAGAAAGATCCTGTATGAGACTCTGAAATAAACCAGAGTCCACTCTTCCAACTAGAAAGCTGATGATGAGTGGAGTGTTGCTTAAAGCTCTTCTGCGTGGTCTAGTCCAAAGATGCCTCACGTCCAGTCGTGGAAACCAGTGTTCCATCGCAGCATCCTTAGAGTCTTTGTACAACTAGGACAATTGAGTACACTTTCCAGAAAGTAAAACATATCTGATTTTAGGGATTATTATTTATTGTCATGATTGTATATGAAGTTCTCATTACATTAGGTTTTTTCTTTTCTTTTCTTTCTTTCTTTTTTTTTTTTTTTTTTTTTTTTTTTTTTTTTTTTTTTTTTTTGTTTTTCAAGACAGGGTTTCTCTGTGTAGCCCCGGCTGTCCTGGAACTCACTCTGTAGACCAGGCTGACCTTGAACTCAGAAATCAGCCTGCCTCTGCCTTCCAAGTGCTGGGATTAAAGGCGTGCACCACCACTGCCTGGCTTTTATTTTCTTAACATATTTACTTACTAAACAAAAAATAGTTTTGGAGTCAATTTTTAAAGAGTTAATAGAGTATAATATTTCCAAAACTTGGAGTTATTTCTTCAGATATGCACTCCTATTTGCCCATCTTCCCAGCAATAAGTAACCCTGTACTATATTGTTGGGTTTTTTTGTTAACATGTATTTTTTTTTTTTATGTGCATGGGTGTCTTGCCTGGGTGTGTGTGTGCATCACATTTGTGCCCTGTGCCCACTGAGGTCAGAAAAGGACATCAGATGCTCTGGAACTAGAGTTGTAGACAGTTGTGAACTGGCATACGAGTGCTGGGAATTGAAGCTGGGTCCTCTGTAAGAGAATAAGTCCTGTTAACCACTGAGCCATTTCCTCAGCCCCTCTGCTATATCCTTGAGAGTTGTCCCTGCAACTGCCTGTGAAAAGATACTCCTTAGGTTGCCTCTTCAAATACTCAAAATAGAAGTTTTCATATGTCTAAAAAGTTCATTTCCCATCCTGTATCACTTTCCATGTTCATGTGACAGAGGACAGCTGTCCACTGTAGCTACAGAGAGGGGAGAGCAGGTGTGTTAGATTAAGTCAGCATCTAACCCCGTGTGTCCTTCTGTCTTGGTCCAAATAAGGAAATAGAGCCTGAAGTTTGGCAATCTCAGGAACAGAGTTAGAGAGCTTCAGGAAACGAGATTTGGTAGCAAGGTCGCTTGTTTCAGAAACCATAACAATGTTATTTAATTCTTACATGAAAGTGCCTCCATCATCTGAAACTAAAAAGGGAGATAATTCACCCAACTGAGTTAAAAGTAACAACGTCCTTGTTTTTCACCCTTAATTAAATATCTAGTTTATAGACATTCAGAGACACGGACACACACACTGTCCCCAAGAAGCTTAAAACATGTGTTTTCTTTAAAAACAAAACAAACGTAAAAAAGAAAAAGAAACATAAATGCAAGGAAAGAATGCAATGTGATAAAGACTAGAGGAAATTAAATTTAATATGGAAGGAGGCGAGGACACAGAGAGATGTGTGTCGGAGGATTACCTTCAGAAACTACTGGAAGGAGAAAGTAATTATGAAGACAGTACACCCAGAGAGGCAGCCCAGAAGCCCATCTCATTGGCTGAAATAGTCCAGATGCAGGGTGGTGGTGGAGACAGGCAGGCAGACCACAGGCCAAGTGACAGATAAGGAGATCTCAGCCAGTTCACAGAGAACTTGGATGTAAGCAAAAGCCAAAGCATTTCCTTCCCTTTTATTGGTTTCTGTTAGCATTCCCTCCTCCTCATAATTCTATTATTTTCTTCATCTTTTTTTACATTCAATTATTTTGTTTTATGTGTATGAGTGTTTTGGCATTTTTTTTTTTTTTGCCTTCATGTATGTAAGTGCATCACATGCATGCAGTGTCTGCAGAAGTCAGAAGAGGGCGTTAGGTCAATTAGAACTGGAGTTACAAATGGTTGTGAGCTGCCTTGTTGGCGATGGCAACTGAACCCAGGTCCTCTGCAAGAGCAGTCTGTACTCTTAACCACTAAGCTGTCTCTCCAGCTCTTGCTTCTACTTTCATGGGTTGGAGAAGAAGGAAGGAAGGAAGGAAGG
>NW_022196915.1:90669658-90676159 GCF_008632895.1 Mastomys coucha | reverse complement strand
AGGGAGGGAGGAAAAAAGTACCCATTAGCCTGTAACTTTTTGAGCACCCATTTACAATTCATGGACTGATCCTGATACACAGTTGCCAGTCATGTCAGATGATTGCATTCCCGGAGCCCTGCCCCGCTGGCAAGGCACAGGGCATGAATCTCAGAAGACCTTCAGTTAAATGAACACTACAGGATTTACACTTGTCTTAGAGGTCCTGAATTCCTGTTGTCAGTAGTGAACCGAACCATGGGAATTCCAGAAGAGACTTTAGATTAAGTAAAGAAAATATCATTATGAAATCCATTTTGACTTGCTTTGCTGGGAGATTATATTTCTTGATACATGCCTTGTATAAATTACAAGGTTACCAATACTCAATTAATGCCTACCTCCAGCTTCACTTGTGAATTTGGATGAGAGAGTCTGGGGTTTTCAAAATTCATAAGATACAAGGAGATGGTGAATTATGAACACCCTGTCCTATTTACTTCTTGGCTGTCACTTTCATAATTATTTTTGGTTTCATGGTCTTCAGTGTCGAGGATAATTGTTGGATAATTTCCCCTTCCATCCTGGTACATTCAAAGTTCAAACTGAGTGCACGCCATTCCCTCCTCCTTTAAGGAACAACAAGAATGTTCATGTCTTGTTTTAACAAGTGGATGATCTGCCCCAACTTCAGAGTCAGATCTTCACATTATAAAAAGGAGGCCTTTATGTTTAACTTTCTGCCCTGTGAGAAAAGCAGGATATGTCAAGCCTCTACTTAAGTTTGTTCTTTTATCCTTATGAATCCCTCTCATGAACTAATTTCTTTCATAGACTATATAAGCCCCTTAAAGAGCCGTCCTGTTCCCTGACAAGCACACTGGCATGCAGTTAATCATTAATTTTGCATAGTCCGGTGCACATGCTGTCTGCTGAACTGTGTGTTGCTTGAGACACTTCCTCCTGTTGGGATCCGCGCTGCTGTGTGGGAGTCAGTACTAGATTTTTTGGCCTGCTGCTATCAGCAGTCCAGACAGAGGCTTAGAACCTACCTCTAACACACCCAAGTTTCAGAGTTCACAAGGCTTAAGCCTACGTAAATACAGCAGTATTCTTATGCTAAGACAACAGCTGCACCGGCAGACTCAGCAACACACCCAGGCTGTGTGGATCCCGGAAACAGGTGCGGCTCCTGCCTGTTGTGTTGTGCGATTCCAAAAGAAAGCATTCCTCGCATCTCCATCTGATCACGTTTTATATGAGACATGTTTTAGAAGTGTGTGAAGGAATTCAGAAACACGGTCAAGTGAAATCCTAAAACGTTCAAACGGGCAATAAATATTGAACTTAAAATGTGAAAGAGATTACTTTTATTTTACAGCTGGCTAAGTACGGAAGTATAAAATCCCCCCAAACCCACCCATCCCTGTCATAAATGGCAGCAAATTATATTACAGCATCCTTTGTCGGTCCTGGGTACCACCAGCTCTGTACTACTAGAGGAAAAAACTGCAATTCCTCTCTGCGTGGGTGGAGTAGCGTCAGATTTGAATGAGATCCTGTTCAAATAAGCTCCTGCAGCGTAGCTCTAGGGTGGTACACGAAGTCTTTAAGGAGTGAGCCACTAAGCCCCCGGTGCAAAGGCAACACCTTCTGTGACCACACTGCCAGGAAGCCTCCACAGGGAGTGCCCAATAAATGTCAATGTTGTGTAGCTATTTCAACTTCAACTTGCACGCGTTTGCTTGAAAATTAACACTGCAGTCATACAGAAGAGGGAAAGGGACGTGTGTTGTTTCCAGACATAATTGAGATTGAACTCCGACCAATTCAGAAACAAGCGTTACTTTCCGCAGCTCCGGAGAAGCAGGCTTCCCTCTGCCAGAAGGGAAGTACTGCCATGGTCCTGAACACAAAGCGCCCTGTATGCAGTCTGCAGAGAGAAGCGGCCATACCTTCCTGCTGGCCATTCATCTTTGTGCCCTTCTGCTGGAGAGGTGTGGAGAGAGCTTTACTCCCACTAAGCCATGAGCAGTGTCTCTGGAGCCTACTGGGGCTTTGACCCCGGCTGTGCTTGAAGCATTGGTGACACAGGAAATGGTCCAAAAATCACTTCCAACCTGCTATACGGTCCTTGGTGCTGCTAGCCTGTTCCCAAGAGTGATGACCTGCCGTGACAGGACCTTCCTGGCCCCAAGATTCACAGTGTGCTCAGCGGTCCACTGAAGACATTAGAAAGAGCCTCCAGAGACGTTATTCAGACCCCATCCAGAACCTATGACATGTGAACGTGTTCCATGGAAGCCTGCCACAGCTGGAAAAAACAACCTAGATCTGAAGACCAAACACACTTAAGCTATGTAAAGGTCAAATCAGATTCCTTTGCTCTTTCTTTTTTCACATTTCATCTCTTGCAGCTGAACTGAGATCTGAGAGTAACTTAACTGTCTTTCGGAACCACTAGTTCGTGGAGTTTGGGGTTTATGTCTCTGGGCAACAGCCAGGTCTTTGACACGGGGCTAAACAAGAAATAACCAACTGTGATGTCTATAGTCTTCATTGTCAACTTGAGTATAGTGAGGCGGCTCATGTATTTACAATGAGGATGTCTTAAGAAATCTTTAACTGAAGAAGGAAGATGCATCCTCAATCCCAAATGTGGGTTGGGTGACCAGACTGACTTGGGGTAGGGACAACACAGTTGGGTGGGCACCAGCGTCTGTCTCTCTGCTTCTTGCATGTAGACACAACATGGCCAGCCACCTCACGTTCTCATAGTGTGACTTCCTGCCATAGTGGACTGTGCATTCCAGTCGTGGGACAAAACGAATCTTCCATTTCTTAAAGTGCTTTTGTGACAATATTTTGTCACAGCAGTGAAAAAATCAAATATATTAATGAAGCAACTGATAGAAACAATTTTAATAAACTTAATGGCAACGTTTTGTAATTATTTCATTGCTAACAGGTTTTGAATGTTTTTGCTTTGGTTTTGGTTTTGGCTTTTTTTGTTTGTTTGTTGCTTTGCTTTTCGTTTTCCATTTTGTAAAGGAGAATTAGGGAAGTCTCTGGCAAGTTATTAAAGGTTTAGATTCTTTAATAAGAACCATTCAGGCCTGAATTCCACTAACAACAACAACAAAAAAAATGAGCCAAAAGCTTAATATTGAATATAATCTTCCAAAACACAATTAGCTAGAACTCACATTTTAAAAATGGATGTAGCCAAAATGTGAAAAAATATTTATTAAAAATTACATTATAAATATAGACAGAGGCAGAAGTATATCTGCCAAGAGAGCAGGACTGAGAGGTCTGGTTGAGACTTCTCAGTTTATGTAGGGGAGAGAAACTCGTAGTCCAGACAAATCATCTTAAAAGGATGAGGACTGAAAGAGTTTAGTATCAAAAAAGGTGGATGGAGCCGGGCAGTGGTGGTGCACGCCTTTAATCCCAGCACTTGGAAGGCAGAAGCAGGCAGGTTTCTGAGTATGAGGCCAGCTTGGTCTACAGAGTGGGTTCCAGAACAGCAAGGGCTATACAGAGAAACCCTTTCTCAATCCCCTCTCCCCCCAACAAAAAAAACAGTGGATGATTCCCTCACATAGACTTGCAAGCAAGCTCGACTCTACACTGGGAACCCTGAACACATTTCTCCTCTCTTGCTCGATCTCTCCTGCCTATGCCTTATAGGAATACTTCTTATAACACTGTACACAATGGGATAATCTATAATAATATTCCCATCTTAAGACCCTCAATTACATTGACAAGGTCATTTTGCCATTTAAGTTCACATGTTGACCAATTAAAGGGTTTATAATATCTAAATACATATCTCTGAATGACCATTCATCGTGCACTGTGAGTTTAAATAATAGATGTTTTACAACACTCAAATTTGTGTCTCATTTAGACTTCCCACTGAAACTTCTGACTCAATTGAAAAATGTCTCACCCCAAATCTCTACCTACATTTCTGACACTTTCAACCCAGTAAGTCCTAAACCAAGCTGCTGAGTTCCGTTCAACACCCTGCTTTAGGCAAAGCCAGTACTCTGGAAGTTCACAGTCTCATCATCCAAGGTGAGTACATTTTTTTCAAGCCATTTTCTCAGTCAGAAGCCTTGAAGCCACGGTGCCAGCATGCCTATAAAGATGTGAATGCAAATGCTCGCAGCAGCTCTGTGAGAGCATCTGGCTGGAAGTACTCAGGTGCCTAGCAATAGGTAGGCCGATAAACAAGGTATGATACAGAAATGTGATATAATGAAATGCTATCCAACAAAATGGCTGCTCACACAGATAACAATTTTCCAAATAATTATACTGAGGAAAAGAAGATGAGACATAATGAAGAATTACTGCCCTCAGCTATGTAAAATTTTAGAAAATTCAAATTGACCTATGGGGTTTGGATTGGAGGGGGAAGGCAGAAGAGAGGCAACACAGAGAGTACAAGGAACCTTCTGAGAATGGTCCCTGTGTTTACAGCCCTGGTTATGACTGTAAGCATATATCGTAAATGCACAGAGAGGTCAAAACTTATCTCCACGTCAGATCTCTGTGGGTTATTCTGTCAGCTGTCACTCATAAACCTAGTATGATGCACATTTTCATGATTAAGATATCTATTATCTAGGAAATACAAGTTGTCTTTTTGTACCTGGAAAAGTGCTTATGTAATTGACTGAAACTGGAAAGCCACTGACAGTTTGGATCACAACTGTTGAAACTGCCATCATCAAGCCAAAACACTCAGATTACTCAAAATAGTATGTTTATTATTTGCCCAATCATTTCTTCTTCAGAAAATAGTTATATTTCAAGAAAAAGTAAACATACTAAAATTATATTTTTACAATTCTATGTGGGAAAACTATTCTAAAATAGTACCTGTGCCCCTCTCCCCAAATACAACAGGACACCCAGAAGAAAGAACCTGGGTATTTTATATACCCAAATAAAGATAAAACTGTAAATAAACCGTTAACAATTCAAACCAATACCTATGGGCTGTGTTTGTGTGGACGTGTATGTTTGTGTAACAACAATTACAGAAAAAAAGGAGGCCATGACCTTGGAAAAGAGTGAGAGGTGATGCGGGGGGGGGGGGGCGTGCTGGGGGGAGGAAATGGAGATGGAACTGATGTAGCTATAATTTCAAAACATTAAAAACTGTTTTTAGAATATATACAGATATGTGTTTTATTAATCTCCTACTTTCTTCTGGAGCCAATCAGGCTTCACCATCACACTGTCTAATGTTGCCACTGAAGAAGGGCTCCTGTGCTAGTGTGCTACTAGGGATAACAAAGTGGCCCTCACAGGCACTAGACCCAGAGTGATTATGTGCTTATCCCTATGAAAGCAGGTCCCCTCTCTGCCTCTTGGCAGAGGTTAAGTGCCCTGTCTAGAAAGAGCTAGAATTTTCCTCCTTATGTGTTTGCACTTTTTGTTTCATGCATTTTTTGCTTTCACAATTAAGAATATATAATAATATTAATATTAAACATACATATTAGGATTAGAGATTAACCGCATTTTTAATTGTGTATAAAGCTGAATGGGAAATTGCTTGTATGTATGTATGTGGTCCATGCACATATATTTTTGTATATATATGAACATATAGACATGTAAGAAAAACCTTTGGAAGAGCTTGTAAGTCAGATCCCTTTTAAGATAAAATGATAAAATGTTAAGATATTAGTCAGGCTGGGCAGTGGTGGCGTCTTTAGTCCCAGCACTCAGGAGGCAGAGGCGTGTAGTTCTCTGTGAGTTCAAGACCAGCCTGGTCTATGAGTGAGTTTCAGGATAGCTAAGTTTACACAGAGAAACTCTGTCTTGTAACCACCCCCCCCAAAATGATATTAGATGAAAAATTTAAAGGCATTGATTAGTTTTATTTTTAAAAATGTGTCTATTAAATCATATTTTTCATCTGTCATTTAGAATATGGCCACAAATGAGTTCTTTGCTGCCAAACCTCAAATTTCTCAAAATCCATAAAAATCACCTTACTATTTTAAAAGCAAATTGGAGGGACTAAGTGAGATAATTTCACTGAGATCTCTGGTATTTGGTAAACGTTTGAAACTGCTATATTACTGGCACATGTATGGACTCAGTGAACACTTTCCCCTGAGAAAGCCTCCTTCAAACGGCATCGTGGAGAGACTACGGGACTTCTTACAACAATGAGATCACATCCTCAACCCTAAAGCTTGGGAGTCTGGGACTCAGGAAAGATAACAAGAAGCTTCCTGACTCATGATTTCCCCACCTGAACACTGGAGGTAGGGATCCATCTCAGGAATAACATTAGGGTTGCAAAGGCACATGGGAGCTGTGCGCACTTACACCACATGGTTCTGGATAGACAAAATATTGTAGGATAGTTTCATCTTTCTAATGGTTTTTATTTATTCTTTAATAAATTTATACAGATATAAATGTATTATGATTATATCCATGCCAACATCTCCAACTGATTCCAAGTAGTACCACTCACATGGTCAT
>NW_022196915.1:90668269-90669647 GCF_008632895.1 Mastomys coucha | reverse complement strand
ATGTATTATGATTATATCCATGCCAACATCTCCAACTGATTCCAAGTAGTACCACTCACATGGTCATTCATTGGACCATAGGTAACCTACCATTGACCACAACTACAAAGGGAAGTTCTTTTGTAAATCTACATGTACTGCCTGCAGTTAGCACCCAATGGGTACAATGGATGGATCTAAACTTCACAAAATGTTTGGGGCCTTCCTTACTTCGTGAGTCTTGCCAAAATCCTCTTTCTCTGTAGAAGTGCAATATTTACTTTCTCAACCAGATGTATGTGGAAAGAGGCACATAATATAGACTGTACCTAGGAACAAGTTAGAGAAATACGCTTGTGCAAAGGTGCACTTAGAAAAATGTACACTTGGTTCAAAAATAGCTTCCTGGAGGCTGGATTGATAGACTCATGCCAGCTAGTGTTCAAGACTTACATCTGGAGAATGTAAGATGAGAAGCTTACACGGCAAGAGGAAAGGCTAAGTAGCAGGCACTGTCTCTCCTTCCAGTGCGTCAGCAGCAAAGACCAGTGCAAATTCCCAAGGCCAGTCGTTTGTGGTGTGGATGGGCATAGAGAAGCACTTTATTCACAAATAGTTTATGGTTTGACATTTAATTGTATGCCTAGAAAATTAGCTTTGAGTTTGATTCTCCAGCACTCCTTATGTTTCCCAATATCCTTAATAAATGCCCCAATTTCTTGCATCTGTTGAACAGACTAATATACCGTGCAATGCTACTTCTAATAGTGTTGATATTTCTTCTAGTGATCCCTGCATTTGTCTAATCACAAATCTAAGCCAACAAAACACCAAATGTCCAGAAGAAACCAGATAAGATTTCTGGAACCAAATTATTTACAATTAGTATAGGAATAGTGCCTTAGGTGAATGTCAGTCCATATTGGCTTGGACTGAGTTGGTTGCTGTTGTTGTTGTTGTTGTTTGTTCCTGTCCCACTTTGGCAGGTTCTTACTTTCTTTTCCTATTGCCATGATAAGATACCACAAGAAAGACAATTTAAGGGAGAAAGGGTTCATTTTGACTGATCAATCCAGAGGGGTATAGTCCTCCATGGCCAAGAAGACACAATACGAAGCAGAGAGGATGTGACGTCAGGAGAAGCTCAGCTGGCTCCCACAGCATCCACTTATAGCTATGGTTAAGCATGTGTTTTCTCCTAATTGACTACATTGAGGAAGTTTAGAGGCTGGTCTGTTGGTCTCATATCACAGCATCATTCAACCTGAAAAGGAAGTAGTGTTGCCCAGAGACCAGTGCACACAGCTAGAACCACAAAACCTGCAATAAGACACACATGTAAATACAGGCTGACACCCTTTCCTTCACAAGGTGAGTGCTTAAAGAACATACATGAACT
>NW_022196915.1:90667847-90668210 GCF_008632895.1 Mastomys coucha | reverse complement strand
GTAGACTTTGTGGACAAAATGTTGGCAGAAAACAGCTTTGTGTGTGAAAAGTGGGAGCAATAGTTGACTACAATGAGGTTACCTTCAACAGATGGAAAGTACTGGACTCATTTGCTGTATGTTAATGATATCAGCTTGATTAATTTGGACTTACATTTTCACCATTAGAGAAAGCAGAAGGAATATTTACAGTTACATTTTAAGAAGATCTTATCAAACAATAGAGCCTTTTGGTAAAGCTCTCATGCTGACCTGCAATTTTACAGCATGATAAGAACATTGACTTGTTCAATTAAAATACATACCAAGAAGTCCACAATGTTTCTAACTTTAAAAAATTATGTTGATTTAATTTCCAAATTT
>NW_022196915.1:90656518-90667836 GCF_008632895.1 Mastomys coucha | reverse complement strand
AATACATACCAAGAAGTCCACAATGTTTCTAACTTTAAAAAATTATGTTGATTTAATTTCCAAATTTCTAAATATATATGTATAATTATATATATTATAGTTATGGAAATTAAATCATGCATTTATAATTTGTAGAATAGAATAGAATGTCATGCTATCTGTGGGATGTGGGCTAATCAAATATTCATCACATCATATACTTCTTTCTATACTTAAAATCTTCACTTTTAGCTATCTCAAAACATATATAATCATTAAGGGCCATTATACTGTACAATTGTTCCCTCAAAATTATTATCTCTGTCTAACTGACACTTTTCACACTTTAGACAGCATCTCCCCTTTCCCATACATTTCCTCCAACTCTGGTAACTTCTGTATTTCTGTATTTCTTGTAAGTTTGACAGTTTTAGTTTCCATAACACTTTTAGGTTTGAATTACTGTATCTGAGGTTGATATTGCCTCAGGTGGCCAAAGGCTTGCCTCTCTCTGCTCTCCATCTGTTCATCCACACATCCACTTCTCAGTGATGGACATGGAAGACAGGAAGTGCCCTCCCAATCCGCCCTACTTTCCTGCTTCGCTGTGTTGATCTCCATAGCATAGGCTGTTTCACACATGGACCAAAGATTGTAATCTCTGCAGTTGAGTATCACATTCATCATCTACAGAAACATTTGACCCGGGCAAAGATTTTTGTCTCTTTTATTTCATTTCATTGTTATACATTCTATGCCCGTCATATTGTAAACACAGCTTAGTCTTAATAAGTTTTGTATGAGGAATTTGGGTCAAGGACAATGAAGGACTGAGTGCTTTTAAACCACTGAGATAATTAAAAGCCACGTAGAACAGTGGTAACTACAAAACTTTATTAAAAAGAAGCTATCACGTTCTGGACATGCAATGTTCTGAGCATGGAAAGCAATGGCATCAGTGGGGTAATTCATTAATTGGGTCATGTTTTAATGGACTATTGGGAAGTGCTGGAAACTTACTAGGTTGGACCTAGCTTAGTGGATTTAGTACTTAGGGACAGGATGTTAGTGACCATATCTTGTGTCTAGATACATCCACTCAATCCATCCACTAACCCTGTGTGCTAAGCTGCTTTGCCTTACCATACCCAACCCCCACTGTGATAGTCTGTCTTGCTACAGGCACATAGCAATGGGATCAGGTAGCTATATCTGAAATCTTCAGCCAAAATAATTCTTTTGTTCTTTAAGTTGATTTTTCCCCAGGTATTTTGTCACAGCAATGAAAAGCCAACTAACACATAATCTTATGATACTATTTAGATATTTTTATAACTCTTCATGCTATGGAGGCAAATGTAAACCAATTATTCAATATAAATGTAAAATATTACTCCTAAGTTTAAAACCTTTCAGAAAAGTTCAGTGTCTTTGTGATTGTGTGCTATGGAAATATATTTCAAATGTTACTAATTTTCTGATAAATTAACTACCAAAGCACAGTTAAGAGGAAACACAGACTTTCACACTATCTCCAGCTCTGATGAAATGTACCCAGTCAAGTATCAGTGAGTAAGACAGAGAAAAACAAGGTTTTGCATGTGTCTGCAGCTCAGGTTACACAATGTTGTCACTGTGAAAGCAGCTATAGATTTCTCTGTTTCAGCACACAGTGAGGGCAGTAGGGAATCCAAACCTCTGTATTTAAGTGTTCATATTTCAAAGTAAACTTCCACTTACGTTCATTTAAAAAAATGTATTTCTTCTAAATTTTTGGCGAGGCTTACTGGATGCTCTAGAAAGAACAGCAAAATTTTAAAAATGACTAAAATTATTTTCATGATGAAACTCCTGTAGAAACTTTTACATTGGTTTGGACTTTGAAAGAAAGTAAAGTCAACAATTGGCATTTTCTAATCCCCCGTTAAGGACTCAAGCCAAGATTACTCAGATTTAGCTGGACATGATAAATAAATACCGCAGAAACCAGGCCCACTTGGATTTGAATCTGAACAGCTGTCCCTGGTGTCTAGACCATAAATGACACAGTATTTCAAAAACAAAATACTAAATGGTTAAATACTTCCAGGGTCTGAGCTACAAGTACAAAGCCAATTCATTTTTTGTAAGTTGTTAGAGTTCCCCAGATATTTCTAAACACCTGTTCTAAGAAAACATTTCCTATGTTTAAATAGTGAAAAGATTCAAATCAAGGAACAAGGTCACAATGACACGATCCTGAGTTCCTAAGCTAACATGTGTGAGAGAGCAATTGGCGAGGGTTTTTCCCCCCCTAGCAAAAGTACTTTGAGTGCAGCTTAATAAAAGGCAGATGACAAATCGGAGGAGCAGATGATTAGAACTATGGAATATATGCAGCCCATATTTTTGTTGTGAAAACTATTTATAAACACCAGATCGGGCACAGTTTTAAAATGTTAAACCGCAGGGATTAATGAACAGCAGAGTCATGTCAGGACAGCCCTGCGCCTGCTGATGAAGATTCCGTCTCAACTCCAACTCCATCACCAGAGTTACAAAACCCTGCAAGGCAAGCTGGAATCCACCATGGTACGGTCATGGTTTCAAGTGGTTGCAAATTAAACTTTACAAATGAGCGTAAAAGTGGCAAGTGCTCGGAGCCCCTGTGGGATCTTCCTTTATGTGGCCCGACACAGCCACCTAACAGTTAAATCGTATGCACATTTCTGGTCTCCACAAATCACAGGGGACATTGTGCATTTGCCCAATGTTCAAAGCAAATCGATACAGATAATTAAAGGGTTGGAAAACACGGTCTATGGGCAAAGGTGAAAAGAACTGGAAACATCTTCAATTCCTCGGGGGCAGGGCTTTCCAACCTTCCCTCTCCCACACCCTGGGAACAGCGAGTGTGCTACACTGGGAGAAATGAGTCCCCAGAAAAAGCCTATCAGTTGGTCCAAGGAGGAAACCGAGATGACCATGAAAGTCTTCAGATACGTGATGGATGTTACTGTAGAGATGGGAAGCAGCTGTGCCTGCCTCCACCCGGTTTGGAGCAAAATTAGGAGGCAAAAACCAGGAAAGGCTGCTTGGCTTACACTGTGACCAACGTGTTTCAGTTTGTGGGAACTTTCCTAGCTCGGCCAGCTAAAATCTAATCCTGGGAAATAGTAGGCCATCAACACTGCAGATGCTTAGAGGAAGAGAGATTCTCATGACTGGGAGAGGTGAGCTGAATCCCACCAGAGCATACCAGGGAAACCAAGTGTCCATTCATGATGCTTTCCCACCACAAGTTAGGTTTAACGAATATCATTATCTCCCAATTATTTCTTACCAGGGAAGTAAGGACAATGATAGAAATAGTTTTACTTTCTGTCAACATACGTTTGTACTGAATTTTAGCTCAACAAAATACTTTTAAATACATATTTTAATCTTGAACAGAGTGCTAAACCATATCACCTGAAGACATAATAAATAAGTGTGAAACCTCAAAACAGAGGACAGAGACTAACCATCGTACCATATAACATGGTAGTCTTTCCTGTGTCGCACTAAGGTCAAAAGGTCAAAAGGCCAAAAGATGCACTGGTGGTGGGTAGCATGGCTTGGAATCATGTAGCTGATTATATGTGCTTATTAAGAAAGAACTTGTGGCAATTAGAGAACACTCTATGTATCAGTTTTCTGGTCTATAAAATGGATATAATGACACTGCCTACGTATAATAATGATCTATGAATTTTTAATGACCTTTACTGTAAAGTGATGGCTTATTGGAAAAAGGTCTATTAAGTAAGAATATAATTGAAAGCCAGGTAGGGAAGTATACAGCAACAATGCCTGTACTCGAGAAACACAGGCAGGAGAATTGCCTCAACTTCAAGGTCATAGAAAGATCTTCCCTCAGAAACCGAAAAGAATATAATTTAGCTCAGGGATTGAGGGGCTGAAAATATCACATACTGAATTGAAAAATTCTATGAACATTATTCTTTGCACCCCCATTTCACAATTTAGGAAACTCTGGCAAAGAAACTTGAATGTCTCGGCCAAGGTCACAGAAGAGAAAAGTAGTACACATCATAGTCAGACTTCAGCCCCAGAACATGTGTGTCTGGCCGCTGTGTTCAGAGGACAGACTTCCTATGTGCCCACTCCATGTCTAAAGTGTCTGACCGCTGTGTTCAGAGGACAGACTTCCTATGTGCTCACTCCACGTCGAACCCGTCTGAAGTGCCAACCCTTACAAGTCTATGTTTTTGTTCAAATGCAGGCAGATCTTTGGAGAGGTAGATTAGACTTGGTGAGACCGTCACAATAATGAACAGCAGTGAAACCTAACAGTGCCATAGAGCAATGAACTGCATGATTGCTACCTTTGCACTCCTGGGTCAACATTAAACAGGTATTTGAGCCATGAGGTCTGTGATCCCAACAGCTGGTCAACCGCTGCAATGGGTACACATTCTGATCCTGACACTACCCATACTGTTCTATTCATATTTATTACATGGCAATACAAACACATGTAATATGTAATCAATGCATGTATTGTAAATATCAATAACATGAAATATTTACTATGGATATTAAGAAGTCCATCAGTGCTGTCCCTCTGTTATACTATACCTGTTGTCTCAGGAAATCTCAGTTCCTGGGGGCAAATGCTACTTGGAAATTTATGCACATGAGACTTTTGTAACATGTACATATGTCTAATCAACGTATTGTAAAATTCCATGGTTTTGAAAATAACATAACTGGTATTAAGGTCTAGGTCTATAATCTGGATTTTTGACCAATATTATATTCTTGAAATTAATTTCCATTGGCCTTGTCAGCTATAGTTCTCTAATCTTCACTACTATAACTGATTCGTCTACTCAGTTCAGTTACTCATACTGTTTGAAGTTATTGCTGCTCTAATTAATCCTGCTAAAAACATGTGTGCACATTTTGAAAGTGTTCTGTAGAAGCTCAATTTCCAAGTTGACAAATGTTAAACTTTATAATACCAAATTGTTTCCTGAAACATCAATTCAAAATTCCTTCAGTTACACATGAGAGATTTGTTTAGAAAAAGATTTTTTTAGTATAAATAAATTATACATAAGAGTAGCTTTCCATTCTCTCTCCAGTGACTTTCTAAGGTGGGAACAGCCGGGAGGCACAGGCCTCACAAGTGGCAGAGCAGCCTGGACAGGATTCCCTCAACCTCTGTCCACACCTAGGAGGGACAACAGATCCACAGCCCTCTCTGCACCTTTCCCGAAAGTGGAGATCCTGTCTACAGGGTGTGCTCTGACCTGAGGACTCAGGACAGACAACTGATCCACAGCCATCTGTGTCTGGGCTTTACCATAGGAGAGCTGATCTCCTAGAAGTGCTGACACAGACTTACAGACCCACAGGAGGAACAAGCTCTAGTCAGAGACAGCAAGAACATCTAACATCAGAGATCAACAGATGGCAAAAGGCAAATGCAAGAATCTTACCAACAGAAACCAAGACTACTTGGCTTCATCAGAACCTAGTACTCCCACCACAGCAAGTCCTGGATATCCCAAAACACCAGAAAAGCAAGATTTGGATCTAAAATCATATCTCACGATGGTGCTAGAGGAATTTAAGAAGAACATGAATAACTCCCTTAAAGAAATACAGGAGAACACAGATAAAGAGGTACAAGCCCTTAAAGAGGAAACAAAAAAAAAAATCCCTTAAAAAAATTACAGAAGATCACAAGTAAACAAGTAACAAGTTTCCATTAAAGAGGAAACACAAAAATCCCTTAAGGAATTACAGGAAAGCACAAACAAACAGGTGAAGGAATTGAGCAAAACCATCCAGGACCTAAAAATGGAAGTAGAAACGGTTAAGAAATCACAAAGAGAGAGAACTCTGAAGTTAGAAATCTTAGGAAAGAAGTCAGGAAACATAGATGCAAGCATCACCAACAGAATACAAGAGATAGAAGAGAGAATCTCAGGGGCAGAAGACACCATAGAAAACACTGACACAACAATCAAACAAAATGTAAAATTCAAGAAGTTCTTGACCCAAAACATCCAGGAAATCTAGGACACAATAAAAAGACCAAATCTAAGGATAATAGGTATAGAAGAGAGTGAAGACCTCCAACTTAAAGGGCCAGTAAATATCTTCAACAAAATTATAGAAGAAAACTTTCCTAACCTAAAGAAAGAGATACCCATGAACATACAAGAAGCTTATAGAACCCAAAATCAACTGGACCAGAAAAGAAATTCCTCCCACCACATAATAGTCAACAAAACAAATGCACAAAACAAAGAAAGAATACTAAAAGCAGTAAAGGAAAAAGGCTAAGTAACATATACAGGCAGGCCTATCAGAATTATACCAGACTTCTCACCAGAGACAATGAAAGCTAGAAGATCCTGGACAGTTGTCATACAGACCCTAAGAGAACACAAATGCCAGCCTAGACTACTATACCTAGCAAAACTCCCAATTACCATAAATGGAGAAACCAAAGTATTTCATGCCAAAACCAAATTCACACAATATATTTCCACAAATCCAGCCCTTCAAGGGATAATAAATAGAAAACTCCAATACAAGGAGGTGAACTATATCTCCAAAAAAGCAAAAATGTAATCTTCCAACAAAACTAAAAAGATAGCCATATGAATGGAATTCCAACTCTAACAACAAAAATAACGGGAAACAACAATTACTTTTCCTTAATATCTATTAATATCAATGGACGCAATTCCCTAATAAAAAGACATAGACTATCAGACTGGGTACATAAACAGGACCCAACATTTTGTTGCATACAGGAAACCTACCTCAGTGACAAAGACAGACACTACCTCAGAATAAAAAGCTAAAAAACAATCTTCCAAGCAAATGGTCCCAAGAAAAAAGCTGGAGTAGCCATTCTAGTATCAAATAAAATTGACTTTCACCCTAAAGTGATCAAAAAAGATAAGGAGGGACACTTCATATTCATCAAAGGTATGATCTACCAAGATGAACTCTCAATTCTGAACCTTCATGCTCCAAATCAAAGGGCATCTACATTCATAAAAGCAACTTTACTAAAGCTCAAAGCACATATTACACCACACACAATAATAGTGGGAGATTTCAATACCCCATTCTCTGCAAAGGACAGATCATGGAAAACAGAAACTAAAGAAAGACACAGTGAAACTAACAGAAACTATGAAACAGATGGATTTAACAGATATGTATAGAACTTTTTATCCTAAAACAAAAGGATAAACCTTCTTCTCAGCACTTCATGGTACCTTTTCCAAAATTGACCATATAATTGGTCACAAATCAGGCCTCAACAGATACAAGAAGATTGAAATAATTCCTTGTATCCTATCAGATCACCATAGACTAAAGCTGTTCCTCAATAACAAAATAAACAATAGAATGCCCACATACACGTGGAAACTTAACAACACTCTACTCAATTATAACTTGGTCAAGAAAGAAAGAAAGAAAGAAAGAAATTAAAGACTTTCTTGAGTTTAATGAAAATGAAGCCACAACATACCCAAACTTGTGGGACAGAATGAAAGCAGTCCTAAGAGGAAAACTAATAGCTTTGGGTGACTCCAAAAAGAAACTGGAGAGAGCATACACCAGCAATTTGACAGCACATCTGAAAGCTCTAGAACAAAAAGAAGCAAATTTATCCAAGAGGAGTCAAAGGCAGGAAATAATCAAACTCAGGGCTGAAATCAACCAAAGAGAAACAAAAAGAACTATACAAAGAATCACCCAAGCCAGGAGCTGGTTCTTTGAGGAAATCAACAAAACAGATAAACCCTTAGCCAGACTAACTAGAGGACACAGAGACAGTATCCTAATTAACAAGATCAGAAATGAAAAGGGAGACATAACAACAAACACTGAGGAAATTCAAAAAATCATGAGATCCTACTACAAAAGCCTATATTCAACAGAACTGGAAAACCTGAATGAAATGAACAATTTTCTAGACATATACCAGGTACCAAAGTTATATCAAGACCAGATCAATGATCTAAACAGTCCTATATCTGCTAAGGAAATAGAAACAGTCAAAATAGTCTCCCAACCAAAAAAAGCCCAAAACCAGATGGGTTTAGTGCAGAGTTTTATCAAACCTTCATAGAAGACTTAATACCAATACTCCTCAAACTATTCCACAAAATTGAAACAGAAGGTACTCTACACAGTTCATTCTATGAAGCCACAGTTACTCTTTTACCTAAACCACACAAAGACCTAACAAAGAAAGAAACCTTCAGACCAGTTTCCCTTATGAATATCAATGCAGAAATACTCAATAAAATTCTTGCAAACCGAATCAAAGAACACATCAAAACGATCATCCACCATGATCAAGTAGGCTTCATCCCAGGGATGCAGGGATGGTTCAATATACGGAAATCCATCAACGTAATTCACTATATAAACAAACTCAAAGAAAAAAAAACATATGATCATCTCATTAGATGCTGAGAAAGCATTTGACAAAATCCAAGGTACCTTCATGATAAAAGTCTTGGAAAGATCAGGAATTCAAGGCCCATACTTAAACATAGTAAAAGCAATATACAGAAAACCAGCACCCAACACCAAACTAAATTGAGAGAAACATGAAACAATTGCACTAAAATCAGGGACTAGACAAGGCTGCCCACTCTCTCCCTACCTATCCAATATTGCACTTGAAGTCCTAGCCAGAGCAATTAGACAACAAAAGGAGATCAAAGGGATACGAATTGGAAAGGAAGAAGTCAAATTATCACTAGTTGCTGATGGTATGATAGTATACTTAAGTAACCCAAAAATTCCACCAGAGAGCTTCCAAGTCTGATAAACAACTTCAGCAAAGTAGATGGATATAAAATTAACTCAAGCAAATCAGAGGCCTTGCTCTACACAAAGGATAAACATACTGAGAAAGAAATTAGGGAAACAATACCCTTCACAATTGTGACAAATAATATAAAATACCTTAGTGTGATTCTAACTAAGCAAGTAAAAGATCTGTTTGACAAGAACTTCATGTTTCTGAAGAAGGAAATTGAAGAAGATCTCAGAAGATGGAAAGATCTCCCATGCTCATGGATTGGCAGGATTAATAAGGTAAAAACGGCCATCTTGCCAAAGGCAATCTACAGATTCAATGCAATCCCCATCAAAATTCCAACTCAATTCTTCACAGACTTAGAAAGAACAATTTGCAAATTCATCTGGAATAACAAAAAACACAGGATAGCAAAAACTATTCTCAACAATAAAGGAACCTCTGGTGGATTCACCATCCCAGACCTTAAGCTGTACTACAGAGCAATTGTGATAAAAACTGCATGGTATTGGTACAGTGACAGGCAGGTAGATCAATGGAACAGAACTGAAGACCCAGAAATGAATCCACACACCTATGCTCACTTGATCTTCAACAAAGGAACTAAAACCATAAAGTGGAAAAAAGACATTTTCAACAAGTGGTGCTGGCTCAACTGGTGGTTAGCATGTAGAAGAATGCAAATTGATTCATTCTTATCTCATTGTACAAAGCTCAAGTCCAAGTGGATCAAGGACCTCCACATCAAACCAGATACACTGAAGCTAATAGAAGAGAAAGTAGAGAAGAGCCTCGAGCACATAGCCTTAGCCAAACTAACTAAAAGGCACAGAGACAGTATCCAAATTATAGACAGTATCCAAAATTAGAAATAAAAAGGGAGACATAACAATGAAACTGAGGAAATTCAAAAAATCATCAGATATTACTTCAAAAGCCTATACTCCACAAAACTGGAAAATCAAAATAAAATGGATGATTTACTAGACAAATAACATGTACCAAAGTTAAATCAAGATCAAGTAAACTATCTAAGCAGCCCCAGAAAATAGAACCCCTAAGGAAATAGAACCAGTCATTAAAAGTCTCCCAACCAAAAAAAGGCCAGGACCAGATGGCTTTAGTACAGAATTCTACCAGACTTTCAAAGAAGAGCTAATACCAATACTCTTCAAATTATTCCATAAAATAGAAATGGAAGGGACACTACCTAACTCATTCTATGAAACTATAATCACCCTGATACCTAAACTACACAAAGATTCACCAAACAAGGAACTTCATACTAATTTTGCTTATGATCATTGACACAAAAATATCTAAGAACACATAAAAATATCCAACAAAAATCTAGGAACACATCAAAAACATCATTCACTTTGGTCAAGTAGACTTCATTCCAGGGATCCAGGGATGGTTCAGTATATGAAAACCCATCAAAATAATTCACTACATAAACAAAGTGAAAGAAAAAAATCACATGATCATCTCATTAGATGCTGAAAAAGCCTTCAACAAAATCTAACACATCTTCATGTTAAAAGCCTTAGAGAGAGCAGAGATTCAAGGCACATAGCAAAATAATAATAATAATGATGATGATGATGATGATGATGATGATGATGATGATGATGATGATGATGATGATGATAAGCAATATACAGCAAGCTAATAACCATCAGATTAAATGGAGAGAACTTGAAGCAACCCCACTAAAACCAGGCACGAGACAAGGCTGCCCACTCCCTCTCTATCTATTCAATATAATACTTGAAGTTCTAGCTAGAGCAATATTACAAGGAGAACAAGGGGATATAAATTAGAAAGGAAGAAGTCAATGTATCACTACTCATGGATGAAATGATACATATACATAATTAAACCTCAAAATACTACCAGAGAACTCTTACAGCTGATAAACAACTTCAGCAAAGTGGCTGGATATAAAATTAACTCAAAAGAAATCACTAGCCTTCCTTTATACAAGTAATAGACAGAGAAAGAAATTAGGAAAGCAACACCCTTCATAATAGCCACAAATAATATAAAATGTCTTAGTGTACCTCTAACCAAGCAAATGAGAGATCTGTATGACAAGAACTTCAAGCATCTGAAGAAAGAATCTGAAGAAGGTATCAGAAGATGGAGAGATCTCCCATGCTCATGGATAGGTAGGATTGACATGGTGAAAATGGTTATCTGAACAAAAGCAATCTACAGATTCAATGCTCCCATCAAAATCCCAACACTTTTTTTTTTTGGCAGATCTTTTTTTTTTTTATTTTAGATATTTTCTTTATTTACATGCGAATTTCTCCATTCCCAGTTTCCCCTCCAAAAAACAAAGAAACAAACAAAAACAACAAAAACAAACCCCTGTTGCCTCCCCCTTCCCCATGCCTGTCACCCCGCCCTCTCAAACTTTCTGGCCCTGGCATTCCTCTACACTGGGGCTCAGAACCTTCACAGGGCCGAGGTCTTCTCCTCC
>NW_022196915.1:90637592-90650014 GCF_008632895.1 Mastomys coucha | reverse complement strand
TGGTAGGATTCTTGCGTTTGCCTTTCGTCATCTTTTGCTTTTTGGTGTTAGATGTTCTTAGTGTCTCTCGCTAGAGTTTGTCCTGTCCCTGTTGCCCTGCAAGTCCCCTGGGACTCGTGGGGCCTGTTCCTCCAAGCTGGCTGCTCCTGTCTTAGAAACTCACCAGAGAGGAAATGGCGGCTCTCACCCGAGTCTCTAGCTTAAGGCGTTCCCTGGAGGTAGGCCCTCCACTTGCATGGAAGGGGCAGAGAAGGATGCTGTTCCTCCTCTGTCACTCTGAAGCTAAGAGGATCCTGTCCCTGCTGCCCTGCGGCTCCCCTGGGAGTCTTGGGGCCTGTGCCTCCCGGCTGGCTGCTCTGGTCTCAGAACCTCACCCAAGAGAAAATGGCCTTTTGGCAGATCTTGAAAGAACGATTCTCAACTTCATATGGAAAAGCAAAAACCCTAGAATAGCCAAAACAATCCTGAACAATAAAAGAGGAATCACCATCCCTGGCCTCATGCTATATACAGAGCAAACATGATAAAAACTGCATTGTACAGTTCTGTATTGACACAGAAATAAACAAGTTAATCAATAGAACTGAATTAAAGATACAAAAATAAACTCATACACACAGGGACACGTCATTATTTTACAAAGAATCCAAAACCATACAATGGAAAAAAGAAAACGTCTTTAACAAATGGTGGTAGTCAAACTGGAGGTCTTCACGTAGAAGAAAGCAAGTTTCTTTTCTCTATTTATTATCCTGCACAAAACTCAAGTCCAAGTGTTTCAAGGACCTCAGTATAAAAGTGGATGCACTAAATCTCAAAGAAGAGAAAGTGGGGAATAGCCTTGAATACATTGGTATGCACTGAGAAAAAAAGAGTGTGGGGGGGTAATGCACATGGTAACAGTTTGATTGGGAGCATATCGGTGCTCTTCTGCTATGGTCCTAAAAAAAAGAGTGTTTAAGGAATTTTAGTCCTGGAAAGAATCCTTTAAGTGGGGAGTTACCCGTGTTGTATTAAGGAAAGCAGGGGGAAGAGTTGGGAATTTATCTGCTTCAGGTAGCTAAGGAAGAAAATACCATATTAATTACGTATCTGGAATAGGCAGTAACAGCTTGCCTGTAAAAAGAAACTGACTTAAGTAGATAGTATTATTTTATTAATTTAAAGATTAAATAATGGTTATTAATATACTTGGTTTGGCCTGTGTGGAGTAGATTAAATATGATTTTTTTTGAAGTTGAAAAGAACTTTTAAAGAAATTGAAAAATTTAGAACAATTTTGGGTTAAAAAGCACTAATATTGTTTCAGGTGTTCCTGCTAGAGGGAAGAACGAGCATTTAAACAAGGAAGCATGAAAAATTTGGGGTTAAGGGTTTCAGGTGTATTGTTTCCACTTCTCTGCAGCAAGAGCTCATCCATTATCCACCTAGCTGGAGGGGGAGGAGCCTGCTCGGCAGTCACCGCTGCTGGCCATTTGCTCTAGCAGGAAGGTTCCCCCCTCACCCCAACCCCCAACCCACCCCTGCTATGTGGGGGTACTGCTATAAGGTGGGGTGTGCTGCTTTTTATAAACCCTAAACGTAGAGCAGAAAGAGAAGTACAGAAGCGCGGTGGTACCATACCAGCAGGGATGGGGTCAGCAGGGCGGGGACCAGCAGGGCCGGGGTGGGTGTGGGGATCAGAGCCTTTGTTAATGGCGGATTGCACTGTCTGGTTATATACCAGGTCAGTGAAGTAGCTCCACCCAAAAACAAAAGTGGGAAGAAGACAGAGGGTCTGACTTCAGAGTGAGAAGGCCTGGATCCTTTGAGCTAGTGCCAAAAGACGATGAGCCATGGGCCAGGGGCTTCTCATGGTCTTTGTTTAATCTGGAGTTCCGTTGTGGGTTTGCATAAGCTGCTAACTGCGGTATCCATCAGCTGGGTAGGTCCATATTGTGGCACCAGATGTGGTTCTGCTTTTCGCTTTGCCACTGAGGTGTTGGATTGCTGCCTAGACGCCGCCTGGGGAAGCGAAACACAGGGGAGCTGGTCTACATTTCATCCGCTGGGGTGCTGGGCTTGAGGGACACCGACATGCCCCTTAGGGAAGATGAAACGCAGCCTAAGATAGAGGCCCCAGCCCTTGTTTCTCCAGGTGAGAAAGATCAGGGGCTGGGATGGAGCCTGTGGGTCTTTTGAGCACCCAGGCGCCACTGGGAACCTGGAAGAGTTTACAACAGGGGTGGGGGTGAGCCCAAGGTAGGGGAACCTGGCTTAGCTAAACTCAGGGAGAGGCCTTCTATGGGAGACTTAAACTCGACTTTGTATGACAAAGGCTTCCCCCAACAGTGGTCCTTGGTGAGGGAGACAGTCCTTGTCTGTCCAAACTGTTTACTCATAGCAGATGAAGATGCACACAATTTACGCATAGTGAACCATAGATTAAATACCTTTTACAAGAAGGAGTGCCTAGGAAGGGGAGCTTATTGGCTAAACCCTATACCTCATTAGCATGAAGTACTCTGGGTTTCTATGCTACATGACCAGTTGTCGTGGTCCTCTTAGTGGGTTGGCATGGTCACATGCTCCAGGGCGCAAACCTGATCAGGAGTAATTTTAAACATCTACCATTCTAATTATGAGAATTGCCAGGGTCCCTTAATCTGCTCAAACTTACCAGTTCTTTTGTCTGATGGCACTGTACACTGCCCCACATAGTGATACAACATCTTAATCCCAGCACTCAGGAGACAGAGGCATATAGCTTTCAGAGTGCTAATTATTCAGTCCGGCTGAGTGAATGAGTTGAGAGACAGTGCAGGGAGTTTGGTTAGTAGCAATTCAGTTCAGAAGCAGTTTTTACAGGGATACTTTTACATAGACAGGTTATAGAGACAAGAAACTAGACACAAATGAAGACAGAACAAGCCAAAGAATGAGGAGGAGCCAGAAGGTTAGAACAAATTACCAGTTAGTTCAAGGCCAAAGAGAACAATTCAGTGAGAAGCTGAGAGAAGCCAGTTTGAATCAGTCATCTTGGAGAGGAATTTGAGTCGGACCAGCTAAATTGAATCAACCAGCCAACATTCAGAAAGGCTTAGAAAGGGTGAGCTTATTCAGCAGTAAGTCTCAAAAACTGAAAACACTCTAGGCCTGGATTAGATTGTACAAAAGCTAGAAACTTCCAGAACTAGGCCTGGGTTAGCAGACAGAGGAAGTAAGCCTTTGAAATGAAATCACATCAGGCAAATAAAAGTTACCCTTACAGCAAACAGTAGGTCACATGGAGCATTTCAGCTAACCCCCTTTTATAAGACAATCTGTTTCGTTTTTCAATGTTAGTTTAAAAAAGTAATAGAGTAAAGAAAGTTATTCTTCTATCAATCTGGCTAGAGTTAGAAGTCATTTCAGAACTTCAAAAACCCTAAGATAAAATGGTAATGAGAAAAATATACCCCAAAAGTCTTTCACCTAAACATTTTTGCTGCCTTCTTATAACAACTCAAGACTACACTTAGGACCATAATCTCAATATTGTTTCCAGACACTGAGTTGGCATATGCAATAATGGAATTCTCTTTAATTTCCAACAAACAAGACTTCCATGATCACATGTGCATGCAATCATCTGCCTATGAGTCCCTGGCTTTACCAGCAATGCCTTCAACACATTGTCTTTTTTTCCTATTAGAAGCATCCTTTTAGTTTCTTTTACAGAAGTAGTGACCCATAGCTTACCAAAAGATATTCCTTAAGAATAGCATTAATAGAGCAGGGTGATGGTGCTTCTGCCTTTAATCTCAGCACTGGGGAAGCAGAGGCAGGTGGATCTCTGAGTTCAAGACCAGCTTGGTCTACAGAATGAGTTTTAGGACAGACAGGAATACACAGAGAAATTTTTAAAGAGAAATTCCCTTAAAAGGGAAAAAAGAAAGAAAAAAGAATATCTTGATAAATTTGTTTATTAAATAGATAAAAACATAAAATGCATCTTTCTTGTGTGTCTTTTGTAATGAGACGAACAGAAAAATATGTAAAGATCCACTACAGTTAAAGTAACCCAAAAAGTCTAAAACTTAGCTATATTGGACACAACTTAGAAAAACATCATTATGATGCATTTAGAAATATGAAAATTAAAAGTTACTATTCTACATCTTTGAGAAAATGTTTTGTCAATTCAAGTGCAAATGCATGTGTTAATAATCAATAGCTATAGATTCTCTATATTACTAAGAAACCTTCAGTTTTAAATTCATGCACTAATTTAAATGATATATTTAATTTAAACAAATATCATATTATTTAAACTTTTGATTGCTAATATATAGGTTTTGATAAAAACAACAAGAACAACAAAAACAAACACAAAACAAACAAACAAACAAACAAAAACAAGATTTCTCCATGTAGCTCTGGCTGTACTGGAACTCACTTTGTAGACCAGGCTGGCCTCAAACTCACAGAGATCTACCTGCTTTTACCTCTTGAGCACTGGGATTAAAGGTGTGTGTCACCACCCCTGGAAGATTTGATACTTCAAATAAGAATAATGTTAGTAAGATATGAGGAGAAAAAAGGAAAAAGAAAAAGTGAGAAAATATAAAGACCAATTGTGGACAGATAAAAAGAAAAGGTGAGAAGATGAGAAGCCTGTGAGTAAAGTAGCTCGAGAGGAGAGAATGTTTGGGCTTGAGAGGCTGAGAAGCAGCAGGTCCAGTGTGCCGGACGGACAGCTGGTAACATGAGCGACAATCGCGAGCACAGCAGTTTTGAAAGCTATCGCTTCAACCGCTCTCCGGCTCGGTGTTCACAGTCACCGACTGCATCTTCACATTGAATGAGTCTGAGACCCCTCACAATGGATAGGCTGAAATCATACCATCTGTCCCTAACGCACCTTCATTTCAAGCTGTACCCAACATGTCCATGGACCTCACATCTATGGACTCAGTCAGTTGTGAATTTAATCGTTAGAAAAATTCCAGACAGTTCCAAAATGAAAATTTTGGATCTGCTACACACCAAGTTCTTTACAACTGAGTAGTGTGGCGATGTGTAGTGTGTCCTGCTGTGGTCATCTGCCATTTTCACAGATCTGCATTTGCTTTGCCTCCTTATGTGTGCACCCTTGGGTTCGCTTCTCATGCAAGCATCTTTTATTTATGCCTGTGATGAGTATGTCTGTACTAACCGTATATATAACCTTTCCTTCTCATATTCCCTAAACAACAGCATAGCGTCAGTCTACATGGTACTGATATTATATTATAGTTTATAAATAACCTAGAGATTATTTAAGTTATATAAGAAATGTATTCAAGATATATATACGATTATGCCATTTTATATGACATACTTGAAAATCTAAGAACTGAGCTATTTCAGGGCTCCTAGAATCAATCCCTCATGAATTCCAAATGATGGCTATACATCTGAATTGCTGCTTTCAAGATTTTCTACCAAAGTAATTCTCTGTAGTCATCTACTAGCATGTTGTAGCAAATTCTTTCTTTTTTCCATAAGCAAAGACAAGAAATAGCATCTAACAATTATGTTGCTATCATCTTCAGAGTACAGGCATCAAAATATTTTAATAGGATTACCTCAAATTTGAAAGCTTCTATAGGTAAAGGCAAAGTCCATATAGGATGAACAAATATGGAGCTAAGTATGGCACTCAATTAGAGTACTTGCCTACCATTCACAAAGTCAGGGATTTATTTGTGAGTAAATTTAAACAAAAAATTGAAAAATATATAGTAAGAATGACATTGATGAAAGAATTGAATCGAAGGCCCAAACATAAATCCACACACATATGGGCACTTAATTTTTGATTAAAAAAAAAAAACCAGAAGTATACACTGGAAAAAGAAAGTGCCTTCAACAAATAGTGTTTGTCCAACTGAACGTCGATATGTAGAAGAACGCAAATAGATCTATGTATATCACCCTACAAGAACTCAAGTCCAAGTGGATCAAAGACCCCAATGTAAAAACCAGACATAGCAAACCTGATTTAAAAGGAAGTGGAAAATATCCTTGAACTGTTTAGCATGGGAAAAGAACTTCCCATGAAGTGAACAGAACACCCTTAACACAGGTATTATAAGATCAACAACTAATAAATGGGACCTCATGAAACTGGAAAGTTGATATAAGACAAAGGACACTGTTAATTAGACAAAGAAGAACCCTACAAAATGGGAAAACACTTTTACCAACTCTATAACCAATAGAGAACTAATATTCAACTACATAAAGAGCTCATGAAACTAGATATCAAAAACCAAATAATCTAATTTAAAAATGGGGTACAGATCTAAATAGAGACCTCCCAACAGAGGAATCTCAAATGAGAAACACTTAGAGAAATGTTCAGTGTCCTTAGCCATTAGGAAAATGAAAATAAAAATTACTCTTTGAGATTTCATTTACACCAGTCAGAATGGCTAAAATCAATAATACAATTGGTAGCTCATGCTGGTAAGAATTTGAAGCAAGGGGAACACTCCTACATTGCTGGTGGGAATGTAATCTTGTACATTTCTACCATAGAAATCAGTATAGACAGCAAGGAATCGATCTACCTCAAGGCCCAGATATATCACTCTTGGGCATATACTCCAAGGAAATTCCTTCATACAACAAGAACACTTGCTCAGCCATGTTCATTGTGGCTTTATTCATGCTAGACAGAAACTAGAAACAAACTAGAGGTCCCTCAACAGAAGAATGCATAAACAAAGCATACATTTATACAATAAAAGTATTTCTCAGTTGTTAAAAAAATTACATCAAAAAATTTGCAGGCAAATGTCATGGAACTAGAAAAAAAAAATCATCCTGAGTGAGGTAATCCAGACCCAAAGACAAATATGGTATGTATTCACTTATAAGGGAATGTTAACTCTTAAGTAAATGACAACCAAGATACACTCTATAGACCCAGAGAGGCTAGGTAAAGAGGAAAGATCTAAGGAGACATAGGGATCTCCCTAGGAGGGCTAATAGAACAGATTTTAAAGATGGACTGGAGGCAGGTAGAGATAGGAGGAAGGATCAGGTTGGAGGAAGACAGGGTAGAGAGAGAGAGTCTGGGGATGGCTAAAACTAGAGGGGCTACAGTGGAAACTTCCTAGAATCTATGACCGTGACCCTAATGAGGACTCCTAGCAATGAGGGATATGCAGTCTCTTGTAGCCAGACAAGTCTTCCAGTGGTGGAACTAGGTTGCATTCAATTGTATTGTTGGCTAAGGGATCCTTGGAAATCCCCCAAATAACCCAGGCTGTTGCTCTCTACCAACTGACAGAGAGGCCTCATTGCTGAGGTCAATACCCACACAACTCATTGAACATGGAGAAGTCAAGCTGGTACTTACATGGAGCCTTTACCCCTGTATTCTAGTCTCTTAGGTATGGGATGATACTCTCTGTAGGCTACTGAAAGAGAACTGTGGACACAAACCCAATTACAAAACCTTGGACCTATATTCTTTCTTGCCTGAACATTGTGCTAGGGCAATGGTGGCTCAGAACTTGTAGGAGTAGCCCATCAATGTTTACCTTAACCTAAGGCCTACTCTATGAGAAGGAACCCATACCTGGCACTGCTTGGGTAACCAAGAACTAGACACTGGAGATCCCAGAGACCAAGGTAAAACCAAATATCACTGTTCTAAAAAATAAAAAAAAATCAATAAAATGATTCTTCTGATACTCTGCTATATACACTGATCTATGTCTATCCATCAGCACAGAGGCTTCCTCCAGCAGCGGATGGGAACAGATGCAGAGGCCTCCAGCCAGATATCATGCTGGGAGCTGAGAGAGAGAGATCTCCATCAAATTCCTGCTGTCAGAGCTCAGAGAATTCTGTGAAAGAGGAGGCAGAAATATTGTAAGAGCCAGAATGGGTGGAGGACCCCAGGAATGGCCTAAGCAATGCTCATATGAACTCACAGAATGTTGTGGGAAATAACAAGAAATGCACCATCCTGCACTATACCCAGCTACTCCCTGCCCCTCTAGGCCAGCCCCAGGTGGCATTCTTCCCAGCTCCTTCACCTGCCTCAGAACCATTTCTATCTTCTGAGCCATCTACCCCTGTAGCTAGTTGTCACAAATCCCTTTAACCCAGTATATCAAAACTGTAGAATCTTATAAGTTAATCGGTCAGATTTATATATCAACAAATTCTCAATTCTCAAGATGCCCACACAATAATTTCAGAGCCAATTGATAATGATACAAGCTGCCCACCTAGATGAGACAAGTTATCCCAATTATTCTATCTTTTTATGATACTAATAACTACCTGTGGCTATTTAAAGCCATGTGGAATCTGGATCATCTTACTCTTCCTCCATCTTCCTTCCTTCTTTCTACCTGTCCCGTCTCTGTCTCTGAAACTCTTAGTTCCACCTCCCTTTTCCCTGTCCAATCAGAGGTTTATTGTTGTATTTATATTTAAATTAATTGGGGGAAAAATTCTGCTACAACAGAGACTGAAGAGGCAAGCACAGGGACTACACAGGTTTGAACCAGCTTGGTATTTTTACAGGACTCCTGACTGTGAGAACAAGTCAGTGACTGACTCCTCTGCCTTCCTGTTGGGTTATTGTGCCCAACTTCAATATGATAGTTTTTGCTCCATTTTATTACATGTGATTCTGTCCTATTTGGTGGTTATCTCTTAGAAGCCTGTTCTTTTCTAATGAGAGAGAAAAAGGAAGTGGATCCAGAAGAGAGAGGATGTCGGTAGGTACTGGGAGAAGTAGAGAGAGGGAAAACTATAATTAGAATATATTGTATGATAAAATGTAGTGTTAGAAAAGAATCTATTTTCTTTTCTTTCTTTTTTGATAGAGTTTCACTGTGTATCCCTGTGTGTCCTGAAGAATCGATTTTCGGTAAAAGAAAAATAAAATAAATAAAAACTTCTTAATTAATTGTCCCATATTTCACTCAAGTACAATTCCCCTTATTCACCTTGGACATTATTTCCAGAAATTCTTTCAAAAATAATAATGATAAAACTTCCCAGTCATATTCCCTGAAATATCTTTAGTATTAGCTGGATAGTGGGGGCACACGCCTTTAGTCCCAACATTCAGGAGGCAGAGGCAGGTGGATCTCTGAGTCTGAGGCCAGCTTGTTCTACAGAATGAGTTCCAGGAAAGCAAGTGCTACGTAGAGAAACACTCTCTCAAAAAAACAAAACAAGCCGGGCGGTGGTGGCGCAGCCCTATAATCCCAGCACTTGGGAGGCAGAAGCAGGCAGATTTCTGAGTTCGAGGCCAGCCTAGTCTACAGAATGAGTTCCAGGACAGCCAGGGCTACACAGAGAAACCCTGTCTCAGAAAAACAAAAACAAAAAAACAAAAAATAAAAAACAAAAAACAAAAAAACCCAACAACAACAAAACAAAGCAAACCTGTAGATAGATAGATAGATAGATAGATAGATAGATAGATAGATAGATAGATAGACAGACAAATAGATAGATAGACAGACAAATAGATGGATGATAGGGCCTTTTGACTTTTACTCGGTGTACAGAGTAAGACTTTAGGGGCAAAAGTTTCTTTTCTCTGCTTTGCTTTGCTTTCTCTACCTCCTTTCATCTTGAATCCCTAATTCCAAAGATAATAGTACTTTTTTGTATAAAATTACAAAACTAGTAGCCCCACAGTTATAAAATATGTGACAAGAAGAACAAAACAGTGGGTTTCATCATAGTGACAGAGTGGTCGGACATGTTAAACTAGGTCAGAGGCTCTGGTCATGCAATCAGAAGCATTGAGCTAAGTATCCTAGACTCCTTAACTTATAGACTTGCTGAAAAAAAAATTTAATTTTTTTCCAACTCTAACTCCTAGGTACCACTCAAATATGCTCTTCCCATATGAACATGGTACAAGAGGGGGGTACATATGAATATGGTATAAGAGGGGGGTACATATGAATATGGTAGAAGAGGGGAGGTACATGTGAATACGGTACAAGACGGGAGGCACATTAAGGGCTTTTAAGATCCACACCAGACTCTGCACAGAATTTTTTTTTTTTTGAGCTCGGTGTGGTTTCCCTGTGGCCAGTTTATTTTCTCACACATTGTAGGAGCGATACTTTGTGGGTCCGAAGAGCTTATCTACTGCCATCTTTTCCCTCTTGTAAAATTAAAACTTGGGTTGCTTTCTCTAAACCCTATATTTTCCTGGCTATGGCTTTTGTATTTTGTGTGATCCCTGTCCAGCTTCCATATAAGCAGATCTTCCACACAGAGTCTGCTGTTTCACAGATAGTCACCTCTGAAGATAGAAACAGAAGCACATTGGTTTTAGAAGTTCTTATTTCTAATTCAGAATTTAGCTGCTTCGTAAGAAATATCTTATTTCTACCAGAAAACTGCCAACAATATTTAGCTTGGTTCAGTCCAAGTTGGATAGGGAATCCCAGTCTGTCATAACTGGTATTCACCCAAGCTTCTATTCAAAGGGTGAAGAACATATGCATGCTATCAAATCATTAGCTCATGACTGTCATCAGTTCCAAGTGTGTGCTGGACATGCCCTTAGCCTGAGAACAAAGTAAAAAAGCCAACAGTTACCAGGATGCTGAGAAAAGGGCGTTAAGTTAGATTGTGGTAAAATTGCGATTTAACCATCTCTACAAGCAAGGTTTTTTAAAAGTTGAAAAAAATTTGGCCTGATGTCCAAGTTTGACGCTATGCTCCTTTATCACATTAAGAAGTTTTAATATGCATCTATAAATCCACCAGTTTTCCAGAAGGTTTTAATGTCTCTATCAGTCTGGTGACAGGAAAACAATCTCAGAAAGTTCATGGTGACCATGAGGTGTAGCTAAAAAGATGAGCCACAGTAGTTCCTCTTATCTCTGTAAAAGAAACTTTGTCTTCCATCTTTACAATAAATAAATAAATAAATAAAAGGAATGACGAGTACCAGGAGGAGGGGGAGGACCAGGAGGACGGGGAGGACCAGGAGGAGGAGGAGGAGGAGGACCACAGATTTTCCTTCTTCCCAACTATTTATTTCTAGTGGAACCATAAATAAAAGAAGGAGCTCTTCTGAGATTTTTTCCCATTAATGTAGAGCCACATAAGCCTGGAAATGGAAAGCTTTGTTTTGCATCTGCTTTGTTATCCTTGCTAATATACACTATGTCACTTAGAATGGGTGTTCTATTTCTTTGAGACTGAGTAAAAGTCCGAAGTACACAATAAACTGTGAGTCATGTGACCATCCAGGGTCAGAGCACCTCAGACTGCCCAGTGACAGGTGTGGTCATTGATTTAAACAGTTTGGTTCCTTTTCTTTAAGCTTAGTTAGGAAAGCCAAGGATCATTTTCTAGGGAAAAGAAAACTGACTTAGTAACCACAGGCAAGAATCCACAGTGCAGAACAAAGCAGCCACAGACAATCATCCTGAGAGCCGAAGGGCCCTCATCCAGGAGTTAACCACACATGCAGATTCCATGACTGTTGTTTTCAGTGACTGCTCAGGGGGCTTCTGTCTTCCTGTTTGAACCTGAATGACTAGGATTATGATATGCCAGGCCTCCCTTTTGATGGTGAGGGTTGGATGAAAGGGTGAGAAAAGTCGAATCACAAGGCCTCAGACCAAGATGCCCAAGGAGCTTCAGTAGAGAATCTTACCTCAAAAATTCTCAATAAAATTCTTGCAAACTGAATCCAAGAACACATCAAAATGATCATCCATCATGATCAAGTAGGCTTCATCCCAGGGATTCAGGGATGGTTCAATATACGGAAATCCATCAACGTAATTCACTATATAAACAAACTCAAAGAAAAAAATCATATGATCATCTCATTAGATGCTGAGAAAGCATTTGACAAAATCCAGCGTACCTTCGTGATAAAAGTCTTGGAAAGACAGAAATTCAAGGCCCATACCTAAACATAGTAAAAGCAGTATACAGCAAACTAGTAGCCAACATCACACTAAATGGAGAGAAACTTGAAGCAATCCCACTAAAATCAGGGACTAGACAAGGCTGCCCACTCTCTCCCTACCTATTCAATATTGCACTTGAAGTCCTAGCCAGAGCAATCAGACAACAAAAATAGATCAAAGGGACAAGAATCAGAAAGGAAGAAGTCAAATTGTCACTATTTGCTGATGATATGATAGTATACTTAAGTGACCCCAAAAATTCCAACAGAGAGCTTCTAAACCTGATAAACAATTTCAGCAAAGTAGCTGGATATAAAATTAACTCAAGCAAATCAGAGGCCTTCCTATACACAAAGGATTAACAGGCAGAAAAAGAAATTAGGGAAACAACACCCTTCATAATAGTCACAAATAATGGTCACATATACCTTGGTATGGCTCTAACTAAGCAAGTAAAAGATCTGTTTGACAAGAACTTCAAGTCTCTGAAGA